>NC_090441.1:214425674-214767112 GCF_031143425.1 Pleurodeles waltl | reverse complement strand
GTGGCTTGTCCTTCTGATCGGCAGTCCCCTTCGTCTTGCTGTTGGCGCTGAGAAGCCTTGGAGGCCTGTCCTGGGAGGGGAGGTTGAGGGACTGCAGGGGACCCCGAGGGATGCTCTACACATGCCGAGTACGGTAGGGGGGCCTTCAGGCCAAGAAACCTCAAGGTCCAGGCAGGAGATGCCCTGAGAACCCCCCAGGGCAGGTCAGAGCTGTGCCAGGCCCTCTTAGACTGCAGCTCAGCGGCCACAGCTCCTTGAGGCGCCGCCTTCCCACCTCTCACCGCCCTCCAGAGATAAAACCCACATCCATGGGGGGCCATCTGGGAAGATTCCCTCAGACAGCGCTGCTGGTTCCAAACTCCCTGCACTGTAGCACCTCGAAGGATGGGGACCCCCAACCGACCTACCACTAATCACCAGGACACTGATCGCCCCCTCTGCGCCCCTCCCCTCAGAGCTGCCGTCTCCCAGGGCTTCTTCAAGATTTCATTAGCAAAGGTGGGGAAATCGTGTTAAAAAAAAAAAACACACGAGTTCCTAAAGTTATGCACATTTTTGCAAAGTGTACCTGCCGACGTGTAACCTTAAAAGTGAACGCGAGGGCGCACTTCACACGCAGGAAAGAACAAACAACAACAAGAGCCGGCAGGAAACTGGCTTGATGAGAACGTGTCTCATCTGTGATTTTATTGTTCCACCGAGACATGCTGTGCTCGAACCGTCTCCTGCGGGCGAGGATCACATGAAACCGGCCCACGCGCTCTCATGACACTCAGGAAAACTTACATAACCTGAAGTTTACAAAAGTCCACACGAGCTTAAAATAAAAAAAAAAAATACACTTGGCTCAGAGTCAATTAGGACTTGGGGACTTCACAGGCTAAATGTTTTAATACCCCCCGTGTATTTAATGCACTCGGTGTCCCTGCCCCAGGGCACTTCCGGACACGTCCACTCGAGGATGCACCTGTGACGTTGTCCGGGGGGAGCCCCCCCCCGGCTCATGTAACATGTGTGTACCGGACTGTACAGACCCCTGGGAGCCCCCCCCCGGCTCATGTAACGTGTGTACCGGACTGTACAGACCCCTGGGAGCCCCCCCCGGCTCATGTAACATGTGTGTACCGGACTGTACAGACCCCTGGGAGCCCCCCCCCCCCCGGCTCATGTAACATGTGTGTACCGGACTGTACAGACCCCTGGGAGCCCCCCCCCCGGCTCATGTAACGTGTGTGTACCGGACTGTACAGACCCCTGGGAGCCCCCCCCCCGGCTCATGTAACGTGTGTACCGGACTGTACAGACCCCTGGGAGCCCCCCCCGGCTCATGTAACATGTGTACCGGACTGTACAGACCCCTGGGAGCCCCCCCCCCGGCTCATGTAACATGTGTGTACCGGACTGTACAGACCCCTGGGAGCCCCCCCCCCCCCCCGGCTCATGTAACATGTGTGTACCGGACTGTACAGACCCCTGGGAGCCCCCCCCCGGCTCATGTAACATGTGTGTACCGGACTGTACAGACCCCTGGGAGCCCCCCCCCCCGGCTCATGTAACGTGTGTACCGGACTGTACAGACCCCTGGGAGCCCCCCCCCCCCGGCTCATGTAACGTGTGTACCGGACTGTACAGACCCCTGGGAGCCCCCCCCCCCCCGGCTCATGTAACATGTGTGTACCGGACTGTACAGACCCCTGGGAGCCCCCCCCCCGGCTCATGTAACATGTGTGTACCGGACTGTACAGACCCCTGGGAGCCCCCCCCCGGCTCATGTAACATGTGTGTACCGGACTGTACAGACCCCTGGGAGCCCCCCCCCCCCCGGCTCATGTAACATGTGTGTACCGGACTGTGCAGTACCTGGGCTCACATGTCCCCCGGCTCATGTAACATGTGTGTACCAGACTGTGCAGCACCTGGGAGCCCCCCCCGGCTCATGTAACATGTGTGTTCCGGACTGTACAGACCCCTGGGAGCCCCCCCCCCCCCGGCTCATGTAACATGTGTGTACCGGACTGTACAGACCCCTGGGAGCCCCCCCCCGGCTCATGTAACATGTGTGTACCGGACTGTACAGACCCCTGGGAGCCCCCCCCCCCCCCTCCGGCTCATGTAACATGTGTGTACCGGACTGTACAGACCCCTGGGAGCCCCCCCCCCCCCCCGGCTCATGTAACGTGTGTGTACCGGACTGTACAGACCCCTGGGAGCCCCCCCCCGGCTCATGTAACATGTGTGTACCGGACTGTACAGACCCCTGGGAGCCCCCCCCCCGGCTCATGTAACATGTGTGTACCGGACTGTACAGACCCCTGGGAGCCCCCCCCCCCCCGGCTCATGTAACATGTGTGTTCCGGACTGTACAGACCCTGGGAGCCCCCCCCCCCCGGCTCATGTAACATGTGTGTACCGGACTGTACAGACCCCTGGGAGCCCCCCCCCCGGCTCATGTAACATGTGTGTACCGGACTGTACAGACCCCTGGGAGCCCCCCCCCCCCTCCGGCTCATGTAACATGTGTGTACCGGACTGTACAGACCCCTGGGAGCCCCCCCCCCCCCCGGCTCATGTAACGTGTGTGTACCGGACTGTACAGACCCCTGGGAGCCCCACCCCCCCCGGCTCATGTAACATGTGTGTACCGGACTGTACAGACCCCTGGGAGCCCCCCCCCCCCGGCTCATGTAACGTGTGTGTACCGGACTGTACAGACCCCTGGGAGCCCCCCCCCCGGCTCATGTAACATGTGTGTACCGGACTGTACAGACCCCTGGGAGCCCCCCCCCCCCGGCTCATGTAACATGTGTGTACCGGACTGTACAGACCCCTGGGAGCCCCCCCCCCCCCCCCGGCTCATGTAACATGTGTGTACCGGACTGTACAGACCCCTGGGAGCCCCCCCCCCCCCCGGCTCATGTAACATGTGTGTACCGGACTGTACAGACCCCTGGGAGCCCCCCCCCGGCTCATGTAACATGTGTGTACCGGACTGTATAGACCCCTGGGAGCCCCCCCCCCCCCCGGCTCATGTAACGTGTGTACCGGACTGTACAGACCCCTGGGAGCCCCCCCCCCGGCTCATGTAACGTGTGTACCGGACTGTACAGACCCCTGGGAGCCCCCCCCCCCCCCGGCTCATGTAACATGTGTGTACCGGACTGTACAGACCCCTGGGAGCCCCCCCCCCCGGCTCATGTAACATGTGTGTACCGGACTGTACAGACCCCTGGGAGCCCCCCCCCGGCTCATGTAACATGTGTGTACCGGACTGTACAGACCCCTGGGAGCCCCCCCCCCCCCGGCTCATGTAACATCATGTGTGTACCAGACTGTGCAGCACTGGGAGCCCCCCCCGGCTCATGTAACATGTGTGTTCCGGACTGTACAGACACCTGGGAGCCCCCCCCCCCGGCTCATGTAACATGTGTGTACCGGACTGTACAGACCCCTGGGAGCCCCCCCCCCGGCTCATGTAACATGTGTGTACCGGACTGTACAGACCCCTGGGAGCCCCCCCCCCCTCCGGCTCATGTAACATGTGTGTACCGGACTGTACAGACCCCTGGGAGCCCCCCCCCCCCCCCCGGCTCATGTAACTTGTGTGTACCGGACTGTACAGACCCCTGGGAGCCCCCCCCCCCGGCTCATGTAACTGTGTGTACCGGACTGTACAGACCCCTGGGAGCCCCCCCCCCGGCTCATGTAACATGTGTGTACCGGACTGTACAGACCCCTGGGAGCCCCCCCCCCCCCCCCCCGGCTCATGTAACATGTGTGTACCGGACTGTACAGACCCCTGGGAGCCCCCCCCCCCCGGCTCATGTAACATGTGTGTTCCGGACTGTACAGACCCCTGGGAGCCCCCCCCCCCCCGGCTCATGTAACATGTGTGTACCGGACTGTACAGACCCCTGGGAGCCCCCCCCCCCGGCTCATGTAACATGTGTGTACCGGACTGTACAGACCCCTGGGAGCCCCCCCCCCCCTCCGGCTCATGTAACATGTGTGTACCGGACTGTACAGACCCCTGGGAGCCCCCCCCCCCCCGGCTCATGTAACGTGTGTGTACCGGACTGTACAGACCCCTGGGAGCCCCCCCCCCCCCCGGCTCATGTAACATGTGTGTACCGGACTGTACAGACCCCTGGGAGCCCCCCCCCCCCCCGGCTCATGTAACGTGTGTGTACCGGACTGTACAGACCCCTGGGAGCCCCCCCCCGGCTCATGTAACATGTGTGTACCGGACTGTACAGACCCCTGGGAGCCCCCCCCCCCCCCGGCTCATGTAACATGTGTGTACCGGACTGTACAGACCCCTGGGAGCCCCCCCCCCCCGGCTCATGTAACATGTGTGTACCGGACTGTACAGACCCCTGGGAGCCCCCCCCCCCCCCGGCTCATGTAACATGTGTGTACCGGACTGTACAGACCCCTGGGAGCCCCCCCCCCGGCTCATGTAACATGTGTGTACCGGACTGTATAGACCCCTGGGAGCCCCCCCCCCCCCGGCTCATGTAACATGTGTGTACCGGACTGTACAGACCCCTGGGAGCCCCCCCCCCCGGCTCATGTAACATGTGTGTACCGGACTGTACAGACCCCTGGGAGCCCCCCCCCCCCCCGGCTCATGTAACATGTGTGTACCGGACTGTACAGACCCCTGGGAGCCCCCCCCCCCCGGCTCATGTAACGTGTGTGTACCGGACTGTACAGACCCCTGGGAGCCCCCCCCCGGCTCATGTAACATGTGTGTACCGGACTGTACAGACCCCTGGGAGCCCCCCCCCCCCCCGGCTCATGTAACATGTGTGTACCGGACTGTACAGACCCCTGGGAGCCCCCCCCCCCGGCTCATGTAACATGTGTGTACCGGACTGTACAGACCCCTGGGAGCCCCCCCCCCCCCGGCTCATGTAACAAGTGTGTACCGGACTGTACAGACCCCTGGGAGCCCCCCCCCCCCCCGGCTCATGTAACATGTGTGTACCGGACTGTACAGACCCCTGGGAGCCCCCCCCCCCCCCGGCTCATGTAACATGTGTGTACCGGACTGTACAGACCCCTGGGAGCCCCCCCCGCCCCGGCTCATGTAACATGTGTGTACCGGACTGTACAGACCCCTGGGAGCCCCCCCCCCGGCTCATGTAACATGTGTGTACCGGACTGTACAGACCCCTGGGAGCCCCCCCCCCCCCGGCTCATGTAACATGTGTGTACCGGACTGTACAGACCCCTGGGAGCCCCCCCCCCCGGCTCATGTAACATGTGTGTACCGGACTGTACAGACCCCTGGGAGCCCCCCCCCCGGCTCATGTAACATGTGTGTACCGGACTGTACAGACCCCTGGGAGCCCCCCCCCGGCTCATGTAACATGTGTGTACCGGACTGTACAGACCCCTGGGAGCCCCCCCCCCCCCCGGCTCATGTAACATGTGTGTACCGGACTGTGCAGTACCTGGGCTCACATGTCCCCGGCTCATGTAACATGTGCGTACCGGACTGTACAGACCCCTGGGAGCCCCCCCCCCCCCCGGCTCATGTAATGTGTGTGTACCGGACTGTACAGACCCCTGGGAGCCCCCCCCCCCCCCGGCTCATGTAACATGTGTGTACCGGACTGTACAGACCCCTGGGAGCCCCCCCCCGGCTCATGTAACATGTGTGTACCGGACTGTATAGACCCCTGGGAGCCCCCCCCCCCCCCGGCTCATGTAACATGTGTGTACCGGACTGTACAGACCCCTGGGAGCCCCCCCCCCCCGGCTCATGTAACATGTGTGTACCGGACTGTACAGACCCCTGGGAGCCCCCCCCCCCCCCCGGCTCATGTAACATGTGTGTACCGGACTGTACAGACCCCTGGGAGCCCCCCCCCCCCGGCTCATGTAACGTGTGTGTACCGGACTGTACAGACCCCTGGGAGCCCCCCCCCGGCTCATGTAACATGTGTGTACCGGACTGTACAGACCCCTGGGAGCCCCCCCCCCCCCCCCGGCTCATGTAACATGTGTGTACCGGACTGTACAGACCCCTGGGAGCCCCCCCCCCCGGCTCATGTAACATGTGTGTACCGGACTGTACAGACCCCTGGGAGCCCCCCCCCCCCCGGCTCATGTAACATGTGTGTACCGGACTGTACAGACCCCTGGGAGCCCCCCCCCCCCCGGCTCATGTAACATGTGTGTACCGGACTGTACAGACCCCTGGGAGCCCCCCCCCCGGCTCATGTAACATGTGTGTACCGGACTGTACAGACCCCTGGGAGCCCCCCCCGCCCCGGCTCATGTAACATGTGTGTACCGGACTGTACAGACCCCTGGGAGCCCCCCCCCGGCTCATGTAACATGTGTGTACCGGACTGTACAGACCCCTGGGAGCCCCCCCCCCCCCGGCTCATGTAACATGTGTGTACCGGACTGTACAGACCCCTGGGAGCCCCCCCCCCCCCGGCTCATGTAACATGTGTGTACCGGACTGTACAGACCCCTGGGAGCCCCCCCCCGGCTCATGTAACATGTGTGTACCGGACTGTACAGACCCCTGGGAGCCCCCCCCCGGCTCATGTAACATGTGTGTACCGGACTGTACAGACCCCTGGGAGCCCCCCCCCGGCTCATGTAACATGTGTGTACCGGACTGTGCAGTACCTGGGCTCACATGTCCCCCGGCTCATGTAACGTGTGTACCAGACTGTGCAGCACCTGGGAGCCCCCCCCGGCTCATGTAACATGTGTGTTCCGGACTGTGCAGTACCTGGGCTCACATGTCCCCCGGCTCCTGTAACGTGTGTACCGGACTGTGCAGCACCTGGGAGCCCCCCCCACCCGGCTCATGTAACATGTGTGTACCGGACTGTGCAGTACCTGGGCTCACATGTCCCCGGCTCATGTAACGTGTGTACCGGACTGTACAGACCCCTGGGAGCCGCCCCCCCACTCATGTAACATGTGTGTACCGGACTGTGCAGTACCTGGGCTCACATGTCCCCCGGCTCATGTAACATGTGTGTACCGGACTGTGCAGCACCTGGGAGCCCCCCCCCCGGCTCATGTAACGTGTGTTCCGGACTGTGCAGTACCTGGGCTCACATGTCCCCCGGCTCCTGTAACGTGTGTACCGGACTGTGCAGCACCTGGGAGCCCCCCCCCCCCCCCGGCTCATGTAACATGTGTGTACCGGACTGTGCAGTACCTGGGCTCACATGTCCCCGGCTCATGTAACATGTGTGTACCGGACTGTACAGACCCCTGGGAGCCCCCCCCCCCGGCTCATGTAACATGTGTGTACCGGACTGTGCAGTACCTGGGCTCACATGTCCCCCGGCTCATGTAACGTGTGTACCGGACTGTACAGACCCCTGGGAGCCCCCCCCCCCCCGGCTCATGTAACATGTGTGTACCGGACTGTACAGACCCCTGGGAGCCCCCCCCCCCCCCGGCTCATGTAACATGTGTGTACCGGACTGTACAGACCCCTGGGAGCCCCCCCCCCCCCCAGCTCATGCAACATGTGTGTACCGGACTGTGCAGTACCTGGGCTCACATGTCCCCGGCTCATGTAACATGTGTGTACCGGACTGTACAGACCCCTGGGAGCCCCCCCCCCCGGCTCATGTAACATGTGTGTACCGGACTGTGCAGTACCTGGGCTCACATGTCCCCGGCTCATGTAACGTGTGTACCGGACTGTACAGACCCCTGGGAGCCCCCCCCCCCCCCGGTTCATGTAACATGTGTGTACCGGACTGTGCAGTACCTGGGCTCACATGTCCCCCGGCTGCCTCTCACTGCTCAGAAGATGAACATAACATGCTCCTCACGGACTGAGGCGGACAGAAACCGCACCCGAGAAACGTCAGGAATTAATCACACCCCAAACTCAGTTTCAAATCTGAGAACTGGCCAACCTGTTGCAAAGCTTTTTTTAACCGATGAAAAAAAATGGTGCAGTGATTAAATTCCTTAATTTATTTACAGATTGTGGGTGGTACTTTGGAGGGTCCCGTGAGGAACCATTACCTTGGGAGGGTAATTAAAGCCCCCAGGTATCATTCTTTTCTGTTTTTAGTCCAATTAGAACATCCAGTAACACCAGGTTAGGATACTTCTAGGTAGCTTTTTTTTTTTTTTTTTAAATCTCTGGTGATGAAGTGTTAATTTCATTTGATATCGCGCACAAATCACCCCGGAAGGGGTATCTAGGCACAAATTAGACCTGAAGTAACAACTTGAAGAATACAAAACCGAAAAGCCCTGGCTCCCACCGACTGTGGCCTCCACCTTGGTCTCACGTGGGTCCAGGTATTGAAAGACGAGGAGCCATGCCGCATCTCCACGTGGCTCCAGGTGTTAGAAGACGAGGAGCCATGCCGCATCTCCATGGGGGTCCAGGTGTGGGAAGACGAGGAGCCATGCCGCATCTCCACGGGGGTCCAGGTGTGGGAAGACGAGGAGCCATGCTGCATCTCCACGGGGGTCCAGGTGTTAGAAGCCAAAGAGCCATGCCGCATCTCCACGGGGGTCCAGGTGTGGGAAGCCGAGGAGCCATGCCCCATCTCCACGGGGGTCCAGGTGTTAGAAGCCGAAGAGCCATGCCACATCTCCACGGGGGTCCAGGTGTTGGAAGCCGAGGAGCCATGCTGCATCTCCACGGGGGTCCAGGTGTGGGAAGCCGAGGAGCCATGCCGCATCTCCACTTGGGACCAGGTGTTAGAAGCCGAGGAGCCATGCCGCATCTCCACTTGGGACCAGGTGTTAGAAGCCGAGGAGCCATGCCGCATCTCCACTTGGGACCAGGTGTTAGAAGCCGAGGAGCCATGCCGCATCTCCACGGGGGTCCAGGTGTTAGAAGCCCAGGAGCCATGCCGCATCTCCACGGGGGTCCAGGTGTGGGAAGCCAAGGAGCCATGCCGCATCTCCACGGGGGTCCAGATGTGGGAAGCCAAGGAGCCATGCCCCATCTCCACGTGGGTCCAGGTGTTAGAAGCCGAGGAGCCATGCCGCATCTCCACGTGGGTCCAGGTGTGGGAAGACGAGGAGCCATGCTGCATCTCCACGTGGGTCCAGGTGTTAGAAGCCGAGGAGCCATGCCGCATCTCCACGTGGGTCCAGGTGTGGGAAGACGAGGAGCCATGCTGCATCTCCACGTGGGTCCAGGTGTGGGAAGACGAGGAGCCATGCTGCATCTCCACGTGGCTCCAGGTGTGGGAAGACGATGAGCCATGCCGCATCTCCACGTGGCTCCAGGTGTGGGAAGACGATGAGCCATGCCGCATCTCCACGGGGGTCCAGGTGTGGGAAGAGGATGCATGCCACATCTCCACGTGGGTCCAGGTGTTAGAAGCCGAGGAGCCATGCCGCATCTCAGCGGGGGTCCAGGTGTTAGAAGCCGAGGAGCCATGCCGCATCTCCACGTGGGTCCAGGTGTTGGAAGCCGAGGAGCCATGCCGCATCTCCACGGGGGTCCAGGTGTGGGAAGACGATGAGCCATGCCGCATCTCCACGGGGGTCCCGGTGTGGGAAGCCGAGGAGCCATGCCGCATCTCCACGGGGGTCCAGGTGTTAGAAGCCCAGGAGCCATGCCGCATCTCCACGGGGGTCCAGGTGTTAGAAGCCCAGGAGCCATGCCGCATCTCCATGGGGGTCCAGATGTGGGAAGCCCAGGAGCCATGCCGCATCTCCACGGGGGTCCAGGTGTTAGAAGCCCAGGAGCCATGCCGCATCTCCACGGGGGTCCAGATGTGGGAAGCCAAGGAGCCATGCCCCATCTCCACGTGGGTCCAGGTGTTAGAAGCCGAGGAGCCATGCCACATCTCCACGTGGGTCCAGGTGTGGGAAGACGAGGAGCCATGCTGCATCTCCACGTGGGTCCAGGTGTGGGAAGACGAGGAGCCATGCCGCATCTCCACGTGGCTCCAGGTGTGGGAAGACGATGAGCCATGCCGCATCTCCACGTGGCTCCAGGTGTTAGAAGACGAGGAGCCATGCCGCATCTCCATGGGGGTCCAGGTGTGGGAAGCCGAGGAGCCATGCCGCATCTCCACGTGGGTCCAGGTGTGGGAAGACGAGGAGCCATGCCGCATCTCCATGGGGGTCCAGGTGTGGGAAGCCGAGGAGCCATGCCGCATCTCCACGTGGGTCCAGGTGTGGGAAGACGAGGAGCCATGCCGCATCTCCACGGGGGTCCAGGTGTGGGAAGACGAGGAGCCATGCCGCATCTCCACGGGGGTCCAGGTGTGGGAAGACGAGGAGCCATGCTGCATCTCCACGGGGGTCCAGGTGTTAGAAGCCAAGGAGCCATGCCGCATCTCCACGGGGGTCCAGGTGTTAGAAGCCAAAGAGCCATGCCGCATCTCCACGGGGGTCCAGGTGTGGGAAGCCGAGGAGCCATGCCCCATCTCCACGGGGGTCCAGGTGTTAGAAGCCGAAGAGCCATGCCGCATCTCCACGGGGGTCCAGGTGTTAGAAGCCGAGGAGCCATGCCGCATCTCCACTTGGGACCAGGTGTTAGAAGCCGAGGAGCCATGCCGCATCTCCACGGGGGTCCAGGTGTTAGAAGCCCAGGAGCCATGCCGCATCTCCACGGGGGTCCAGGTGTGGGAAGCCAAGGAGCCATGCCGCATCTCCACGGGGGTCCAGATGTGGGAAGCCAAGGAGCCATGCCCCATCTCCACGTGGGTCCAGGTGTTAGAAGCCGAGGAGCCATGCCGCATCTCCACGTGGGTCCAGGTGTGGGAAGACGAGGAGCCATGCTGCATCTCCACGTGGGTCCAGGTGTTAGAAGCCGAGGAGCCATGCCGCATCTCCACGTGGGTCCAGGTGTGGGAAGACGAGGAGCCATGCTGCATCTCCACGTGGGTCCAGGTGTGGGAAGACGAGGAGCCATGCTGCATCTCCACGTGGCTCCAGGTGTGGGAAGACGATGAGCCATGCCGCATCTCCACGTGGCTCCAGGTGTGGGAAGACGATGAGCCATGCCGCATCTCCACGGGGGTCCAGGTGTGGGAAGAGGATGCATGCCACATCTCCACGTGGGTCCAGGTGTTAGAAGCCGAGGAGCCATGCCGCATCTCAGCGGGGGTCCAGGTGTTAGAAGCCGAGGAGCCATGCCGCATCTCCACGTGGGTCCAGGTGTTGGAAGCCGAGGAGCCATGCCGCATCTCCACGGGGGTCCAGGTGTGGGAAGACGATGAGCCATGCCGCATCTCCACGGGGGTCCCGGTGTGGGAAGCCGAGGAGCCATGCCGCATCTCCACGGGGGTCCAGGTGTTAGAAGCCCAGGAGCCATGCCGCATCTCCACGGGGGTCCAGGTGTTAGAAGCCCAGGAGCCATGCCGCATCTCCACGGGGGTCCAGATGTGGGAAGCCCAGGAGCCATGCCGCATCTCCACGGGGGTCCAGGTGTTAGAAGCCCAGGAGCCATGCCGCATCTCCACGGGGGTCCAGATGTGGGAAGCCAAGGAGCCATGCCCCATCTCCACGTGGGTCCAGGTGTTAGAAGCCGAGGAGCCATGCCGCATCTCCACGTGGGTCCAGGTGTGGGAAGACGAGGAGCCATGCTGCATCTCCACGTGGGTCCAGGTGTGGGAAGACGAGGAGCCATGCTGCATCTCCACGTGGGTCCAGGTGTTAGAAGACGAGGAGCCATGCCGCATCTCCACGTGGCTCCAGGTGTGGGAAGACGATGAGCCATGCCGCATCTCCACGGGGGTCCAGGTGTGGGAAGAGGATGCATGCCACATCTCCACGTGGGTCCAGGTGTTAGAAGCCGAGGAGCCATGCTGCATCTCCATGGGGGTCCAGGTGTTAGAAGCCGAGGAGCCATGCCGCATCTCCACGGGGGTCCAGGTGTGGGAAGCCGAGGAGCCATGCCGCATCTCCACGGGGGTCCAGGTGTTGGAAGCCGAGGAGCCATGCCGCATCTCCACGTGGGTCCAGGTGTTAGAAGCCGAGGAGCCATGCCGCATCTCCACGTGGGTCCAGGTGTTAGAAGCCGAGGAGCCATGCCACATCTCCACGTGGGTCCAGGTGTTAGAAGCCGAGGAGCCATGCCGCATCTCCACGGGGGTCCAGGTGTGGGAAGAGGATGCATGCCACATCTCCACTTGGGACCAGGTGTTGGAAGCCGAGGAGCCATGCCGCATCTCCACGGGGGTCCAGGTGTTAGAAGCCGAGGAGCCATGCCGCATCTCCACGGGGGTCCAGATGTGGGAAGCCCAGGAGCCATGCCCCATCTCCACGGGGGTCCAGGTGTGGGAAGCCAAGGAGCCATGCCGCATCTCCACGGGGGTCCAGATGTGGGAAGCCAAGGAGCCATGCCACATCTCCACGTGGGTCCAGGTGTTAGAAGCCGAGGAGCCATGCCGCATCTCCACGGGGGTCCAGGTGTGGGAAGCCGAGGAGCCATGCCGCATCTCCACGGGGGTCCAGGTGTGGGAAGCCGAGGAGCCATGCCGTATCTCCACGGGGGTCCAGGTGTGGGAAGCAGAGGAGCCATGCCGCATCTCTATGTGGGTGAGGGCCCTGCATTACCCAGAGATAACTCTGCATAAGGATAAGGGTAACACAATTATAACCAGTGGGGTATTCTTGATGTGTGAAAGGAGAAAACACCTAAAAGACACGATGTGGAAAGAACATAGAAGTGATTCCAGGGCAGAGGTGGGAGCGCTGCTCACCTACACGAAGATGGCCACAACAGGCGCCTATCTTCCAGAAAGGAAATACCGTAGCACTATCCGCACACTGGCAAACTCTAAGGAGACATCTACTGGCCGAATGAAATACAGCACCTTGTACGGCTCGAGCAGGCGGCCACTGGCCATTATTTCAGGCCAATATGGGCATCTTGGAGAAGCTGGAAGTCATGATTTCTTCCAATAGTGCCATCTGCAGGTTGCCCTGCTTGGTTGACCCTGGAGATGCCCTCTTCATGTTTCTGGAAGCACCAAGCATTGTTAAGAGCTCTGCGGATATCACCTTGTGGTAAATCCCCCTAGCCCTTCACTCACTCATGCTCCACACAAGAAGCTTATTTAATGAGGTAGCAGACAACCTTGCAGCAACTCCGCGTCTGCTGCTGCTGACTGCAATCAAGGCTCCCAGTTTCCCATTTTTACAGATACACTTAGAAAAACACCTAATTCATGGTTTGTATTTATGGATAAAAATGGAAAAATATATTTTTAAAATAATTCTTAGTAGTGTAAACTGCAGAGCCAGTCGTTGTGCAGACTGACAGCAGGGACTGAAAACAAAAAGGAGAACCTTGGTCAATGAAACCTAAACAGCTGCAGTGATGAATGTGTGTGAGTAACAATGTTCATGTTGTTGGAGAAGCCCTGGCAAGCTTTTTCAATGTTTTAAACCATTCCAAGATGGCTGCACGTGTGTGGTGGCCATCTTGGAATGGATTTAGTTAGGTTTTATGAAAACACATTCCAAGATGCCCACTGAGCATGCGCACACATGACTGGGCACCTTACACTGCTTTTCTCCATAAACATGGTAAAGCTATTAAGCCAAGCACTGCAACCTGGAGTCACAGGCAAGGCCCATTAGTTTTGCCATTCATGTTAATGTTCACTTTCACTTGTGAAATCTTCTTCTTTCGAACAGTTGGATCTTTCTATTCTCAGTCGTGGAAATGCCAGGCACAAATGGCTCCACCTAGCCCACGCCTCCACGTCCCAGAAGCAGGTGTTACGTTGCCTTGCCGGTCCACCTCGCACATCCCTAGCTTTGGCACCCAGAGGCTAGCATTTATATTTCAATATTTCACTTGGTTTAACAGTGTTAGGTAGTCATAAATAATAAACTAGGGAGAAAGACCAGAGTTGCAAACCGCTGACACTTTACATCTGCTCTAAGGATCAGGGTTGAGTTGAGAAGTGAGACGGAGAGACGCAGAAACCATGATCTTCTCACTAATGGACTAGAGGCTTGACCCAATCTCTTGACCAGTATTCTTTGGTTCTACCATACGATGAAGTCACCACAGTGACTAGAGATCTACTCTGGATGCTTATGAAATTCCCCAAACAGCCCCATGTCTCAATGCCTCGTCCGTCCGTCCGTCTGTCCGTCCGTCCGTCCGTCCTTCCATCCACCCACCCGACCTGGGATCTCCTGAATCTTCATAACTCTGGAACCGGTCACCAAAAGCAGGGGGTTTTCTTGGACTGCTAGAACACCAACCCCGTACTAGGTCCTGTAGTGAAACCCTGGTCCCTTGCTCCTCGCTTCACCCGTTGCCGGTCTACCACATACTAGCGTGAAGCCGGGCCTGGCTTCAGAACCAGAGCGGTCTCAGTTGAGTCTCATTAAATGCCAGACTTAGGGCTCGCATTGCAAAGTCAAGTAATCCCACGACCCACCACATTGGTTCGACTCCTACCCCATACCATACTGTAATATTCAATATTGGTAGATCTTGCAGTCAATATTGCATATCAGCTGTCAATATGAAAGAGTTGATGTTCCACCCTTCAGTCACTGATGAGAAGCATGAACAAAGCACTTTTGTCATAAGAATGAGGGTCAGAATGAACCAAAATCTGGCTCGGCAGGGTAACTACCTTCCATGAATCTAGACTTGCAAATGTACGAAGGTTTCCAGGATTGCTCCTGGAAAAATCCATCAGGTGCAGATTTCATAGACTTGCTATTACACTGCAAAGGGCTTTGCCCAGCCGTAGATAAGATCTTGGCGTGGGCATAACTTGCTTAATTCAGTGGAGCATAATCATGCGGAGTTACCAAAAAAAATAAAAATAAAGCGTGATTACGCAAGAGTAATACTGCTTTTAGTGTTATCTAGTGCTCTTTGCATCCAGAATGGGCGTGATATTGTGTTAAGAAATAGAGCTGAATGCAACAGAACATGCAGAGGCAGGAGCGAGCACCCGACACTCACGCTTGCTAAATATGCTCTTGGGGTAGGATTCTCTATCAATCTACCCCCAGCATGGAGGGCTATTTTATAGCAAAATGCCCCCCTTGTGTCCACTTTGGGCCCAAGAAGGCATTCTGTGCTAAGATTTAGCTCTAAATGTGCTGTTGGGGTAGAAGTTGCCCCAAACTTACTCCTGGCATCTAGCGCTATTTTCAAAATCCACATCAATGCCAACAACACACTCAGAGGAACACTGATCTACAGACCCCCTGGCCCCAGACCGCAGTTCTGCGACGACATCGCAGACGCCATCAGCTCCGAAGCCCTCGCTGTAGGAAAGTACCATCTTGCCTGGCATGTTACCCCCATATTTCACTGTATATATGTTGTTTTAGTCCATGTGTCACTGGGACCCTGCCAGCCAGGGCCCCAGTGCTCATAAGTGTGCCCTGTATGTGTTACCTGTGTTATGACTAACTGTCTCACTGAGGTTCTGCTAATCAGAACCTCAGTGGTTATGCTCTCTCATTTCTTTCCAAATTGTCACTAACAGGCTAGTGACCAATTTTACCAATTTACATTGGCTTACTGGAACACCCTTATAATTCCCTAGTATATGGTACTGAGGTACCCAGGGTATTGGGGTTCCAGGAGATCCCTATGGGCTGCAGCATTTCTTTTGCCACCCATAGGGAGCTCTGACAATTCTTACACAGCCCTGCCACTGCAGCCTGAGTGAAATAACGTCCACGGTATTTCACAGCCATTTTACACTGCACTTAAATAACTTATAAGTCACCTATATGTCTAACCTTTACCTGGTAAAGGTTGGGTGCTAAGTTACTTAGTGTGTGGGCACCCTGGCACTAGCCAAGGTGCCCCCACATTGTTCAGGGCCAATTCCCCGGACTTTGTGAGTGCGGGGAGACCATTACACACGTGCACTACACATAGGTCACTACCTATGTGTAGCTTCACAATGGTAACTCCGAATATGGCCATGTAACATGTCTAAGATCATGGAATTGCCCCACCAATGCCATCTTGGTATTGGGGAGACAATCCCATGATTCCACGGGTCTCTAGCACAGACCCGGGTACTGCCAAACTGCCTTTCCTGGGGTTTCACTGCAGCTGCTGCTGCTGCCAACCCCTCAGACAGGTTTCTGCCCTCCTGGGGTCCATCCAGGCTTGGCCCAGGAAGGCAGAACAAAGGACTTCCTCAGAGAGAGTGTGTTACACCCTCTCCCTTTGGAATAAGGTGTCAGGGCTGGGGAGGAGTAGCCTCCCCCAGCCTCTGGAAATGCTTTGATGGGCACAGATAGTGCCCATCTCTGTATAAGCCAGTCTACACCGGTTCAGGGATCCCCCAGCCCTGCTCTGGCGCGAAACTGGACAAAGGAAAGGAGAGTGACCACTCCCCTGACCTGCACCTCCCCTGGGAGGTGCCCAGAGCTCCTCCAGTGTGCTCCAGACCTCTGCCATCTTGGAAACAGAGGTGCTGCTGGCACACTGGACTGCTCTGAGTGGCCAGTGCCAGCAGGTGACGTCAGAGACTCCTTCTGATAGGCTCCTTCAGGTGTTGCTAGCCTATCCTCGTTCCAAAGTAGCCAAACCTCCTTTTCTGGCTATTAAGTGTCTCTGCTTTGGGGAATTCTTTAGATAACAAATGCAAGAGCTCATCAGAGTTCCTCTGCATCTCTCTCTTCACCTTCTGCCAAGGAATCGACTGCTGAACGCGCTGGAAGCCTGCAAAACTGCAACAAAAGTAGCAAAGACGACTACTGCGACCTTGTAACGCTGATACTGCCGCCTTCTCAACTGTTTTCCTGGTGGTGCATGCTGTGGGGGTAGTCTGCCTCCTCTCTGCACTAGAAGCTCTGAAGAAATCTCCCGTGGGTCGACGGAATCTTCCCCCTGCAACCGCCGGCACCAAAGAACTGCATCACCGGTCCTCTTGGTCTCCTCTCAGCATGACGAGCGAGGTCCCTTGAACTCAGCAACTCTGTCCAAGTGACTCCCACAGTCCAGTGACTCTTCAGTCCAAGTTTGGTGGAGGTAAGTCCTTGCCTCCCCACGCTAGACTGCATTGCTGGGAACCGCATGTTTTGCAGCTACTCCGGCTCCTGTGCACTCACCGAGGATTTCCTTTGTGCACAGCCAAGCCTGGGTCCCCGGCACTCTAACCTGCATTGCACGACCTCCTGAGTTGTCCTCCGGCTTCGTGGGACCCTCTTGTGCAACTTCGGGTGAGCTCCGGTTCACTCCACTTTGTAGTGCCTGTTCTGGCACTTCTGCGGGTGCTGCTTGCTTCTGAGTGGGCTCTTTGTCTTGCTCGACACCCCCTCTGTCCCCTCACGCAATTGGTGACATCCTGGTCCCTCCTGAACCACAGCAGCATCCAAAAACCCTAACTGCGACCCTTGCAGCTAGCAAGGCTTGTTTGCGGTCTTTCTGTGGGAAAACACTTCTGCACGACTCCTCACGGCGTGCATCCATCCTCCAAAGGGGACGTTTCTAGCCCTGGTTGTTCTTGCAGAATCCTCAGCTTCTACCATCCGGTGGCAGCTTCTTTGCACCCACAGCTGGCATTTCCTGGGCATCTGCCCACTCCCGACTTGATCGTGACTTTTGGACTTGGTCCTCTTGTTCCACAGGTACTCTCGTCTGGAAATCCATTGTTGTTGCATTGCTGGTGTTGGTCTTTCCTGCAGAATTCCCCTATCACGACTTCTGTGCTCTTTGGGGAACTTAGGTGCACTTTGCACCCACTTTTCAGGGTCTTGGGGTGGGCTATTTTTCTAACCCTCACTGTTTTCTTACAGTCCCAGCGACCCTCTACGAGGTCACATAGGTTTGGGGTCCATTTGGGGTTCGCATTACACTTCTAGAGTATATGGTTTGTGTTGCCCCTATCCCTATGTGCCCCCATTGCATTCTATTGTGACTATACCTTGTTTGCACTGTTTTCTATTGCTATTACTGAATATTTTGGTATTGTGTACATATATCTTGTGTATATTTGCTATCCTCATACTGAGGGTACTCACTGAGATACTTTTGGCATATTGTCATAAAAATAAAGTACCTTTATTTTTAGTATATCTGTGTATTGTGTTTTCTTATGATATTGTGCATATGACACTAATGGTACTGTAGGAGCTTCACTTGTCTCCTAGTTCAGCCTAAGCTGCTCTGCTAAGCTAACATTATCTATCAGCCTATGCTGCTAGGCACCCTATACACTAATAAGGGATAACTGGGCCTGGTGCAAGGTGTAAGTACCCCTTGGTACTCACTACAAGCCAGTCCAGCCTCCTACACTCGCCTCAACAGACTACATCCTCCTAGGTGACCTGAACTTCCACCTAGAAAATAACGATATCAACACCACCAACTTAAATCAACAACCTCGCCAACTTCGGTCTCAAGCAACTCGTCACTTCACCCATCCACTCCGCAGGCCACACACTCGACCCCATCTTCTCAGCCAACTACCACGTCTCCGTCAGCCACACCGCCGAACTCAGCTGGACAGACCACTGCTGCATCCACTTCCCCTACCAGAAACCAGTCACTCACCACCACCGCACACAACCACCCCGACGCAACTGGAGCAAAATAGCAACAGATCAACTGATCTCCACTCTCGCCCGGACTCCACCCCCTGGCACCCAGGACCCCAACACAGCGGTCACCAACCTACACCGCTGGATAGAAGACTGCGCCAACACCCTCGCACCGCTCAAAAAACACTCAAACACCTCCCACAGATCCAAGGCCAGATGGTCCACACCAGAACTACGGGAATCCAAACGGCAAGGTCGCAGAATGGAAAACCCTACCAACTCCAACCACATCGCGTTCAAGGATGCCCAACGCAACAATCACCAATTGATCCGCACCACCAAAAGGACCCACTTCAAAAAACGCATTGACGCCAACGCTCACAACAGTAAAGAGCTTTTCGGCATCATCAATGAACTCTCCACCCCCAGGACCTGCTCCAACGAACCCCCGCCATCACAAGAATTCTGCAACTCACTGGCAACCCACTTCCGTCGAAAGATAGAAGAAATCCATAATAGCTTCAAACCCCAGACCCACCAGCTGACTAGACACACCCAAGAACCCAACGCTCCAAGCAACACCTACCTCCTCCACACCTGGACCCCAGTCAACATAGAGGAAACCGCCTCCACCATGGCCTCCATCCACTCTGGATCACCATCGGACCCCTGCCCACACCACATCTTCAACAAGACAAATATCATCGTCACCCCCCCACCTCTGCAAAACCATCAGCAGCTCCTTCGAATCAGCCACCTTCCCAGAAAGATAGAAACACGCAGAAATCAACGTCCTATTGAAGAAACCAAAGGCAGACCCAGAAGACCCCAAGAACTACCGGCCTATCTCCCTCCTACCCTTCCCAGCCGCCAAGGTCATCAAAAAAATCATGAACAGCCAACTATCCCTGTTCCTGGAAGACAGCAAGGCACTCGACATCTCCCAATCCGGATTCCGCAGAAACCACAGCACCGAGACCGCACTCATCACTGCCACAGATGACATTAGGACCATGCTTGGTGAAGGAGAAACAGCAGCACTCATCCTCCTGGACCTTTCCTCAGCATTCGACACAGAATGTCATCACACTCTCCGCACACGCCTCCACAACGCTGGAATCCGCGATAAGGCACTCGACTGGATCTTATCTTGTCATTTCTCTCAGACAGAACCCAGAGAGTCCGCCTCCCACCATTCCTGTCAAGCCTCCAGAATCATTTGCGGCGTCCCCCAAGGATCTTCGCTCAGCCAAACGCTCTTCAACGTTTACATGGCACCCCTCGTCAACATCGCACAAACCCACCACATCAACATAGTTTCCTACACAGACGACACTCAGTGCATCCTCTCCCTCACGAAAGACCCGACAACTGCAAAGGACAACCTCCACAATGGACTTCACGCCATCGCCCGCTGGATGGAATCAAGCCACCTCAGGCTAAACACAGACAAGACGGAAATCCTCATCTTCGGCACCAACCCCTCAGCTTGGAATGGGTCCTGGTGGCCCACCTCCCTAGGATCCGCACCCTCACTCACCACCCATGCACGCAACCTGGGCTTCATCTTGGACTCCACACTCAGCATGACTCAGCAGGTCAATGCCATCTCCTCTTCCTGCTACAACACTCTCTGCATGCTCCGCAAAATCTTCAAGTGGATTCCAGTCGAAACCAGGAAAACTGTCACCCACGCCCTGGTCAGAAGCCGATTGGACTACGGAAATGCCCTATATGCAGGAACAACAACCAAACTCCAAACAAAGCTGCAAAGAATCAAGAATGCATCCGCCCGCCTCATTCTAGACATCCCACGCTGCAACCATATTACCCACCCACCTCAGAGACCTTCACTGGCTACCAGTATCAAAGAGGATCACCTTCAAACTCCTCATCCACGCACACAAGACCCTCCACGACACAGGCCCTGCCTACCTCAGCGACAGACTCACCTTCCACACCCCCAGCAGAAATCTTTGCTCCGCCAGCCTCGTCCTCGCCTCCATCCCCGCATCCGCCACAGGAAGATCCTTCTCTCACCTAGCCAGCAGGACCTGGAACTCCCTACCACTCCACCTTCGCCAGACCCAAGACTTCTTGACACTCAGGAAACGCCTCAAGACATGGCTCTACGACCAGTAGCTTCCCCCCCCCTCCCTCTCTCCCCCCCCCCCCCAGCACCTTGAGACCCTAACGGGTGACTAGTGTGCTCTATAAATCTTTGATTGATTGATTGATAGCACAAAATGCACCGTTGCGTGCAGGTGGATGCGACAATCCACTCTGCATTAAGACACAGTGCCGAATGCAGCCGCCTGCAGCTGGTAAATGTGCTCTAGCGGTAGGATTATTTCCCCCCAAATTACTCTTAATTACGCAAGCAGGCATAACCGCGTTGCTATTGGTAAGGCAGAATTACCAAAAATACTCTGATTTTTCCAGCGTAATTTAATTTACCTCCAGGCCTCGTAAGACCAATGGTGCATATGGAAAGCTCTTTCACTGTCAGATGTAAAAGTGAAAAACATTTTGGGGTGTACTCTTGGAAAGCTTTCTGAATTCCTTAAATTGTGACTAACCAATTAATTTTGTGATTCTGCTTGCACAACTGAGCACTTTTCCAAGTGAGACACAGTGCACAACTGCTACGCTATGGATTGATAAAGCGCACGGCTATCCAACAGGCCTCCCGGTGCTAAAGGTCATGTCCTTCCCATACATAGCACAGTAGGTAGTTCAAGCGGAAGAGGTGGGTTTTGAGAAGTTTCCTAAATTTAGTTTCTTCATTGGGCAGTCTTCGCAATGGAGGATGGGAGGTCCACAATTCAGTTGCCAAGTACTCAAAAGAACACCCGCGTCTGGCTTTCTTCATTCTAGGCACCAAGGAAAGCTTTTGGTCTGCAAAGTGCAGTGATCTTTTGGGGATATAAAGGGCTAGGAACCTCTGGATTAGAGGGGGACCTCTGTCGTACCGCGTTATGTGGGCCAGACAAAGGCATTCAAAGTTACTTCTTTTGCAACCTGGTAGCCAATTCAAGGTTGCAAGGGAGGAAGAGATGGAGTGATGCTCTGGGATCTTCCACGGGGTACTCACTGCAGCAATCCTGGCTACTCTGTAAACGCTTGACCACATACTGAGGGCCACCTAGATAGACTGAATTGCCATAGTCAACGTGAGTCAGGATAAGACCTTGGAGCACGGTTCTTCGAGTGCGGGGGAAGCCAGTTCAAGACCTTCCTTGGAGTCTAGAGAAGGCCAAATACGAGGAACCAGGTTCTCTTACTGGGACCTCCCTGGTGAGATGGACTGTCTATAGAAGCAACAAAACGTTTTATTTGAGTTTTTAGAGGGTGCAGTTTACTTACATAGTCGGGGCACTGAAGTTCTAACCAAAGAGTGGGGGTGTTCCAGACTACTGGAACCTGTTGGGTTTCAGATTCCAGCCGGACATCCAGTCAGTGACGTCTCAGACGGACAGTAAGTTGGGTTAGAGAGGTGATGACATGAAAGCCGTCCGCTTACAATACTGTTGAAAATCCGTGCCCGGTCCAATGTCTGCCAAGGGCGGCACATGGACATGGAGACCACCCCTGAGGTACCCGTGGGTCTGAGCAGGATTCCTCGTGCACTTGGAAACCTCTGTTCATTAAGAATGAGGTTCACCATTTAAGAGCTGTCTCATTCATTCCTGCTTCCTCAGTCTTTAGTCGGGCGGGAGACTGTGTCAAATGCGTCACTTAGGTTAAAAAAAAAATGACCTCTGCTGTGCCTCTGGAACCTGTGGTCCCATCTAACAAGGCTGCTTCTCTGCTAGATCCTGCCCGAGTAGGATGCAGGAGTCCCTGAGCCTCCAAGAGCGTGGAGAGCTCTTTATTCACAAATGTCCCTACAACTTTACTCACACATGGAAGGCGAGATATTGCCAGTAACTTTCGGGTAATGAGGGGTCTAGGGCCAGCTTTTCCAAAAGTGGTTTCCGAATGGCCTGTTTGGGAATGAAAGATTCAAAAAAGGAAACCTGATGGGACTCTTCCGAACCTTCTGCAAAGTTCTTGGAATGCCAGACTTCTTGGGATGCCAGAGACTTATTTAAAACTTAATTGGGTCAAAAGTCTTTGCCATAGTCTTCACAAGACGTCCTCTTCTCAGCAGCCCAGAGGGCCACACATGCTCTTTCTGAAGTACACAGACCTGTTGATGGTTCTTAGAGCAGCCAAAACTAAAGAACGGATTTGTTGATTGGGATCTAACATTGTTTTCCAGGACCAGCCAAAGCTGCTGACATGAACATTACAAATCTCAATGCCAGGTATGGATGGTTTCACCCTTGTCTCATCAAAGTCACTTATAAAAACAAGACCACAAGTTAAGAAGCTGCAGCACAACTACAGCCTTTTTTCTGAGTCACTGCAGACAAGATGAAACAGAATTCACAAGACTTTCTACTACTCAGTTATCATCTAATAATCCTGATACCAGCATTTCATGCAATTCTTTTCTTATGCATGGTTATTCGTATTATTGATACACTTTGTATTTTCTCCTTTCCCCTTTCAAAAGTTCAAAAAAGACAAAGGTTGGACAATGTGGTTTTCTCAGCAGGGTCATGTGTTCTTATTCTTTGTCATAAATCTTTAAATGTTATGTTAATATCTCAAGATTCTGATATGGAAGGGAGATGGGTTGAGGTGACATTGCATAGCAATAAAATTCCCCTTTCACTTTTCAATGTTTATGTCCTATTCAACAGACAACACTTTTTGGACTCTAGTTCACACAAATTAGAAGATTGTGGGTCCATGTTTTATTTTATCTATCACAATATGCAAATATGACAATAACAATTGGATCTATAAGTGCTTCACAATTGAAATACTACAGAAACAATAATAAAATAAAATAAATATTTTTAAATAAAACTACACAAGTAAATTAGCTTCACGTACAGCAGCACTTGAAAGTGAGTTTCTAACTATCTAGCCGCACATGCACGAGACTACACAAAATATAACATTATATCTCAATATCTTATTTTCCTTATACATGTATACCTTTCCATTGCAGCTATGTATATTACTTTACTCCTACTGTCGAAAAAGAAAGACGACTTTGGCTCTCTCCAGTCCTCTACTCTACGTCTCATCCTATGCCTCTATCAATGCAGAGATTCACTCTCCAGAATTCTGAGGAATTACATGAAAACTCTGAGATTTCACAAGCAGCGGAATTTGGTATAGCCTGCCCCATGCGCTGATTTTTAGCACCACAGGAGCTTGTCCCGCGCTGCACAGTCAGCACGAACAACATCACGTGGCACTCCAGAGCGCGCTACGTATTTCTGATGCTCAAGTAGATTTTCTACTCTAGCTGCAGCTTTCTCAACATGAGCGAGAGCGGTCTGCTGCGACACCCACACTGAGAAATCTCACCGAGAGGTGGTCTAGCCCTCTGTTTTCTTGCTCGCCAAGTTAACGTTGGCGAGCCACACATGTGGAAAAAAAACAAAACAGAATCAAGCTAGCCTAGCTGATGAAGGGTGATACCCTGAAAACTGGTCCCCGGATGCTTGTTTCCAGTCCAGGGAGAACCTGGCCTGGCAGTTCCAGGGGGAACAGGGTCAAGACTGATTTGCATATGGCTGGGTCCAACCTGGGGTGGCATGGTGAGCAAAAGAACGATGGATTAAACCCAGATCTTTGAGACTGGGGGTGAATGTTTGATTTGCTCTGCATTCCGTCCATCATCTGTTCTTTTTGCATTATACATCTGGACGCACCGAGCGAGAGAGGCACCAGGACAGCAGTCAGGTGGCACACTGTGCAAACCACAAATTTTTAGCTTACATGTTTAAGACAACGCCCCTAATTTCATGAGCCACACCCCTTTGAGAACCCCCCCCCCAGTTTTTTCTACATAAAGCCCTGCTGTTGGACATTGGCTCAGTACAGGTTTGCATTAATTCCCCACGTTGATATTCGATATAGAGAGTATTGACACACAATCTCGGGTGCTGACCTTTGGCCACACACCGTTCCCTGCAGCTGGCACTGCTGGGGTAAACCAGAGGTGGATGAGCCACGGAAAGCTTGAGCTAGGAACCGGATCATCCGGCTGGAGGGCCACTGGAACCAGGACCTTCTTAGGTCACTGATGACCCCGTGCCGGCCTTTGCAAAGACAGCGCCCTGTGCGTAGGCGGAGAGACATTTGGCACCCTTGCAGATGGTTGTGAATTTAAGGGGGCAGCAGGGGGTCCCCTTTGTGTCCACTGGTCAGTATCTGGATGAGCAGTAGATGAGGTTTGTTGATGTGTGTCAGCAGGGTTGAGGGGATGACCGGGGGCAAGAGAGTGGGCTTAAGAGGGGTACAAACCTCCTGGCAGCATGATATTGAAGGGCTAAAACCACTTTATACTGGCAAATCAGACGGAAAGGAACAGGCGGGGACAAGGACAAGGCTGGGCCAAGATGGGAAGGAGCTGCTGGGACAGAGCCAGGAGGGCCGGACTGTGTTACTTTTAATAAGGGCCCATTTATACGGTGATGTGATCTGATGGATGGAGGTGAAACGTTTCCCTTAGTACAGAAATACACTTTTTAAAGACACTTTGGGCCTCATTAATAGTTTACCAAATGGGAAGACCTGCCCGCCAAACTTCCGACGGCTACCTCCCCGCCGGACCCATTAAGACTTTCCTGCTAGGCTGATGGGCGGAAATCAAGTGGGGAACGGCCGCAGCATTGTCTTTGGCTTGTAATTGAGCGGCAGAAATTCTGCCGTCCACAGTGTTCACCAGCACCCTTGCAATGTTCACTGTTTGCACAGCAGACAGTGAATACTGTGACGGCGGTGGGCAGGGGGGCCTCTGCACTGCCCATGCCAAGTGCATTGGCAGTGCAGGCCTCCCCACCACCCCGTGGCGCCCTGCACCCGTTCTCCACCATGGCTGTGACACGCCATGAAAAGGCTGGCAGAGAACTAGGTCGTATTCAGCAGGGTGGCGCTGCGTGCCCCCCCGCCTGATTCCGAATGTCACTGTCAGCCCATCAGGATCACCCATCCCCGCAGAGACGGCGAAGCCCTGGAGGTCTGACTGCCAGACTCTAATGAGGCCCTTTAGCATAGTCTAATCTGATCTCTGCCGCCTGATATACGAGTTAAGTATCCCCTTGGCTCGGGCCTGGGCTCTTCGAGCCACGGCCGAGCCTTGGCCCTCCCGGCCCACCCGTCCGCTCCCCCGCAAGTGACCAGTGACTTTCATAAGAGCAGGAAAGGCTTAGAGATGGTAATTTCTGAACACTGCTGTCTAAGGCAGAGGTCTTCAAACTGGGAGGGGGGCCTCACGTGATCCGAGGGGGGCACCAGACTCTGCCCAAAAGAAACATTATACAGATAACAGTGCTTTGTTTTAAGCAGAAACATGACACTGCACTTTTTAAAAAGGTAAAAATACTTAACTGCAATGTTTAAATAAGTCGAGACATATTTAAACATTGCCATCTTTATAAAATATTTGTGAAAAATTCTGAGTGGGGCCATTGATTTTTATTTTTCATCTGGGGGGCGGCATTAAGAAGTTTGAAGCCCACTGGTCTAAGGAATTCCCCGGAAGGTGAGGTGAGTGGAGGGGTGGGGCTGGAGGATGGGGGGTGGGGGAGGGGGGGGGAAGAGGTTAGGTGGTGGTGGGGGGTGCAGTGCAGGTGGTAGTTTACTCCACACTCACTTTCCTGTGGTTTGTACAAGAGATTGATACAACCAGTGCAGTCAGGTCCTGGCCTGCCCGGGGATGGGGTGGGGGGCTTGTGAAAGGTGGGGGCACTCTCTGGACCCACCCTCTGAGGGGTATGAGGGCCACCTCTGGTGTGAGCGGAGGCGCCCTGACTTGGTTCCCAGACAATCTCTCTAATGCACTGGGGGGGGTGGATTTATGCGGCAGACAAAGCGTCACTTGACATTTACAAGAATCCGCCTAGATTTACGACTCCTGCCGTCCCGCGTGCAGCGCTATAAGCGCCTCACGTCACTGGTGCCTCCATCGCTTTAGTGACAGCCACTTCTAGGCGCTTCTGGATCCCAAGCCTAGGGTGACCACCCGTCCGTAAATTTCACGAACTGTCCGTAATTTCGCCCTGCCGTCCGTTGTCCGTGATGAAACCTTTAACGGTTGTCCGTAGTTTTAGCCTTTCACCTAAAGGGCATCGGAGGCAGGGCGAAATTATGGGCAGAGGAGTTTCCCCAGCTGGGCTGGGAGGCAGGGGGTCTCCTGTGCTCTGAGGGAGGGAGGGGCAGACAGGTAAGAATCAGACCTTCTTGCCAGGGGGTCTCCTTCCCTAAAGACATGCAAATGTGCCCAACTGGTAAATCTACAAACACAAAAGGGGCTTGAAAACCTGCATTGATTTTACTAAAAGGAGCCACTTGAAGTTTTCTGGTGGCAAAGATATTTCTTTCAGAGAGGTATTGTAATGGTGTTCCAAGGTGAGCTGTGGAGTGTGTGGTTTTAATGGAGTGTTATAATTTTTTTTAGTACTAGGTATAAACTGTATATTGTTCAAATCTGTATTTGAGAAGCACTTTTTATTTATTTAACCGAAATCTATTTGTGCATTTTGTAGCAGCCTTTATTATGATGTAATTGTATTTTTCACAGTTCTTTCAGGTACCTCATAGTACTAACAAACATTGGCAAAGCCAATAGGTCTCATCTACGAAAGAGTTATTGGCTTTGCTAATGTGTTTTAGCCATTAGCCATGTTATACACCAGAGTAGCTGCTATTCAGCACGGCCTAAAGCTAGTGGCATAGTGGTGTGGAGTGGAGTAGAGTAGCATAGGAGCAGTGGCATAGAGCCCAGTGGTGCAAAGTACAGTGCAGTGGGGTACAGTGCAGTTGTTTAGAGTGCGTTAGCGTAGAGTGCAGTGGCATGGTGTGGGACAGAGTAGAGTGGCATAGAGTGCAGTGGAGTAGAGTGGCATGCATTGAGTGGCAGAGAGAGCAGTAGTGTAGAGTGGTGCAGTGGCATAGATTGCAGAGTAGACTCACGTTGCAGGGAGTGCAGTGGCGTAGTGTAGAGTGGTGCAGAGTAGAGCAAAGTGCTGTACAGTGGAGTGATGCAGAGTAGAGTGGCATAGAGTGCAGTGGCATAGAATGCAGTAGTACATGGTACATTGGCGTATAGTACAGTGGTGGAGAGTGGAACGCTGCAGAGTAGAGTGTCAGTGCAGTGATGTAGAGTGGAGTAGAGTGGCACAGAGCAGTGGCGTAGAGTACAGTGGTGCAGAGTAGAGGGCAGTGGCGTACAGAGCAGTTGTTTAGAGTGCATTGGTGCAGAGTGCAGTGGCATAGAGTGGCATGGGGTAGAGTAGCATAGAGTGCAGTGGAGTAGAGTGGCATACAATAGAGTGGCAGAGAGTGCAGTAATGCAGAGTGGTGCAGTGTCAGAGTGCAGAGTGCAGAGTAGACTCATGTGGCATAGAATGCAGTGGAATAGAGTATATTGGTGCAGAGTGCAGTAGTACAGAGCAGAGTGGTGTAGAGTATAGTGGCGGCCAGTGCAGTGTTGCAGAGTGTCAGCTTGCAGTGGTGTAGAGTGCATTGAACTAGAGTGCAGTGGTCAGAGTGGTATAGAGTACAGTGGCGTAGAATAGATTGTTTCAGAGTAGAGTGCATTTGCATGGAGTGGAGAGGTGCAGGGTAGAGTGCAGTGGAAAAGAATGCAGTGGCACAGAGTGCGGTGGCATAAAGTAGATTATTTCACAGTAGACTGAGGTGGCTTAGAGTGGAGAAGTGCAGGTTAGAGTGGAGTTGCATAAAGTGGCAAAGAGTGTGATGGTGTAAAGTAGTGTAGAGTGCCGGGGCATAGAGTGCAGAGGTGCAGAGTAGATTAGAGTGATGTACAGTGTATTGATGTAGAGTGCAGGGGCATAGAGTGCAGAGTAGATTAGAGTGATGTACAGTGTATTGATGTAGAGTGCAGGGGCATAGAGTGCAGAGTAGATTAGAATGATGTACAGTGTATTGATGTAGAGTGCAGGGGCATAGAGTTGAGTGTTCCAGAGTAAAGTGCATTAGAATAGAGTGTATTAGTTAGAGTGCAGTGGTGTACAGTGCAGCGTTGCAGAGTGGCAGAGAGTGGAGTTGTGCAGATTAGATTGGTGTTGCCTAGACTGGAGTGGTATGGCGTGCAGACGAGCAGAGCGCAGTGGTGCAGAGAGGCGTAAAGTGCAGTGGCATAGAGTAGAGTAGTACAGAGTAGAGTAGAGAGGCATAGTGTGAAGTAGCATAGAGAGCAGTGGCATAATGTAGAGTGGTTCCGAATGGAGAAGAGTGCAGTGGCATGGAGCGGCATAAAGTGGAGTGATACAGACTAGGGTGCAGTGGTGTGGAGTGGTGCAGAGCAGAGTGGAGTGGAGCATGCATGGTGTGGTAACACACCGCCATTACAGACAACACATTTTTGATTGAAATGACCATTACGTTTGCACAGATATACAGTTTTTCAAATCAAACTATACTGTGCACAGACGATGGTGTGGAAATTGCATCACCTAATGCAATGATTTGTTTTAATCATGTAAAGGTTTTTGTTACCAGCACAGTTCAGAATTAACAAAAATGTGCTTGATTTGTACTTCTAATTCTGATATATTCTGAAGTTTATTTAAAATGTTGTCATGTGATAGAAAAAAATATTTCCGACCCCAGTATCCAGCAAGATTGTCGCATAAATCCTCTTACTTTGAAGTCAGAGAAAGGAAAGTAAACACTAAGGCCCTCATTCTGACCCTGGCGGTTTGAAACCGCCAGGGCAGAGGGCCGCGGAAGCACCGCCAACAGGCTGGCGGTGCTTCATGGGCAATTCTGACCGCGGCGGTAAAGCCGCGGTCAGAAAAGGGCAACCGGCGGTTTCCCGCCGGTTTACCCCTGGCCCAGGGAATCCTCCATGGCGGCGCTGCTTGCAGCGCCGCCATGGGGATTCCGACCCCCTTCCCGCCAGCCTGTTTCTGGCGGTGTTCACCGCCAGGAACAGGATGGCGGGAACGGGTGTCGTGGGGCCCCTGGGGGCCCCTGCACTGCCCATGCCACTGGCATGGGCAGTGCAGGGGCCCCCTAACAGGGCCCCACAAAGATTTTCAGTGTCTGTTTTGCAGACACTGAAAATCGCGACGGGTGCCACTGCACCTGTCGCACCCCTACAACTCCACCGGCTCCATTCGGAGCCGGCTTCATTGTTGAGGGGGGTTTCCCGCTGGGCCGGCGGGCAGCCTTCTGGCGGTCGCCCGCCGGCCCAGCGGGAAAGCCAGAAAGGCCGCCGCGGTCTTTGACCGCGGTGCGGTCATTCGGCGGTTCCCTCCAGGCGGGTGGCTCCCGCCGCCCGCCGGGGTCAGAATGACCCCCTAAGTTCCCACCGAAGACAGAGCCTGACATTTGACTTTGTTCTTTGAATGCACACCAAATATGATAAGATAAGAACAAGATTTACAGGCCTGTTTACAGAAAGGGAGCACTCAGCAGCATACTGTAAATAAGGTTTTGGCAAGGGAAGGGATGAATTCAAGCTGCATAGCCTAAAACAAATAAAGCCAGCAAATTGAAAGCAACAAATTGTGAGTTACAAACCACAAGGCCAATGGCAAGCAACGGGCAGAATGCATTCACATGGAAGCACTATGAATTTACTTAAAGTGACAGCTGTGGGATACTTTGTGGTGAAAGTCCAGTATTTTAGTTCATATCTTGCAGAGGTTTGGCCACATCAATCACCCAGGTAGTATGGCAAGAAGACCTGGAGTGGTTTCCATGTTGCAGGATAGGTCTGTACACCCATTCCATCAGTTGGCCACCATTTCCTATGGTGTAGAGCTTCTGGCACACCTCTTGTAGGGTTAGTGCTAGGTGGCAGACATCAAATAGGGCATTTAATGATTATTTAAGGTGGTTGTAAGTAAGGAGTTGACCGGGGTGAAGATGGTAGTCTGCCACAAGGGTTTGGAAATTAAGTAGCTCACTGTTCAGAAACAAAGTCCCCAATTTTAAGACACCTGCAACAGGCCACTGATGGAGTTGCTCTGAGCACAGCCATCCTGTGCGAGTGGGAAGGCTTAGCAAAGGTAGTGCAGGAGCATAGGGTTTCTTCGAGTCAGTGAGTTAACAGGTTCTGGCAAGGCAAGAGAAAGCCGTGCATGATAACCACAGATGGTGATCAGTAGAATGGTCAGTAGGAAACGATGAGCAGTGCATTAAGCCTTCCTTAAAAGTCTTTATTGGTAAACCCCATCTCATGCAGGGAGGTGGGCAGAAAGCCAGTGAGCCACCCATTGGACATCTGTAGCTGAATAAAAGCATTCTAAGTCTAGAAGATCTACTCCACCCGCAGTCACAGTTAGCTTTAGAGTGGAAAGAGCTCCCGATGGCGCCGCAGCGACCAAATCAGATGTGTGGCCTGTCTGAAGAAGGAATGAAGGACGAGCAGGGGAAGGTTTGCAAAATAATACTATCATCGGGGTGGGACACCATCTTCGCTAGTGCCACGTGGCCTCTACAGAAAGCAGAAGAGAAGACCAAAAAGCAAACTGGGCTTGGAGGGACTGTTCGCTCTGCCGAGATTTTCATCCTGGAAATCAGTGTAAGAATGGTAGATATTAATCATTAGGTATCAAAAGGTAACTGGTTCCCAGTTCACTCTGAGATCTAATTGTGTATAAAGGGGAAAACAGTGCCATATGTTAAAGAAACACTAATTACATTTTTAAAAAAAATAATTTTGTTTGTGCAATTTACATCCCAAATATTTAGAAGATTCTATGTGTACTTGACACTTAGGGATAACCCAGATCTCTAGTTTGGCTTTTGCTCAGTTTCAAAACCATATAAAGACATGGACAAAGCGGCCAATTGCCTTGCACAACCTTGCAAGGGGTCTGGCCCCTGCTCACCCTTCAAAAGCACTAACAGCGAACCATTGCACCAGAAGAGTTTGCCAAGGTGGATGGGTGTTGCTTGTTCAACCACTTGACAGTGCCCCTTCTGTTTTGCTCCTGTGTGCAGACAACTCCCCAGGTACCCAATACCTTCGAATAGTCTTGGTGGACCCATCTTGTCTGATTTTAGGAATTGTCCCACCTTGTTCTTCTCTTCTTTATTTATCCAGTTCTTAGCAACAACCCTTTGAATTACTTGCCGTGGACCTCCCATTTGATCTAAATTTCATCCTCCTCTTTTATTATCTTTGATTGGTAGTCCGGGCTCCCATTTCTGAGATAAATGTAGAGTCCCAAACATACACTCTAGTGCAGTGAGACTACAGACAAGTTATGGGTACATTACATCCTGTCATTAGGTGTGAGACTGTCACCCACACCATCTGCCCTGCCTCTTTAAAAACAAATAAGGTTGAAAGTCCATGGGTGGTTGGGGTAAGCCAGATGTTTTTGTTCAATTTGTTTAAACTAGCATAAGGTTAATTACCTTAAGGTTTCCCAAACTGTTTGCCAGGGGGTTTAAAATGTTCAGAAACATAATCAAAATGTTGCTGTTACTTTCTCTTCAGGAAAGATCGGGTAGATTTGGGTATGGGTGATGGCCTTGCCATGAAGGGCTTTAATTTACTACTGAACAAGGGCGTAATGTGACACCTGAATGTAGCACACCAGGAGGCAATCACAAAAGGACCACAGTGAATAAATAGTGCTATGTTAAAAAAGAGTAAATAAATGCACTGACAGCATAGTGAGGCATGGCCTCTCTTGCTTGTGTCTGTAAAACTGACGTTTGTTCTTGAATTTTTGTCCTGGAATTTGACCCTTTGTCCTGAATTTTTTACAGTCCTGTCCAGAATTTGCCTCAATGCCAAGTGGTCACCCTAGCACACCTGGGGCCGCACCACATGTACTGACCACGGCCCAGGCACAGGCCACGCCTCCTCCCTTGTGGTGGTGGGGAGGGGGGGGGTCACACTTACATACAGTCAGGCCCCGCCCCCACCGGAAGCACCAAGCACTATACAAGACCCCACAAGGACGCCTTGAGACTGGGCGAGGATTCGGTTATATTCGGGGCACTGGAGTTATGCGGCAGAGGATGACCAAATGACGTGCGGGATGAATAAATGATGCAGCTTAATGCAACACATTTTCTGATCGAATTACTGAACGGTTTTGACATTTTTACGCAGGTTAATACATTTCATTTCCATTAATCCCATCTGGGAAAAGGTGGCTCTCCACCCAGTCCATGGGGCTACCTCGAGCTTACCTTAGGGGTGCTTTACATGTAAGCAAAGGGAAGGTTTAGGCCTGGCAAGTGGGTACACTTGCCAAGTCGAATTTACAGTTAAAACTGCACTCACAGACACTGCAGTGGCAGGAGTGAGCCATGTTTACAGGGCTACTCATGTGGGTGGCACAACCAGTGCTGCAGGCCCACTAGTGGCATTTCATTTACAGGCCCTGGGCACCTCTAGTGCACTGTACTAGGGACTTACCAGTAAATAAAATATGCCAATCATGGATAAACCAATCAACAGTACAATTTACACAAAGGGCACATGCACGTTGGCACTGGTTAGCGTGGTAAAGTGCCCAGAGTCTAAAGCCAACAACCGGTCAGAAAAAATAGGAGGCAGGAGGCAAAAGGATTGGAGCTGACCCTGCAAGAGGGAAAAAGTCCAACTACCCATGAGGTGACCAGTTCACCTCTGCGAAGAGCCCTCCTCTCTCTGGTAACGCGTGCTGCTGCGTTTCTAGGAGCTTTTCATCCATTTGAGCGAAAACACTTTCCTGTTAAAAACAACCTTGCCGCATACGACGGTTTATGTGGCAAATGGTTCTTCAGAATGTGCAGAACCACGTAATTCCAGTGGCTGTGGTGGTGTAGCACCCATGCCTTCGCCTGGAGTGGTTCCTGCTACAGCGCGTGGACCGGTTAGTTAAGAGTGGACTCTGCAGTGTGTGCAGTGGGGCTCAGGTCACGTGACCCTCTCCCTCACCAGTGTCACCAGTGTCACCAGTGGGGTGAAACGTGTAACTCGGGGCAGCGGGGCCTAGAGTTGTGTGAAACGTGTAACTCGGGGCAGCGGGGCCTTCAGTGGGCCCGGGCCTAGCTACAACTGACACTTCCTGATACAAGCCAGGCCTATTGCCTTTGTCATCGCTTGTCAACCGTATCAAATAAACGAGAAACAACTATTTTGAAAAAGCTTCAATTCTGAAACCCGAGACTGCGACTTGAACACTACTGAGGTGTGGGGGGCGGCTGGAGGTCTTGGGGTGTCTCAGGCACCCCTGTTCCATCACGGTCATCAGTCAGAGACTGACTCCCTCTTATCACCTGGCATCTTTGTGAGACCCGCATCTCTCCACTCCACCTCTGACCTCTTCTCCACGGTCCCTCGTGTCCCCCACACCCTTTTGGCGCAGTCAGTATTCCCAGAGCCGCCTCTCTCCTTTTACACAGAGCGGTAATTACAAGTGCACACGTGTGACCATCGCTCTGTGTGCTCTGCGGAGAGGCCACGGAATGGATGTGCCCGCCCACTGCGGGCTTCTGTGTCCCACTGACACGCACCACATACACCTCTCCCCGACCTCAGCCTCGGGTCCAGAGGACTCATGTGTCTCGTCACAGACCCCCCCCCCCCCATCCCAGATCACCACCACAGACCCCCCCCATCACAGACCCCCACCACAAACCTCCAGAGACCCCCCCCATCCCAGATCACCACCACAGACCCCCCCCATCACAGACCCTCACCAGAGACCCCACCACAGACTCCCACCAGAGAACCCATCTACAGACATCTGCCACAGACCCCACCTATAAACCTCCACCCTCACCAGAGACCCCCCAATCCCAGACCACCACCACAGACCCCCATCACAGTCATCTGCCACAGGCCCCACCTATAAAGCTCCACCCACAGACTCCCCCCCCCCCCCCATCAGAGACGCCCACCACAGATCACCGGAGACCCCCACCAGAGACCCCATCCACAGACATCTGCCACAGACCCCACCTATAAACCTCCACCCACAGACCCTTACCAGAGACCCCCCCCATCACAGACCCCCACCACAAACCTCCAGAGACCCCCATCCCATACCACCACCACAGACCCCCAGAGACCCCACCACAGATCACCAGAGACTTCCACCAGAGACCCCATCTACAGACATCTGCCACAGACCCCACCTATAAACCTCCACCCACAGACCCTTACCAGAGACCCCCCCCAATCACAGACCCCCACCACAAACCTCCAGAGACCCCCATCCCATACCACCACCACAGACCCCCCATCACAGACCCTCACCAGAGACCCCACCATAGATCACCAGAGACTTCCACCAGAGACCCCATCTACAGACATCTGCCACAGACCCCACCTATAAACCTCCACCCACAGGCACCCCATCAGAGACGCTCACCACAGATCACCGGAGACCCCCACCAGAGACTCCATCCACAGACATCTGCCACAGACCCCACCTATAAAGCTCCACCCACAGACCCTCACAAGAGACCCCATCACAGACCCCCACCCCAAACCTCCAGAGACCCCCCCATCCCAGACCACCACCACTGACCCCCATCACAGACATCTGCTACAGTCCCCCACCTACAGACACTCACCACAGACCCCCACCACAGCCTGAACCCACCAACACCCAGAAGCGACTCATAACACTTCGATGCGCTAAAGAATGTCCAGAGAGGCAACACCTGGAAAAGCCCCTTTTCTGGAATAGAAACGTAGGACATGTAAAGTGATTGGGGGGGGGGGGCACTACCCAGCCCCCCTCCCGATGTGGACCCCTTAGGGGTGTGTACAGTCGGCATGGAGAATTCCATCTGTATTTCTACACGTCACGTTAAGGACAGGAGTACAGAGTCCTGGCAGGACCCGCCCCACTTAAAGCTCTGCCGGATTATAGATCTAGCAGAACCTCATCGCTCCGAGGCCTGGCAGGACCCGCCCCACTTAAAGGCCTGTTGTTGCGCAGTAGAGCCCGAGGGGATGGCGAGGATCACACATAGTGGGACAGGCAGAAAGGGCAGAATACAAAGCCATTAATTAGGAAGCGGTCGCCGCCGGGGCTCTCAGGACAGGTAACAACCAGACAAAGCCTGAGTCACCCCCGGGGCGGTGTGACCGCTGCCGGGAGCTGTTTACAGCCTCCTGCGGCCCCAGTGTGATTACACTGATCCCATCACCCTCTGACGTCACCTGGGTGATGTCATGGAGTCAGTTCTTACGAAGGGCCAGAAAGACATGTGGGGGCACTGCGCCGCTTCTACCAGGGCCGGCTTTAACCCTGGTGGTGCCCGGTGACACAATCTTTTTCGGCATCCCCAACCTCCTCCCTCCCCCCCCCACCCCACCCAATGACCACCATCCTCGGTTTCCTTCACTAACACCAGTTCTCCATAGCGCCTCTCTCACATACATTTCAAGTGTTTAGGGCTCAGGGCAGGTTGGGATAGTTCAAGGGCAGAGGGCTGGGCGGATTGCAGGGCTGGGGTATAGGGGGGGGGGGGGAATTAACCACGTATATTCCTTTACCAATCATGCTATTACAACTAAGTTTTTTTGTAAAGGCATGTGTGGTAAAGGCATGCGTGGTAAAGACGCATGTGTGATACAGACCTAGTTGTTTAGGCATGCGTGGTTCAGACCCCGTTGTTTAGGCATGCGTGGTAAAGGCGCATGCGTGATTCAGACCTAGTTGTTTAGGCATGCGTCGTTCAGACCCCGTTGTTTAGGCATGCGTGGTTCAGACACATGCATGGTTCAGACCCAGTTGTTTAGGCATGCATGGTTCAGACACATGCATGGTTCAGACCCAGTTGTTTAGGCATGCATGGTTCAGACACATGCATGGTTCAGACCCAGTTGTTTAGGCATGCGTGGTAAAGACACATGCATGGTTCAGACCCAGTTGAGGCATGCATGGTAAAGATGCTGTCGTAGTTCAGACCCCGTTGTCTAGGCATGCATGGTAAAGATGCATGTGTGGTTCAGACCCAGTTGTTTAGGTATGCGTGGTTCAGACCCAGTTGTTTAGGCATACGTGGTAAAGACGCATGCATGGTTTAGACCTAGTTGTTTAGGCATGCTTGGTAAAGATGCATGCGTGGTTCAGACCCAGTTGTTTAGGCATAAGTGGTAAAGACGCATGCGTGGTTCAGACCTAGTTGTTTAGGCATGCGTGGTTCAGACACATGCATGGTTCAGGCCCAGTTGTTTAGGCATGCATGGTAAAGATGCATGCGTGGTTCAGACCCAGTTGTTTAGGCATGCATGGTAAAGATGCTGTCGTAGTTCAGACCCCGTTGTCTAGGCATGCATGGTAAAGATGCATGTGTGGTTCAGACCCAGTTGTTTAGGCATGCGTGGTAAAGATGCATGTGTGGTTCAGAAATGCGTGGTAAAGATGCTGTCGTAGTTCAGACCCCATAATTTAGGCATGCATGGTAAAGATGCATGCGTGGTTTAGACACCGTTGTTTAGGCATGCGTGGTTCAGATACCATTGTTTAGGCGTGCGTGGTAAAGAAATTGTCGTGGTTCAGATCCCGTTGTTTAGGCATGCGTAGTTCAGATCCCGTTGTTTGGGCATGCGTGGTTCAGATCCTGTTTAGGCATGCGTAGTTCAGATCCCATTGTTTAGGCATGCGTGGTTCAGATCCCGTTGTTTGGGCATGCGTGGTAAAGATGGTGTCGTGGTTCAGATCCCGTTGTTTATGCATGCGTGGTAAAGACGCTGTCGTGGGTCAGACCCCGTAGTTTGTGCATGCATGGTTCAGTTTTGCGTGGTTGCGTCATACAGCCGCAGCAGCTGGGCATTGCTCTTAGATCTGCAGTGCAGCACCCAGGATCAGTGTGCAGTGCCCAGAGGGGTGGAGCAGCCGTGCACCGCGGGCAGTAGTGCAGCAGCCCTGCGGCTCCCAGAGGGGTAGTGCAGTGCTTAGAATGTATGGCAGCACTGCAGCAGGAGCTGTGCAGTGCCATGAGGGAGCTCTGCAGTGCAGCGCCCAGAGTGCTGTAGGAGCCACGGCCAGTGCCACTGGTGCAGCCACACTGGGCACTAAGGGGAAGGGGGCCTCTGTGTAGCAATAACTTCCTGGCCTGTAGCAATAAAAATGTCAAGGTAACTTGTGATTAATGTCCAAGGTTTTATCTAGTGGCAGCTTTGACTCGCCACAAGGTAGCGCAGAGGGTTAATGTGCCTGATGCTGGATCTGTATTTATGTGGATGGCTGAGTGGATTAGTAAAGCCAGCCTCTACCAGCGCTTAAAAACCAATGAAATGTGTGTGAGGAAGGCGCTATGGCGAGACGAGAGGCACTTTTGCTGGATTATAGGTGAGGGAATCCGAGGAGGTGGTCATGGGAGGGCGCAAAAAAATAAAATTAAAAAAAAGATTGTCACACAGGGCGCCGCCAGTACTAAAGCGGCCTGGGTGTAGTTATTGTGTCATGCTTATATGACAACCATGCATACCTGAACAACGCGGTCTGAACCACCACGCATACCTGAGCCACGCATGCATAAACAATGCGGTCTGAACCACCATGTGCACTTGAACCATGCATGTCTAAACAACGCAGTCTGAACCACCACACGTGCCTGAACTACGCATGCCTAAACCATGTGGTCTGAACCACCACGCATGCCTAAACAACGCAGTCTGAACCACCACACATACCTAAGCCACGCATGCCCAAACAACGTGGTTTGAACTACAATGCGTACCTGAACCACGCATGCATAAACATGATCTAAACCACCACGCATACCTGAGCTAAGCATGCCTAAACAATGCGGTCTGAACCACAACGCATACTTGAGCCACGCATGCCTAAACAACGCGGTTTGAACTACCACACGTACCTGAACCACGCATGCCTAAACATGATCTGAACCACCAGGCATACCTGAACCACGCATGGCTAAACAACGCAGTCTGAACCACAACGCATACTTAAACCATGATCTGAACCCCCCACAGCCTCTTTACCACGCATGCCTTTACAATAAATTTTGTTGTGAAAGCATGACTGGTTGCAGAGCTCCTGGCACACCTACGGGCACTGCAGCAGCAGTGTCCAAAGGGCTGCTGAAGGGCACTGCCTCCCTTCTACTGCACTGCATACACCCCACTGCCAGACACTATGCAGTGCTGGGGCGCCCGCTGGGCACTGCACAGTTGCTACAGCCCTCTGGGCACTGCCCGTCTGCTGAGGAGTCCGGGGACGGTATGGCTACCCCAGCCTGGTGGGCACTGCGTGAATCTCCCAGTGCTGCCAATGTGGAGACAGGCAGTGGAGGTGCAGGGTCAGTCCGTCCCTTGCACTCAGTGCCTGTGCAGTGGGAGCCTCGTGCCAGGGCAGGTGCAGGGAAGGGTCGCTGCTGCAGGTGCCAGGTGGGCGGATGTCCTGCCCCGGGGGGGGGGGGGGGCAGTGATACACGGGAATCTGACCAGTGCTGGGGCCCCCAGCCCCCCAGCTGTAGAAACTCGAGAAGGAACAAGAGATGCCTCGTGGCAGACATCAGCTGATGGAGCCGAGAGCCCGAGGGCTGGGGGTCCGCTCCTGGGGGGGCCGGAAGGATCTGATTACTGTGGTGATTACTGTGGTGCGTGAGGGGCGGTCACTCGCTGATGAAGGAGTCACCTGGACCAGGGTGAGTATGCGCACAGTGAGGGGGGGGGGGGCAGAGACACTATGTAGCCCCCCCCACCCCTGGGGCGCCATCACTCCTGACTGATCTCTTGATAACTTGATCCCTCAGTGTAGCTCTGGGCAGAGCGGGCGAGCTTTGACCAGGTGAAGATCTGGCGCCACCCGGGGGCGGGAGGGGAGTCGAGGTGGACATTACTGGGCCCTGCTCTGGTTCACACCAGTCACTCACACACAGGGGCCCTGGGGGGGTCTCAACGGACCAGGAGCTGGAGGAGGCCGCATTTCCTCATCCACTGTCAGGACATGTCAGGAGAGCACCCCAGGGCTTAAACCATCATGGAGGCCAACAATGTGTTCAGGGGGGGGGGGGGGGGGGTGAAAGGAATTCCTTCTGGTGGTGACCTGCTTTTCATAAGGTAACAAGCATTTGCCAAGCAATGGGTCTCGCATTTTCTTCAGCTGGAGCTAGTAATTTTTTTGCCACATAAATTGGCCAACCCTGCCTTATAATTTTGCCTTTTCCTGCCATAGAACTCCAGTGACCCTGCATATAACTAAAGTACTTCCATTTACTTCCATTTACCTTCTTCCTCAATCTGCTGCCAAAAATGAAAATGTTGCCATTTAGCATCTTAATTTAAATCTGCCAGGCTAATTCCAATAGAACACCACTTTCACCACCTGCCATCAGAGCTGCTGGCTGGCTAACACAATCCCCTCCCCTGCCAAAAAAAGACACAAGACAGCCAGGGAGGAGTAACAAGAGAAATAAACTAGAAGGGTCACCCAAACAGATCAAGAGTGTTCAAACAGTCATAGTGTAATAAGGATGTTAAGTTGGCCTGAATCGTGGTCATAATAATAAGAGATTATTAAAACATATACAATTATCATATAAACCTTTATCAGAAATTAAGTTTTGGCATTAGAGTGTAATGCTTTGAACAGCCCCTGGAGGACAGGGCAATGAAAATAGCATGTGTAAGAACCATGGACATGTAACTATATAATTGTCCCCTAGAGGGCATAACAACATGTAAAAAAAAAAAAAAAAAAAAAAAAAAAATGGCAGAAAGTAATGCAGAGTAGCCATATATTTAGACCCTAGGGGGTGTACTGCATTAAACATTTTCAGGGCTAGCAGGCCTACTGCAGATATATTACACACAAGACCCTTAAAAGACAAACTAATCTCAGCTAAGTTATAAGCAAAAAATGCTTTATAAAAGTAATAGCCTGCCAAGCATTATGGGATAACTGAGTGCAGCAGATATTGTAATATGTTGACTGTAATGCCCAGAACATCACATAAATGTATAAAAATAGAATGACACAAAGTAAAGTAGTGCATGCATATATTTAGCCCTTGGTGAGCTAGTGCCTTTCAGACATACTGCAATACTAAGGCCCTTAGAACACAAACTACTCCAAGCTGTAAAACAAAAGTTCCAGTCATAAAAAGGCTTAATAAAAAGGGACTAAATGGAGGGAGAGGTTATCATTTTGGGGTCCCCACTAACCTAGCGTGGGGACCCAGTGATGACCTAAACACAAAGAATGCGTTGGGCTGAATGTTTTGGCGGTGGTCCCATTGTCCTAGGACTGCCACAGGCTGCATTATGAGCAAACATGTTTTGAAAAAGAATATTTGCAAAGCATTATGGGGCGATGTATGAAGCTGGCTCTGCATATGCTAGATCAAAATGAGATAGTGTGCACAGAGTCCAGGGGTTCCCCAGAGGCTTGACAGAGGCAAAAAAAGAGAATACTAATGCTCTATTTGTGGTAGTGTGGTCGAGCAGTAGGCTTATCAGAGGGTAGCGTTAAGCATTTGTTGTACACACACAAGCACTGGAAGAAACACACACTCAATGACAACACTGGGCCAATAGGATTTGATATAGAAAAATATTTTGTTAATTTATTTCTAGAACCACAAGATTCAGTTTGCAGGTAAGTACATAAAATGAAAGGTACGTTGCGTAGGTATAATCAGGACTTTGAATAGAATCGACAATGTATACAGTTTTCTTTAAAATGGCAAAAAGTTATTTTAAAAGTGGACACTGCAAATTTCAACAGTTCCTAGGGGAGGAAAATTTAGTACAGTTTTACAGGTAAGTATTCAACTTACAGTTCTTACCTCCGGGGGTTAGGTAGTCCGTCGTTGGGGGTTCAAGTCCAACCCAAACACCCACCACCAGCAACACGGGGCCGGTCGGCTGCAGAGGTCAAAGAGGCACCCAATTAACATGGGCTCCTCAGGAGACGGGCGGGTTCTCGGAATCTGGTCAGCCAGCAGGTAAGTACCCGCGACTAGGAGGGCAGACCAGGGGGGATTAGAGGAGCACTGGAGGGGCCACAAGTAGGCACCAAACACACCCCCTCAGGCAGCCGGGTGCAGGGTACAAACAGGGCATCGTGTTTCCGATGCAACTCTATAAGGGGACCCGGGGTCACTCTGAGGCTGCAGACGAGGTCCAGGGGAGCTTCTTGGGCAAACCACCGGCTGGGCAGGGAAGAGGGCCGTCTGCTGGTCGATGCTGCACTGGGGGGGGGGCAGGTTTTCCAAGGCCTGGGGGATGCAGGTGCAGTGTGACCTTTAGGCGTCGGATATCTTCACCCGGAGCTCACGGTCAGGGGGGGTCCTCTGGATTCCCTCTGCAGGCGTTGTGGTGGAGAGGTCAACCTAGGCAGGGCACTAGCTGGCAATCACCTAGAGACTCTCTCTGGCTGGTTGGACCACCTGGACACGGGCTGGCCGTGGGCGTCAGGACTCACGCATCCGAGGTGGGGTGGGAGTCCTTGGTTGTAGGTTTCTTTTGGACAGAGCTGCTGTCCTCGGGAGTTCTTGGTTCTTTTGGGTGAAGGGCAGTCCTCTGGAGTCGGCAGAGGTCGCTGGGCCCGCTGGACACGTCGCTGGTCTTCTTTCAGGTTCTGATGTGATATGATAAAATGTTAGGGTGCAGTCACCTGACTGGGAAGGTCACAGTGATGGGTGAGTAGAGTGGTTGGGAGTACCAACTGGGGGCCTTCTTTGCACGGGGCTCCCTCCCTCCGCTCAGCCCTTACCTGAAGAGGTGCTACCAGCTCACTAGCGAGCCACCCAAGATGGATCTCTGATTAACCAAGTAGGCCAAAGACATCAAAAGTGAGGACTCGGTTCCCAAGTCTTCAAGGTGTACCAAAGTACAGTAGTGGGGGATGAGACCACCAGGGGCCAGAGGGAGGGAAATCAGAGCAAAAGGCTCGCCAGGTGTTTCTGCCCCAGCCCCTTCCTTGTTCTAGTCCTTCCTTCATGAGGACTCACCAGCCACGGCAAGGATGAAGAGTCATATCAGCCCCACCAGAGTTTAAAACCTGTAACAGAGGAACATGGTCTAGTAGTGAGGATGAGAGCCCCTCGGTCTCCTAGTAGTGAGGATGAGAGCCCCTCCGTCTCCTAGTAGTGAGGATGAGAGCCCCTCCGTCTCCTAGTAGTGAGGATGAGAGCGCCTCCGTCTCCTAGTAGTGAGGATGAGAGCGCCTCCGTCTCCTAGTAGTGAGGATGAGAGCGCCTCCGTCTCCTAGTAGTGAGGATGAGAGCGCCTCCGTCTCCTAGTAGTGAGGATGAGAGCGCCTCCGTCTCCTAGTAGTGAGGATGAGAGCGCCTCCGTCTCCTAGTAGTGAGGATGAGAGCGCCTCCGTCTCCTAGTAGTGAGGATGAGAGCGCCTCCGTCTCCTAGTAGTGAGGATGAGAGCGCCTCCGTCTCCTAGTAGTGAGGATGAGAGCGCCTCCGTCTCCTAGTAGTGAGGATGAGAGCGCCTCCGTCTCCTAGTAGGGAGGATGAGAGCGCCTCCGTCTCCTAGTAGGGAGGATGAGAGCGCCTCCGTCTCCTAGTAGGGAGGATGAGAGCGCCTCCGTCTCCTAGTAGGGAGGATGAGAGCGCCTCCGTCTCCTAGTAGGGAGGATGAGAGCGCCTCCGTCTCCTAGTAGGGAGGATGAGAGCGCCTCCGTCTCCTAGTAGGGAGGATGAGAGCGCCTCCGTCTCCTAGTAGGGAGGATGAGAGCGCCTCCGTCTCCTAGTAGGGAGGATGAGAGCGCCTCCGTCTCCTAGTAGGGAGGATGAGAGCGCCTCCGTCTCCTAGTAGGGAGGATGAGAGCGCCTCCTAGTAGGGAGGATGAGAGCGCCTCCTAGTAGGGAGGATGAGAGCGCCTCCTAGTAGGGAGGATGAGAGCGCCTCCTAGTAGGGAGGATGAGAGCGCCTCCTAGTAGGGAGGATGAGAGCGCCTCCTAGTAGGGAGGATGAGAGCGCCTCCGTCTCCTAGTAGGGAGGATGAGAGCGCCTCCGTCTCCTAGTAGGGAGGATGAGAGCGCCTCCGTCTCCTAGTAGGGAGGATGAGAGCGCCTCCGTCTCCTAGTAGGGAGGATGAGAGCGCCTCCGTCTCCTAGTAGGGAGGATGAGAGCGCCTCCGTCTCCTAGTAGGGAGGATGAGAGCGCCTCCGTCTCCTAGTAGGGAGGATGAGAGCGCCTCCGTCTCCTAGTAGGGAGGATGAGAGCGCCTCCGTCTCCTAGTAGGAGGTTGAGAGCGCCACAGTCTCCTGGTCTAGCTCTAGGGTGGAGAGCGCCGCGGTCTCCTGGTCTAGCTCTAGGGTGGAGAGCGCCGCGGTCTCCTGGTCTAGCTCTAGGGTGGCGCGCGCCGCGGTCTCCTGGTCTAGCTCTAGGGTGGCGCGCGCCGCGGTCTCCTGGTCTAGCTCTAGGGTGGCGCGCGCCGCGGTCTCCTGGTCTAGCTCTAGGGTGGCGCGCGCCGCGGTCTCCTGGTCTAGCTCTAGGGTGGCGCGCGCCGCGGTCTCCTGGTCTAGCTCTAGGGTGGCGCGCGCCGCGGTCTCCTGGTCTAGCTCTAGGGTGGAGAGCGCCGCGGTCTCCTGGTCTAGCTCTAGGGTGGAGAGCGCCGCGGTCTCCTGGTCTAGCTCTAGGGTGGAGAGCGCCGCGGTCTCCTGGTCTAGCTCTAGGGTGGAGAGCGCCGCGGTCTCCTGGTCTAGCTCTAGGGTGGAGAGCGCCGCGGTCTCCTGGTCTAGCTCTAGGGTGGCGCGCGCCGCGGTCTCCTGGTCTAGCTCTAGGGTGGAGAGCGCCCTGGTCTAGCTCTAGGGTGGCGCGCGCCGCGGTCTCCTGGTCTAGCTCTAGGGTGGCGCGCGCCGCGGTCTCCTGGTCTAGCTCTAGGGTGGCGCGCGCCACGGTCTCCTGGTCTAGCTCTAGGGTTGAGAGGGCCACGGTCTCCTGGTCTAGCTCTAGGGTTGAGAGCGCCACGGTCTCCTGGTCTAGCTCTAGGGTGGCGCGCGCCGCGGTCTCCTGGTCTAGCTCTAGGGTGGCGCGCGCCGCGGTCTCCTGGTCTAGCTCTAGGGTTGAGAGGGCCACGGTCTCCTGGTCTAGCTCTAGGGTTGAGAGGGCCACGGTCTCCTGGTCTAGCTCTAGGGTTGAGAGGGCCACGGTCTCCTGGTCTAGCTCTAGGGTTGAGAGGGCCACGGTCTCCTGGTCTAGCTCTAGGGTTGAGAGCGCCACGGTCTCCTGGTCTAGCTCTAGGGTTGAGAGCGCCACGGTCTCCTGGTCTAGCTCTAGGGTTGAGAGCGCCACGGTCTCCTGGTCTAGCTCTAGGGTTGAGAGCGCCACGGTCTCCTGGTCTAGCTCTAGGGTTGAGAGCGCCACGGTCTCCTGGTCTAGCTCTAGGGTTGAGAGCGCCACGGTCTCCTGGTCTAGCTCTAGGGTTGAGAGCGCCGCGGTCTCCTGGTCTAGGTCTAGGGTTGAGAGCGCCGCGGTCTCCTGGTCTAGCTCTAGGGTGGCGCGCGCCGCGGTCTCCTGGTCTAGCTCTAGGGTGGCGCGCGCCGCGGTCTCCTGGTCTAGCTCTAGGGTTGAGAGCGCCACGGTCTCCTGGTCTAGCTCTAGGGTTGAGAGCGCCACGGTCTCCTGGTCTAGCTCTAGGGTTGAGAGCGCCACGGTCTCCTGGTCTAGCTCTAGGGTTGAGAGCGCCACGGTCTCCTGGTCTAGCTCTAGGGTTGAGAGCGCCACGGTCTCCTGGTCTAGCTCTAGGGTTGAGCGCGCCACGGTCTCCTGGTCTAGCTCTAGGGTTGAGCGCGCCTCGGTCTCCTGGTCTAGCTCTAGGGTTGAGCGCGCCACGGTCTCCTGGTCTAGCTCTAGGGTTGAGAGCGCCACGGTCTCCTGGTCTAGCTCTAGGGTGGAGAGCGCCGCGGTCTCCTGGTCTAGCTCTAGGGTTGCGCGCGCCGCGGTCTCCTGGTCTAGCTCTAGGGTTGCGCGCGCCGCGGTCTCCTGGTCTAGCTCTAGGGTGGAGAGCGCCGCGGTCTCCTGGTCTAGCTCTAGGGTGGAGAGCGCCGCGGTCTCCTGGTCTAGCTCTAGGGTGGAGAGCGCCGCGGTCTCCTGGTCTAGCTCTAGGGTGGAGAGCGCCGCGGTCTCCTGGTCTAGCTCTAGGGTGGAGAGCGCCGCGGTCTCCTGGTCTAGCTCTAGGGTGGAGAGCGCCGCGGTCTCCTGGTCTAGCTCTAGGGTTGCGCGCGCCGCGGTCTCCTGGTCTAGCTCTAGGGTTGCGCGCGCCGCGGTCTCCTGGTCTAGCTCTAGGGTTGCGCGCGCCGCGGTCTCCTGGTCTAGCTCTAGGGTTGAGAGCGCCACGGTCTCCTGGTCTAGCTCTAGGGTTGAGAGCGCCACGGTCTCCTGGTCTAGCTCTAGGGTTGAGAGCGCCACGGTCTCCTGGTCTAGCTCTAGGGTTGAGAGCGCCACGGTCTCCTGGTCTAGCTCTAGGGTTGAGAGCGCCACGGTCTCCTGGTCTAGCTCTAGGGTGGAGAGCGCCGCGGTCTCCTGGTCTAGCTCTAGGGTGGAGAGCGCCGCGGTCTCCTGGTCTAGCTCTAGGGTGGAGAGCGCCGCGGTCTCCTGGTCTAGCTCTAGGGTGGAGAGCGCCGCGGTCTCCTGGTCTAGCTCTAGGGTTGCGCGCGCCGCGGTCTCCTGGTCTAGCTCTAGGGTTGCGCGCGCCGCGGTCTCCTGGTCTAGCTCTAGGGTGGAGAGCGCCGCGGTCTCCTGGTCTAGCTCTAGGGTGGAGAGCGCCGCGGTCTCCTGGTCTAGCTCTAGGGTGGAGAGCGCCACGGTCTCCTGGTCTAGCTCTAGGGTGGAGAGCGCCACGGTCTCCTGGTCTAGCTCTAGGGTGGAGAGCGCCACGGTCTCCTGGTCTAGCTCTAGGGTTGAGAGCGCCTCGGTCTCCTGGTCTAGCTCTAGGGTTGAGAGCGCCTCGGTCTCCTGGTCTAGCTCTAGGGTTGAGAGCGCCTCGGTCTCCTGCTTCCACTCAGCGATAAGAAACCAGGCATCGTGGCACAGCCCAAGCTGCAGCTCAACGAAGATGATGCAATGATGCCTCAGCCCAGGAAGCAGCCGTACCGCTTGTTGACTTACCAAGTCAGTCATGGGAACCCTGTTGGTATCTCTCTACGCCAAAGAAGCCCCTGCCTTAGTTCCTACATCTAGATGAGTAAGGAGGTAATACCTGCGGTGCACTTCCAACGTAGATGTGGCCATCCATTGGAGGATGTCACAGTTAGAGGTGGGTGGAACTGGCGGGGGTTCACTCCACAGAGTTAAATGAAAACTCTGCAAGATTCTATGGAGTTCAGCCAAAGGGTGGAAATGGGCACCTCGTGCTGAACGTCACCACCAGGAGCTCCTTCCGCGCTACAAGAAACTGGCCTCTTTGAGATGCCCCCACACACATTTTGCCTCCATTTAGACTACTGATTTTGTCGTTTTTGATCCAAAGGTGCACTGAGGCCTGCTAATCAGACCCCAGTGATTACCCCTAAAAGTAACATGCATTGGTACACCCAATTGGCATGGACTTTACCACCACTGTAGGGCCCTAGTAAATGGTATTAGTGGTACCCAGGGCAGGGATGGTAAAGGGGCCTCCAGGGTTGGTTGCTTTTGCTCTGGCCAAGCTGGGGGGCACAAAGTCTGCAGATCCGCCATGCCAGCCTGCACAAGCAGCCTGCGGCTCGAGTGTGACTCTGCCCACACAAGGTGCAGGCAGAGCCCCTGCACTGCCCGTAGCACAGGCCAGTCCCCCCTAAAGCAGGCTTCCTATAGCCCAGGAGGCAGGGTGCACTGTGGTAGGAGTATGGATATATATGAACGAGCATATAAGAACACATGATAGCATTTAAAACTTAATGCTACTACAAGTAACCAGCGGTCCATAGGACAACATGGGTTGGCACCCGGGAAAACCCCAGATGCCCACCTCTGTGGTCACCCAATCGAATTCCCGGTATTTGGTTTCAAACACTGCTTTTTAGCCAGGATTCTTGTGCCCAGGATTAGTTATCATGAACCCTGGTGGCGTCCTGCAAGTTGCCTGCTTTCTCTTCCCCTGGGGGGCTCCTCCGAGCCATTCACAGCCAAGACAAGGATCCCGCAGGATGGAGGCAAGGTACCAGGGCAGGCAGGTCATTCCTCTGCTCTCCCCGGATGGCATGTGCTTGCAGTACTATCACCAAGGAGTACCCTTTCACCCAGGAGAAAGTCAAGCGGTTACCAATCTTAACACTTGTTTTTCGGTTGTTTCTTACTAGTAAAGATGTATTTTTTGTTTAGTTACCGTCACACCCTCCAGTAGCGCCATGCTTCATCATCGGGTTCACCCAGCCCCTGAGAGCCAAGGTGGGCTCAAGCGACTAGCTGGAGCACTTAAGTAGATTCCGGGGGTTCCTTTGTTAATTGTGTCAGTAGGTACGATTAAAAAAAAAACAAAGAGATGAATGGTTTACTCTTGGGTTTTATGGCCCTATGACTCTCAAACTAATGTGTCAACATGTTTCAGCCCTTCAAAGGCCATGAAGGTCCTGGGCTTGCTTCAGGACAATAAATCTCAAATGTAGCCCCGGTTAGTGATGAAAACACCACAACAATGTAACACAGGTCATGCGTAATGTATTAAAAATGCCTGCAGGGAGTAACACTTAACTCGCCTCTAAGTATATAGAAGCGCAGTTGTGGTCCCTAGAAGGAAAATACACCGTGCCAATGAGAGGGACCGCCTTACTCAGCAGAAGTCGCCTTCTGCAATGACTCACATGAGTCTGGAAAAGATTTTAAAAAAAACACTCTTTAGACAGAACAAACAGACTTGGGCATGTGGCGGGAGGTTTGACAACTTTTCCCTTGAATAGTGTGTATACCTACAGTGTGCGACTACAGGGGCCCGCCACACGACTCCCCAGAGAAGCCAAGTGGTTCCATGCTAAGGGTGAGCGCAGAACGGCTCATGACACTAGTCATGTGTACATATGTGCATCTTCACACCTATAGTTTATGTTGCGAATGGGTGTGGTCTGTGTGTGTCTCACTTAGCTGGGTGTGTCATTTTGTGCAGGTTTTGGGCTCCTGAAGAAGGCCCGGGACCTTCATGGCCTTGGAAGGGCTGAAACATGTTGGCCTCCTGTTCACTAGCTGCACCCTCCTCCCCCCCCCCCCCCCCAGGCGCTGCAGCATCACATGGGAGTCTGTTGAGGGGACTAAAGAGAGACAGACTGAGCATCACCAGAGGTCAGGGGGGGGAGTGAGTCACTCCCGCAGCCCCGGTGTCTGGTGTGTACCCCAGTGTGAATGTAGGTGGGTTCAGAGGCCAGGGTCATGTTCCTTGGGGGTGGCGGGGTGAGGATCAGCTGGGGTGGAGTGAGGGGGGAGGGGGTCTAGTACTGAACTGAGTGACAGCCCCCCCTCCCATGTGCCCGCTTCCGGTTTGTCTCCTTCCCCGCTTCATACCCCCGAGTAGGAGGCCCCGAAAAAACACCGGCTTCCGGCCCCCCTCAGTCTCACGCCCCCGCAGAGGCTGAAGACCGAGGATTGTGCACCCCCTCCCCTCCCCCTTCGGATGTGGTGAGTGCACGGGGGGAGAGGGCTGCAAGAGACTGCACCTGAGAGCCAGTGAGTGCACGGGGGGGGGGGGGGGGCGGGGGGAGGACTGCAAGAGACTGCACCTGAGAGCCAGTGAGTGCACGGGGGGGGGGGCGGGGGGAGGACTGCAAGAGACTGCACCTGAGAGCCAGTGAGTGCACGGGGGGAGAGGGCTGCAAGAGACTGCACCTGAGAGCCAGTGAGTGCACGGGGGGGGGGAGAGGGCTGCAAGAGACTGCACCTGAGAGCCAGTGAGTGCACGGGGGGGGGGGGGGGCGGGGGGAGGACTGCAAGAGACTGCACCTGAGAGCCAGTGAGTGCACGGGGGGGGGGGGCGGGGGGAGGACTGCAAGAGACTGCACCTGAGAGCCAGTGAGTGCACGGGGGGAGAGGGCTGCAAGAGACTGCACCTGAGAGCCAGTGAGTGCACGGGGGGGGGGGGCGGGGGGAGGACTGCAAGAGACTGCACCTGAGAGCCAGTGAGTGCACGGGGGGGGGGGGGAGGACTGCAAGAGACTGCACCTGAGAGCCAGTGAGTGCACGGGGGGGGGGGAGATCTGCAAGAGACTGCACCTGAGAGCCAGTGAGTGCACGGGGGGGGGGGGGGGGAGGACTGCAAGAGACTGCACCTGAGAGCCAGTGAGTGCACGGGGGGGGGGGGGGGAGAGGGCTGCAAGAGACTGCACCTGAGAGCCAGTGAGTGCACGGGGGGGGAGGGGGCGGGGGGAGGACTGCAAGAGACTGCACCTGAGAGCCAGTGAGTGCACGGGGGGGGGGGCGGGGGGGAGGACTGCAAGAGACTGCACCTGAGAGCCAGTGAGTGCACGGGGGGGGGGGGCGGGGGGAGGACTGCAAGAGACTGCACCTGAGAGCCAGTGAGTGCACGGGGGGAGAGGGCTGCAAGAGACTGCACCTGAGAGCCAGTGAGTGCACGGGGGGGGGGGGCGGGGGGAGGACTGCAAGAGACTGCACCTGAGAGCCAGTGAGTGCACGGGGGGGGGGGGGAGGACTGCAAGAGACTGCACCTGAGAGCCAGTGAGTGCACGGGGGGGGGGAGATCTGCAAGAGACTGCACCTGAGAGCCAGTGAGTGCACGGGGGGGGGGAGGACTGCAAGAGACTGCACCTGAGAGCCAGTGAGTGCACGGGGGGGGGGGGGGAAGAGGGCTGCAAGAGACTGCACCTGAGAGCCAGTGAGTGCACGGGGGGGGGGGGGGGGGGAGATCTGCAAGAGACTGCACCTGAGAGCCAGTGAGTGCACGGGGGGGGGGGGCGGGGGAAGGACTGCAAGAGACTGCACCTGAGAGCCAGTGAGTGCACGGCGGGGGGGCGGGGGGAGGACTGCAAGAGACTGCACCTGAGAGCCAGTGAGTGCACGGGGGGGGGGGGGGGAAGAGGGCTGCAAGAGACTGCACCTGAGAGCCAGTGAGTGCACGAGGGGGAGGGGGAGAACTGCAAGAGACTGCACCTGAGAGCCAGTGAGTGCACGAGGGGGAGGGGGAGAACTGCAAGAGACAGCACCTGAGAGCCAGTGAGTGCACGGGGGGGGAGGGGAAGAACTGCAAGAGACTGCACCTGAGAGCCAGTGAGTGCACGGGGGGGGGGGCGGGGGGAGGACTGCAAGAGACTGCACCTGAGAGGCAGTGAGTGCACGGGGGGGGCGGGGGGAGGACTGCAAGAGACTGCACCTGAGAGCCAGTGAGTGCACGGGGGGGGGAAGAGGGCTGCAAGAGACTGCACCTGAGAGCCAGTGAGTGCACGGGGGGGGGGGGGAGGACTGCAAGAGACTGCACCTGAGAGCCAGTGAGTGCACGGGGGGGGAAGAGTGCAAGAGACTGCACCTCAGGCATCAGTGAGTGTGTGCGACTGCACCTCATACAACCAGGCAGTTCATGAGTGAGGGCGTGTGAGTGGCTTTGGAGTGCCAGACAGAGTGCACGAGTGGGGGCGTGTGAGTGGCTTTGGAGTGCCAGACAGAGTGCACGAGTGGGGGCGTGTGAGTGGCTTTGGAGTTCCAGACACAGAGTGCACGAGTGAGGGCGTGTGAGAGTGGCTTTGGAGTGCCAGACACAGAGTGCACGAGTGGGGGCGTGTGAGAGTGGCTTTGGAGTGCCAGACACAGAGTGCACGAGTGGGGGCGTGTGAGAGTGGCTTTGGAGTGCCAGACACAGAGTGCACGAGTGGGGGCGTGTGAGAGTGGCTTTGGAGTGCCAGACACAGAGTGCACGAGTGGGGGCGTGTGAGAGTGGCTTTGGAGTGCCAGACAGAGTGCACGAGTGGGGGCGTGTGAGAGTGGCTTTGGAGTGCCAGACACAGAGTGCACGAGTGGGGGCGTGTGTGAGTGGCTTTGGAGTGGCAGACACAGAGTGCACGAGTGAGGGCGTGAGAGAGTGGCTTTGAACTGGCAGACAGAGTGCACGAGTGGGGGCGTGTGAGAGTGGCTTTGGAGTGGCAGACACAGAGTGCACGAGTGGGGGCGTGTGAGAGTGGCTTTGGAGTGCCAGACACAGAGTGCATGAGTGGGGGCGTGTGAGTGGCTTTGGAGTGGCAGACACAGAGTGCACGAGTGCGAGTGGCTTTGAACTGGCAGACAGAGTGCACGAGTGGGCGTGAGAGAGTGGCTTTGGAGTGGCAGACAGAGTGCACAAGTGAGGGCGTGAGAGAGTGGCTTTGGAGTGGCAGACACAGAGTGCGAGTGGCTTTGAACTGGCAGACAGAGTGCACGAGTGAGGGGGTGTGAGAGTGGCTTTGGAGTGGCAGACAGTGCACGAGTGTGAGTGGCTTTGAACTGGCAGACAGAGCGCACGAGTGAGGGCGTGAGAGAGTGGCTTTGGAGTGGCAGACAGAGTGCACGAGTGGGGGCGTGTGAGAGTGGCTTTGGAGTGGCAGACACAGAGTGCACGAGTGGGGGTGTGTGTGAGTGGCTTTGGAGTGGCAGACACAGAGTGCACGAGTGGGGCGTGTGAGAGTGGCTTTGGAGTGGCAGACACAGAGTGCACGAGTGGGCGTGTGAGAGTGGCTTTGGAGTGGCAGACAGAGTGCACGAGTGGGGGCGTGAGAGAGTGGCTTTGGAGTGGCAGACACAGAGTGCACGAGTGGGGCGTGTGAGAGTGGCTTTGGAGTGGCAGACACAGAGTGCACGAGTGGGCGTGTGAGAGTGGCTTTGGAGTGGCAGACACAGAGTGCACGAGTGGGGGCGTGAGAGAGTGGCTTTGGAGTGGCAGACAGAGTGCACGAGTGAGGGCGTGTGAGAGTGGCTTTGGAGTGGCAGACACAGAGTGCACGAGTGGGGGCGTGAGAGAGTGGCTTTGGAGTGGCAGACAGAGTGCACGAGTGAGGGCGTGTGAGAGTGGCTTTGGAGTGGCAGACAGAGTGCACGAGTGAGGGCGTGAGAGTGTGGCTTTGGAGTGGCAGACACAGAGTGCACGAGTGGGCGTGTGAGAGTGGCTTTGGAGTGGCAGACACAGAGTGCACGAGTGGGGGCGTGAGAGAGTGGCTTTGGAGTGGCAGACAGAGTGCACGAGTGAGGGTGTGTGTGAGTGGCTTTGGAGTGGCAGACACAGAGTGCACGAGTGGGGCGTGTGAGAGTGGCTTTGGAGTGGCAGACACAGAGTGCACGAGTGGGCGTGTGAGAGTGGCTTTGGAGTGGCAGACACAGAGTGCACGAGTGGGGGCGTGAGAGAGTGGCTTTGGAGTGGCAGACACAGAGTGCACGAGTGGGGCGTGTGAGAGTGGCTTTGGAGTGGCAGACACAGAGTGCACGAGTGGGCGTGTGAGAGTGGCTTTGGAGTGGCAGACAGAGTGCACGAGTGGGGGCGTGAGAGAGTGGCTTTGGAGTGGCAGACACAGAGTGCACGAGTGGGGCGTGTGAGAGTGGCTTTGGAGTGGCAGACACAGAGTGCACGAGTGGGCGTGTGAGAGTGGCTTTGGAGTGGCAGACACAGAGTGCACGAGTGGGGGCGTGAGAGAGTGGCTTTGGAGTGGCAGACAGAGTGCACGAGTGAGGGCGTGAGAGTGTGGCTTTGGAGTGGCAGACACAGAGTGCACGAGTGGGCGTGTGAGAGTGGCTTTGGAGTGGCAGACACAGAGTGCACGAGTGGGGGCGTGAGAGAGTGGCTTTGGAGTGGCAGACAGAGTGCACGAGTGAGGGCGTGAGAGAGTGGCTTTGGAGTGGCAGACAGTGCACGAGTGGGCGTGTGAGGAGCTGCAGGTGTAGTGCGAGACCACCAGTGGCGTTACCCGTCACCTCACTAGAGTCAGAAGCGCGAGAATCCTCCGGGTGGTACCTACAGAGGGGGTGTGGCCCCCACACCCAGGGGAGTCCGAGAGATTAGTGTGTGATGTGGTGCACCCCGGGCACCTATGTCACGATATATTGTACATGGAGTGTGACCAAACCTACGTAGATCTGTAAGTGCTCTGTGATAATTCTCAGTCGCGACTGTCCCGACCCTCTTCAGTCTCCACAGAAAATATCCCAAAACCTGGAATGAAGAAATCTGGCGGAGACCTGAAGAGTACACGGAATATTTTTCAGGAAACGTTCCCAGCAGCGCCAGGACACGAGAATAAGGCTGTGCCTGGTTTGTGTAATTGTAGAATTTGCTTTGCTCGAAACATCCTGCTCTCCTGGTGCTGAGAGGACACACATCCCTCGGTGCTGTGGAGCAGACCAGGTGCTGAGAGGACACACATCCCTCGGTGCTGTGCAGCAGACCAGGTGCTGAGAGGACACACATCCCTCGGTGCTGTGCAGCAGACCAGGTGCTGAGAGGACACATCCCTCGGTGCTGTGCAGCAGACCAGGTGCTGAGAGGACACACATCCCTCGGTGCTGTGCAACAGACCAGGTGCTGAGAGGACACATCCCTCGGTGCTGTGCAACAGACCAGGTGCTGAGAGGACACACATCCCTCGGTGCTGTGGAGCAGACCAGGTGCTGAGAGGACACACATCCCTCGGTGCTGTGGAGCAGACCAGGTGCTGAGAGGACACACATCCCTCGGTGCTGTGGAGCAGACCAGGTGCTGAGAGGACACACATCCCTCGGTGCTGTGCAGCAGACCAGGTGCTGAGAGGACACACATCCCTCGGTGCTGTGCAGCAGACCAGGTGCTGAGAGGACACACATCCCTCGGTGCTGTGCAGCAGACCAGGTGCTGAGAGGACACACATCCCTCGGTGCTGTGGAGCAGACCAGGTGCTGAGAGGACACACATCCCTCGGTGCTGTGGAGCAGACCAGGTGCTGAGAGGACACACATCCCTCGGTGCTGTGGAGCAGACCAGGTGCTGAGAGGACACACATCCCTCGGTGCTGTGGAGCAGACCAGGTGCTGAGAGGACACACATCCCTCGGTGCTGTGGAGCAGACCAGGTGCTGAGAGGACACACATCCCTCGGTGCTGTGCAGCAGACCAGGTGCTGAGAGGACACACATCCCTCGGCGCTGTGCAGCAGACCAGGTGCTGAGAGGACACACATCCCTCGGCGCTGTGCAGCAGACCAGGTGCTGAGAGGACACACATCCCTCGGCGCTGTGCAGCAGACCAGGTGCTGAGAGGACACACATCCCTCGGCGCTGTGGAGCAGACCAGGTGCTGAGAGGACACACATCCCTCGGCGCTGTGGAGCAGACCAGGTGCTGAGAGGACACACATCCCTCGGTGCTGTGGAGCAGACCAGGTGCTGAGAGGACACACATCCCTCGGTGCTGTGGAGCAGACCAGGTGCTGAGAGGACACACATCCCTCGGTGCTGTGCAGCAGACCAGGTGCTGAGAGGACACACATCCCTCGGTGCTGTGCAGCAGACCAGGTGCTGAGAGGACGACCAGGTGCTGAGAGGACACACATCCCTCGGTGCTGTGCAGCAGACCAGGTGCTGAGAGGACCCACATCCCTCGGTGCTGTGGAGCAGACCAGGTGCTGAGAGGACACACATCCCTCGGTGCTGTGGAGCAGACCAGGTGCTGAGAGGACACACATCCCTCGGTGCTGTGCAGCAGACCAGGTGCTGAGAGGACACACATCCCTCGGTGCTGTGGAGCAGACCAGGTGCTGAGAGGACACACATCCCTCGGTGCTGTGCAGCAGACCAGGTGCTGAGAGGACACACATCCCTCGGTGCTGTGCAGCAGACCAGGTGCTGAGAGGACACATCCCTCGGTGCTGTGCAGCAGACCAGGTGCTGAGAGGACACACATCCCTCGGTGCTGTGCAACAGACCAGGTGCTGAGAGGACACATCCCTCGGTGCTGTGCAACAGACCAGGTGCTGAGAGGACACACATCCCTCGGTGCTGTGGAGCAGACCAGGTGCTGAGAGGACACACATCCCTCGGTGCTGTGGAGCAGACCAGGTGCTGAGAGGACACACATCCCTCGGTGCTGTGGAGCAGACCAGGTGCTGAGAGGACACACATCCCTCGGTGCTGTGCAGCAGACCAGGTGCTGAGAGGACACACATCCCTCGGTGCTGTGCAGCAGACCAGGTGCTGAGAGGACACACATCCCTCGGTGCTGTGCAGCAGACCAGGTGCTGAGAGGACACACATCCCTCGGTGCTGTGCAACAGACCAGGTGCTGAGAGGACACATCCCTCGGTGCTGTGGAGCAGACCAGGTGCTGAGAGGACACACATCCCTCGGTGCTGTGGAGCAGACCAGGTGCTGAGAGGACACACATCCCTCGGTGCTGTGGAGCAGACCAGGTGCTGAGAGGACACACATCCCTCGGTGCTGTGGAGCAGACCAGGTGCTGAGAGGACACACATCCCTCGGTGCTGTGCAGCAGACCAGGTGCTGAGAGGACACACATCCCTCGGCGCTGTGCAGCAGACCAGGTGCTGAGAGGACACACATCCCTCGGCGCTGTGCAGCAGACCAGGTGCTGAGAGGACACACATCCCTCGGCGCTGTGGAGCAGACCAGGTGCTGAGAGGACACACATCCCTCGGCGCTGTGCAGCAGACCAGGTGCTGAGAGGACACACATCCCTCGGCGCTGTGGAGCAGACCAGGTGCTGAGAGGACACACATCCCTCGGTGCTGTGGAGCAGACCAGGTGCTGAGAGGACACACATCCCTCGGTGCTGTGGAGCAGACCAGGTGCTGAGAGGACACACATCCCTCGGTGCTGTGCAGCAGACCAGGTGCTGAGAGGACACACATCCCTCGGCGCTGTGCAGCAGACCAGGTGCTGAGAGGACACACATCCCTCGGCGCTGTGCAGCAGACCAGGTGCTGAGAGGACCCACATCCCTCGGTGCTGTGCAACAGACCAGGTGCTGAGGACACACATCCCTCGGTGCTGTGCAGCAGACCAGGTGCTGAGAGGACCCACATCCCTCAGTGCTGTGCAACAGACCTGAGCTTCTGGAAGCAGAGGGCTAGGACCATCTCAAGAGACTCGTTGTGTCCTATAGTCTCGGTGTCACAGAAGCGCTTCGTTTACTCCCGTACAAGCGCTATCCCGAGAGGCCCATTCCATCCCAAGCGCTATAAACCTGTGCCGCCACAAACCGCCCACATCCTCCCTGGAGCCGCAGGCCACGGGACTGCCGGGGAAGCGCCACATCCGAGGCTGGAACCCGGATCAATGCCGCGCATCCTGAGGGGCTCCCTGCAGCGAGGGGGAGGGTGAGGGGGCAGTGACCGACTGGGGAGCTCACTGGAGCCTGAACCACAGAGCAGCAGAGCTGGACACCCCGCGCCACAGCACCACAGACTCACTGGAGCCGGAACCACAGAGCAGCAGAGCCGGACACCCAGGACCACAGCACCACAGACTCACTGGAGCCTGAACCACAGAGCAGCAGAGCTGGACACCCAGGACCACAGCATCAGAGACTCACTGGAGCCTGAACCACAGAGCAGCAGAGCTGGACACCCCGCGCCACAGCATCAGAGGACTCACTGGAGCCTGAACCACAGAGCAGCAGAGCCGGACACCCAGGACCACAGCACCACAGACTCACTGGAGCCTGAACCACAGAGCAGCAGAGCTGGACACCCAGGACCACAGCATCACTGGAGCCTGAACCACAGAGCAGCAGAGCCGGACACACAGTGCCACAGCATCAGAGGACTCACTGGAGCCTGAACCACAGAGCAGCAGAGCCGGACACCCAGGACCACAGCCTCACTGGAGCCTGAACCACAGAGCAGCAGAGCTGGACACCCCGCGCCACAGCACCACAGACTCACTGGAGCCTGAATCACAGAGCAGCAGAGCTGGACACCCAGGACCACAGCATCACAGACTCACTGGAGCCTGAACCACAGAGCAGCAGAGCTGGACACCCAGGACCACAGCATCACAGACTCACTGGAGCCTGAATCACAGAGCAGCAGAGCTGGACACCCAGGACCACAGCATCACAGACTCACTGGAGCCTGAATCACAGAGCAGCAGAGCTGGACACCCAGGACCACAGCATCACAGACTCACTGGAGCCTGAACCACAGAGCAGCAGAGCTGGACACCCAGGACCACAGCATCACAGACTCACTGGAGCCTGAACCACAGAGCAGCAGAGCCGGACACCCAGGGCCACAGCACCACAGACTCACTGGAGCCTGAACCACAGAGCAGCAGAGCTGGACACCCCGCGCCACAGCACCACAGACTCACTGGAGCCTGAACCACAGAGCAGCAGAGCTGGACACCCAGGACCACAGCATCACAGACTCACTGGAGCCTGAACCACAGAGCAGCAGAGCCGGACACCCCGCGCCACAGCATCACAGACTCACTGGAGCCGGAACCACAGAGCAGCAGAGCTGGACACCCAGGACCACAGCATCACAGACTCACTGGAGCCGGAACCACAGAGCAGCAGAGCTGGACACCCAGGACCACAGCATCACAGACTCACTGGAGCCGGAACCACAGAGCAGCAGAGCTGGACACCCAGGACCACAGCATCACAGACTCACTGGAGCCGGAACCACAGAGCAGCAGAGCTGGACACCCCGCGCCACAGCACTACAGACTCACTGGAGCCTGAACCACAGAGCAGCAGAGCTGGACACCCAGGATCACAGACTCACTGGAGCCTGAACCACAGAGCAGCAGAGCTGGACACCCAGGATCACAGACTCACTGGAGCCTGAACCACAGAGCAGCAGAGCTGGACACCCAGGACCACAGCATCACAGGCTCACTGGAGCCTGAACCACAGAGCAGCAGAGCTGGACACCCAGGACCACAGCATCAGAGGACTCACTGGAGCCTGAACCACAGAGCAGCAGAGCTGGACACCCAGGATCACAGACTCACTGGAGCCTGAACCACAGAGCAGCAGAGCTGGACACCCAGGACCACAGCATCACAGGCTCACTGGAGCCTGAACCACAGAGCAGCAGAGCTGGACACCCAGGACCACAGCATCAGAGGACTCACTGGAGCCTGAACCACAGAGCAGCAGAGCCGGACACCCAGGACCACAGCACCACAGACTCACTGGAGCCTGAACCACAGAGCAGCAGAGCTGGACACCCAGGACCACAGCATCACAGACTCACTGGAGCCTGAACCACAGAGCAGCAGAGCCGGACACCCCGCGCCACAGCATCAGAGACTCACTGGAGCCGGAACCACAGAGCAGCAGAGCCGGACACCCCGCGCCACAGCATCACAGACTCACTGGAGCCAGAACCACAGAGCAGCAGAGCCGGACACCCCGCGCCACAGCATCAGAGACTCACTGGAGCCGGAACCACAGAGCAGCAGAGCCGGACACCCCGCGCCACAGCATCACAGACTCACTGGAGCCGGAACCACAGAGCAGCAGAGCCGGACACCCCGTGCCACAGCATCACAGACTCACTGGAGCCGGAACCACAGAGCAGCAGAGCCGGACACCCCGTGCCACAGCATCACAGACTCACTGGAGCCGGAACCACAGAGCAGCAGAGCCGGACACCCAGGGCCACAGCATCAGAGACTCACTGGAGCCTGAACCACAGAGCAGCAGAGCCGGACACCCCGCGCCACAGCATCACAGACTCACTGGAGCCGGAACCACAGACCAGCTGAGCCGGACACCCAGGACCACAGCATCATACGAGGCACTGTAAAGTATGGGTGGTCTGAGTTGGGCACTCAGACCAGGTGAACATTGCTGTACGGCACGCAGTGGACATGCCTGTCCCAACAGATAACATGTGGCGGTGACAGGCACTGCAGGCGTCCGGAGTGCCTGGGTTCAAGCGCTTCTAAGCGTCTCAGAGTATCCGTACTTCCGAGGAGGGCTGCAGTGGTTCACAAGCGGTCACCAGCACTTCTCACCCAGCAGAGATACAAAGTCGGATTTATGACGGGAGGGTGGCTGACTGAGGGTAAACGTCCGCCAGTAGGCGCTAGCAAGCACTGGTGGGGCCTCAGGGGCTCCTGTGCCCAGTGTGAGCGCCAGGCCGCGGGCAGAGCCCTCGGTGCCTAGGACTGCAGCGGGCACGCAGCCTGCCCTGATGTGATGGGCTCACACGCCGTGTGGCAGAAGCAGCGCTTAATTTGAGCCGGTGGGTGCGTGTGTTAGGTGCTGTGTGGTGCCGTCGGTGGCAGCAGCTGGCAGGGGCACTGGGCGCTGCAGAGGGCTCCTGACCAGGGCCCTGGCACTCACTCATTCTTTACAAAGGAGCCCTGGGCAGTAATCCGGGACCTGCTGAAGGGGCGTCTGGCAGAGCCCCGGGTGCCATTAACTCTGGCTGCGTCAGGTGCCACAGACGGGTGTGGCGGGGGTGAGGGTCAGCTAATGACAGGTGCCCGCTGCAGGGTGTAATAGAGGGTAATAGCTGCTGGAGTGACACTTTCACCGCGGCTGCCCGCAGTGACGTCACCAGAAGCGCCCCTGGGCCCCGGGTCACTAGCCTCAAGGCGCACATCAACAATTATAGAGCTACGGGGCCCCACCCCCAGGTGCGGAGCAGGGGGGTCCTCGGGTTAAGTGCTACCTCAGCACCCCCGCGCCCAGACACCCCCACACACTCTCTCCTTCTGTCCTAGCAGCACTCCTTAGGGACCAGCCCAGCCCCCTGCTGTGTGCCAGGCTTCACCCTCCGGCCGGGCATGAGCCGGCCTGCCTGGGACCCAGCAGGAAGCACAGGCCGGGACATTCAGTGACTGAGTCAGTGCAGCGCCTCGATGCCTCCCAGCTAGGCTTGTGCTGTACACAGAGTGCATACACCGTCCCCACCTCTCCTAGCAGCAGTCAGACACCCCTTGGGGGACCAGCCCATCCCTCCTGCTGTGTGCCAGGCTGCACCCTCCGGCCGGGCATGAGCCGACCTGCCTGGGACCCAGCAGGAAGCACAGGCCGGGACATTCAGTGACTGACTCGCTCAGCGCCTCGATGCCTAGAGGCAAGCGAGTACTCACATAGCAGCCACAACCGAGTACTCACAGCCAATGCCCTTCAAATTGGGATGCGGCCCCCCGGATGGGGAGTCTGATCCCAAGCTGGGGGCGGTTATAGGCTCTGATAATTAGATACAGTTTGCCCATAACATGTGATTGGAATCCGAAGAAACACGAGCAGCAGTGACCCCCGCCCCGCCACGACCCATCACTCCATGTTCTGTCATGTAAACCCAGCCGGGAGTGGGTGTCCCAATGGAGGGGACCCTAGGTATCCCTCGAGGCCTCCCCCGGTCTCCGGATAATCACGCCCTGGATACTTCTGCACTAGTAAGGCCTGCCTGACCAGAACAGCTTGTCTGCAGCAGGGGCCTGGCTGAACTTTAAAGGTTGTCATAACGAATCTTCAGTCTTTAAATAAGGGCAAACATTTAAACATTGCCAATTTAATGGAATTGTGGAAAATGACCCGGGGGGCAATGATTTTCTTCATACACTGGTTGGGGGAGGGGGGGGATGATTTGCTTTATACTCTGGGGGGAGGGGGGGGCGCATTCAGTTTGAGGTCCACTGCTTTAATTACAGGGCGTCTCGTAATGAGACCCCAAGAGTACCCCTGCCTGGAAGAGGTTCACTCCCGGATCCCTGGGTTCTTGTGCAAGCTAAAGGGCCCTTGTCTGACGTCACATGGGCGCCTAGACTTCCCAGCCCTCAGGGGGCGCTTGAGACATCCGCTAAGGCTTCAAGACGCGAAACAAGGGCAGGGCTGGGAGCCCACATCTCACAACTTCCGCCTTCCTAAGTGTCCCCCCCCCCCCCCCTTTCAGTGCTGAACCGAGAGCGCTAACGGCCCCAGATGTGCACCGACTTCACATCACTTCCTTCCAGAGCAGGTTTAATCTTGAATAACTGGGGGTCCAAGAACTCTTTTCCTGTTCCCCTTTCCAAGCAGAGGGCTTGAAAGGCCATAAAGGTCACCAACATTTCAGAAGAAAAACCTATTAAATATGTAATATGGTCGGCCTGCTGCTGAGGCCAGATGGGTCACTTCTCCGCTCTGCCACTTCACTCTTTGGGGGACAGTGGTCCCCCCCCACACCCCAGGTTTCAGCTGTCTGACCCGACCCCAGCGGGGTTCGCCCTGGGCCTCGGCCCTGCTCCCCACACACGGCTGTAGGAAGGACCCTAGGCTGGGCCTAGACTGCCACAGAAATCAGTGCTTATAATAGTGGGGCTAACAATGGCGCTCCTGCCACCTCAGGGTACTTACTCTGGCCACATTCCAGGCCTTTTTTTGTGCTCACCTTGCAGCGACAGAGCAAGACCGACCAATGCCTGAGGGGTGAAGTGTTAGGCCTTGCTGTCTCCGGAGCTCAAGAGAAGACGGTGCTCGGGACAAGCGCAGGGATCCAGGGACACGCCTTTAGTTAAAAGCAGGGTTTCCCTTTCTTCACTGGTACCCACTGCCAGGATTAAAAACCGCTCTGGAGGGATTGTGAAAACAGAATGGATTCCACATTACTCATCCAGTGGACCCCAAGTCATGCCAGCAGGAGCCCCGCACCCTGGGCTGGTTTCTCTGGTTGGGTCCACTTGGTACCACCCAGGGAGGGGCGGCACCTATGATAACGGGTGAGGGGTCTCCTCCGATATGTAAAACGCACCCCTGTGGGGAGGTTAGTTGGGCCTAAGACAGAGGACTGACCTTCCTAGGGGTTTCGCGCTTGTGTGAGGTGGACCCAGCTTGGATGAGGCCCATCATTTGCATACGGTCGGGCTCGGTCCTTAGTGCACACTGAGATATACGATGGTTGACTGATCATGGCTCAGAGTAAGTACCAGTGGCTGAGATTCATTCAGGGTTTATATACATCACATTGTACCATCGAGAAGAGACGTCATCACTGTGCAAATAGGTCTAGTGTAGGCTTCATGCATGGTCTGTGGACTCGGAGTGCTAGCTCACTGAAGCATCACGGCGCTAGAAGACTGTAGTGAAAGCCTCACATGATATAGTGAAGATAACACGTTTATTCCAGATGGGAGACCCCAGCTCCGACACACCGTCCCCCCACCCGTTCAGAACCACCCACCCTCCCTTGGCCGCACCTACACCCCAACCTGACGCGAAAGCACAGCGCAGACTAACAGATCACCTCATCCTTTCCCCTCATAAACTGACAAACTTATGTTAAAACTTTCCATCCTAGGATACTTCTAGGAATACATATTGTACCTTCAATACAAAAATAACCCTGGAGGATTAATAATAATAAAAAAAAAAAAACTATAAACAATGTAGCAGACACCTAATAAACCAGCATCTCAAATTATAGTAACTTTCAATACAATTAACATAAATTCAGTTCAAAAAGCAATTTTCATACTGGAAACATTTAAAAAAACGATAAAGAGTTGGAATACCATTCACACTTGTTATCCCTGAAATAACAAAAGCTGGGCGAGGACATTTTGGGGTCACTGATATCTCCAGGGTTCTATCCTTTGCCCAGTGCTTCTATGGAGAGACAAACTTTGAATGTCCTGGGTTTCATGATGGGGTTACTTCTAATCTTAACACCAACACTCTCATCTCCCTGATTTGAACAAATTATTGCGCCATCAGTTTGTATACAACCTTTCTTGACCTGGAGCACCTTATCACCATTCCACAAATTACGCATATTAACCCTGCCTGCATTTCCACATATCTTATCAACAGTCATTGGCTCAGGAAATCTCTTCTCTCCTTTCACTTTATGGCCAGGTATTTTATCATCAACTTCCAATTGGTGAGGACAATATTCTTTTTGTTTGTTCTGCACTTCGTGAACATTTTTCCTCACAATATCATCCACCTTTTCCCAAACAATAGGTTTACCCACTTGGACATCCATCCCGGGCATATTTTGGATGAAGCTTTCCTTCCACGCAACAATTCAAAAAGGGGAAAACCTTGTGGATGTGTGTGGAGTTGTGCGATAGAACCACAACATTGATCGTACTGCATTCTCAACATTTGAACCGTTTGAAATGGCCCATTGTATGTAGTTCCCCAACACTCAATTCATGCGTTCCAGAAGACCATTTGTTTGAGGATGATAAAGTGAACTTTTCATGTGCTTAATATCTCTTTGCCATAGAAAATCCCCAAATTCAGCACTTACGAATTGCACCCTATTGTCTGATACAATAAATGATGGAAACTTTTCACGCAGAAACACATCTCTCAAAAACTCAATCACATGGTTTGATGAGGGATCACTTATGAATCTGACGTCTGGCCATTTGGAATAGTATCAATTAGAACTACAGCAAACTTCAAAGAATTAGGTAACACATTAAAAGGACCCATTAGATCAATCCCCACTTCTTCCCATGGTTTCGTAGGCAATTCAATAGGTTGTAAAGATGGAGTCCTTACCTTGAGTCCCTTTTCACAACTGTTGCATACTACACATTGATTCACAGATTCATCAACATACTGGTTCATTGCAGGCCACCAAAACCTTTCACATAATCTACATTTTGTGAACGTTCTACCTAGGTGACCCTCATGCGCACCAGCAATAATCTTGTGTCTGACATTTTCTGGGGGTACAAACCTTCCACCTCTCATTAGCATGTCATCCTCAACTGAAAATTCATCTGAGGCCTTTGCAAATGTCTGAAAGTGAATTGGCACATTCCTTTCTTTTGGCCAACCACACCTTATGAACTTCATGACTTGTGTCAAAATCTATCCTTAGACACCTCTTCCTTCCATTCTTTTTCATTCACAGCACACATGCCCTCCAAATCCATAGCTGCAATAAAACAGTTGTCAACATCATCTTCGTCATCATCAATACCACGCTCTTCATTAACAGGAAATCTTGATAAAAATCTGCTCTAACATTTTTGTTGCCAGGGATGTATTGAACTTCAAAATTATACTTTAGTAACTTAGTAGACAGTCTTGAAATACGCGGTGTGTGATCTTTGATCTTCTCTCCTTTCAAAATGGAAGCTAGAGGGCTATGATCTGTGCGTAAAACAAATTTATTTTCCCAAACATACGGATGGAATTTCCTAAGGGCCTACCAACATGCCAAGAGTTCTTTTTCAATAACTGAAAAATTTACTTCTGTGCCTCTCAGCACTCTTGACGCATAACCCAAGGTATTTTCAACACCTTCCTTCATCTTGGTCAAAGTAGCACCCACACCAAAGTGTAGGAAAGTACCATCTTGCCTGGCATGTTACCCCCATTTTTCACTGTATATATGTTGTTTTAGTTGTATGTGTCACTGGGACCCTGTCATCCAGGGCCCCAGTGCTCATAAGTGTGCCTGAATGTGTTACCTGTGTAGTGACTAACTGTCTCACTGAGGCTCTGCTAATCAGAACCTCAGTGGTTATGCTCTCTCATTTCTTTCAAATTGTCACTAACAGGCTAGTGACCAATTTTACCAATTTACATTGGCCTACTGGAACACCCTTATAATCCCCTAGTATATGGTACTAAGGTACCCAGGGTATTGGGGTTCCAGGAGATCCCTATGGGCTGCAGCATTTCTTTTGCTACCCATAGGGAGCTCTGACAATTCTTACACAGGCCTGCCACTGCAGCCTGAGTGAAATAACGTCCACGTTATTTCACAGCCATTTTACACTGCACTTAAGTAACTTATAAGTCACCTATATGTCTAAGCTTTACCTGGTAAAGGTTAGGTGCAAAGTTACTTAGTGTGAGGGCACCCTGGCACTAGCCAAGGTGCCCCCACATTGTTCAGGGCCAATTCCCCGGACTTTGTGAGTGCGGGGACACCATTACACGCGTGCACTACATACAGGTCACTACCTATATGTAGCTTCACAATGGTAACTCCGAATATGGCCATGTAACATGTCTATGATCATGGAATTGCCCCCTCTATGCCATCCTGGCATAGTTGGCACAATCCCATGATCCCAATGGTCTGTAGCACAGACCCTGGTACTGCCAAACTGCCTTTCCTGGGGTTTCACTGCAGCTGCTGCTGCTGCCAACCCCTCAGACAGGTGTCTGCCCTCCTGGGGTCAAGCCAGGCTTGTCCCAGGATGGCAGAACAAAGGACTTCCTCTGAGAGAGGGTGTGACACCCTCTCCCTTTGGAAAATGGTGTGAAGGCAGGGGAGGAGTAGCCTCACCCAGCCTCTGGAAATGCTTTCATGGGAACACATGGTGCCCATTTCTGCATAAGCCAGTCTACACCGGTTCAGGGGACCCCTTAGCCCTGCTCTGGCGCGAAACTGGACAAAGGAAAGGGGAGTGACCACTCCCCTGACCTGCACCTCCCCTGGGCGGTGTCCAGAGCTCCTCCAGTGTGCTCCAGACCTCTGCCATCTTGGAAACAGAGATGCTGCTGGCACACTGGACTGCTCTGAGTGGCCAGTGCCACCAGGTGACGTCAGAGACTCCTTCTGATAGGCTCCTTCAGGTGTTGCTAGCCTATCCTCTCTCCTAGGTAGCCAAACCCTCTTTTCTGGCTATTTAGGGTCTCTGTCTCTGGGGAAACTTTAGATAACGAATGCAAGAGCTCATCCGAGTTCCTCTGCATCTCTCTCTTCACCTTCTGCCAAGGAATCGACTGCTGACCGCGCTGGAAGCCTGCAAAACTGCAACATAGTAGCTAAGACGACTACTGCAACTCTGTAACGCTGATCCTGCCGCCTTCGACTGTTTTCCTGGTGGTGCATGCTGTGGCGGTAGTCTGCCTCGTCTCTGCACTAGAAGCTCCGAAGAAATCTCCTGTGGGTCGACGGAATCTTCCCCCTGCAACCGCAGGCACCAAAAAGCTGCATTACCGGTCCCTTGGGTCTCCTCTCAGCACGACGAGCGAGGTCCCTTGAATCCAGCAATTCTGTCCAAGTGACTCCCACAGTCCAGTGACTCTTCAGTCCAAGTTTGGTGGAGGTAAGTCCTTGCCTCCCTACGCCAGACTGCATTGCTGGGAACCGCAACTTTTGCAGCTACTCCGGCCTCCGTGCACTTCCGGCGGAAATCCTTTGTGCACAGTCCAGCCTGGGTCCACGGCACTCTAACCTGCATTGCACGACCTCCTAAGTTGTTCTCCGGCGACGTGGGACTCCTTTGTGCGACTTCGGGTGAGCACTGTTTCACGCATCCTCGTAGTGCCTGTTTCTGGCACTTCTCCGGGTGCTACCTGCTGCTGAGAGGGCTCCTTGTCTTGCTCGACGTCCCCTCTGTCTCCTGACGCAATTTGCGACATCCTGGTCCCTCCTGGGCCACAGCAGCGTCCAAAAACCCTTACTGCATGATTTGCAGCTAGCAAGGCTTGTTGGCGGTCTTTCGGCGGGAAAACACTTCTGCACGACTCTCCACGGCGAGTGGGATCCGTCCACCAAAGGGGAAGTCTCTAGCCCTTTTTGTTCCTGCAGAATCCTCAGCTTCTTCTGTGCAGTAGAAGCTTCTTTGCACCCGCAGCTGGCATTTCCTGGGCATCTGCCCATCTCCGACTTGCTTGTGACTTTTGGACTTGGTCCCCTTGTTCCACAGGTACCCTAGATTGGAAATCCACAGTTGTTGCATTGTTGGTTTGTGTCTTTCCTGCATTATTCCTCTATCACGACTTCTTTGTCTCTTGGGGAACTTCAGTGCACTTTGCACTCACTTTTCAGGGTCTTGGGGAGGGTTATTTTTCTAACCCTCACTATTTTCTAATAGTCCCAGAGACCCTCTACAAGGTCACATAGGTTGGGGGTCCATTCGTGGTTCACATTCCACTTTTGGAGTATATGGTTTGTGTTGCCCCTATCCCTATGTTTCCCCATTGCATCCTATTGTAACTATACATTGTTTGCACTGTTTTCTAAGACTATACTGCATATTTTTGGTATTGTGTACATATATCTTGTGTATATTTCCTATCCTCTCACTGAGGGTACACTCTGAGATACTTTGGCATATTGTCATAAAAATAAAGTACCTTTATTTTTAGTATAACTGTGTATTGTGTTTTCTTATGATATTGTGCATATGACACTAAGTGGTACTGTAGTAGCTTCACACGTCTCCTAGTTCAGCCTAAGCTGCTCTGCTAAGCTACCATTATCTATCAGCCTAAGCTGCTAGACACCCTATACACTAATACGGGACAACTGGGCCTGGTGCAAGGTGCAAGTACCCCTTGGTACTCACTACAAGCCAGTCCAGCCTCCTACACTAATTGATCACTAAATGTCTCGAACTGACAATAAGCTGCCAGTTTCCGAAGTGGTGATATATACATAATCAACATCTTCCCATATTTTGCTCTCTTTCTGTGTACTCGGTTTCTTCTCCCTCGTTGAGCACCAAAGGTGGAATGTGTTTGTATACTGACCTTCCTTCAAAACCCAATGAGTGTAAAAGTAAAAATGCCTTCCTTTCAGGGTGGAAACGAGAAGGGACTATTGCCCCTAAGTACATTTCAAAAGCATCATACCAATTTTTCCAAACAATAGGGGGATTTCCAGGTGTTTCTAAAAATGGTGGTGGTGGGTTTATTGACTTCATGGTGCTTTAATAAGTTAGAGTAATGCCTGAAGAGTGGTGAGAGTTATTAGAAGTGCCCACAAATACACTGATTGCATATAATAATCTGTTTTACTTTTGTAATGATTTTTTTTTTTTTTTTAAATGTAAGACTTCCTATGACATGGAAATACAAAAAAAAACAAAAAAAAAACAACAACTTAAAAAAGTTCTGCTATATGCGTCTCTATTTCACTTTTTAAGGTGGTACGCGCATCACCGAGAACAGTACAAAGCTTGTGACACATTCACAGACACATTCACAGAGGTGTGTGCATCACTGTAGGCTTTAAGGGCAGATGTAGCAAACATTTTGCATGGTGCAAACTGCGAAAATCGCAGTTTGCGCCATGCAAAATGCCGTTTGCGATGCTCCTTCACAATTTGCGAGTTGGTACCGACTCGCAAATTGTGAATGCGACTCACGAAAAGGAAGGGGTGTTCCCTTCCTATTTGCGACTCGTATCGCTATGCTAAATTGCTTTGTGACTGCGAATGCGGTCGCAAAGCAATTCGCAGTTACCAGCAGTGTCACACTGGTGGTAACCCATTCGCAAAAGGGAAAGGGTCCCTGTGGGACCCCTTCCCCTTGGTGAATGTTGCCAAAAAGGGTTTTTTCAGAGCAGGCAGAGGTCCAATGGACCACTGCCTGCTCTGAAAAACCGAAACCAAATGGTTTTGTTATTTTTTTTATTTTGCAACTCGTTTTCCTTTAAGGAAAACGGGCTGCAAAATAAAAAAATATAAAAACTGCTTTATTTAAAAAGCAGTCACAGACATGGAGGTCTGCTGTCTCCGGCAGGCCACCATCCCTGTGAGCGCAGGGAATCTCAATGGGGTCGCAAAATGCGACCCACCTCATTAATATTAATGAGGTGGGTCTTTGCGACCCCACAGCGACTCGCAGTCGGTGTCTGAGACACCATTCTGCATCCGATTTTGCGAATCAGAAATTGTGAGTCGCACCGACTCGCAATTTCCGATTCGCAAAATCGGACTTTGCTACATCTGGCCCCAAATCCCTAGCACAGTTTCTAATAGAGTTGAAACACGCAAACAGAGCCCATGAAGAGGGTCACGTGTAGATAAATGCTTCCGTAACTTTTCACAACAGCGCAGTACTGTGGGAGTCAGGAGGGGAGGTTAGCTTTCTAGGGCTCCTTTCCTTTCTTTTATAGACAAACTAACACATGCTCGTCAGTTCCCTTATTAACATCGGCCCTTGAACCGCCTACGACCGACCGTGCTGTTGTTGAACATGTGATGACCTGCATCAAGCAGCGGTCTGCCCAAGGAGGTGAGGCGCTGTGGATGTGTGGGCTCGTGTGGGCGCTCTACCGGCTCTGCAAGCCTCGCACGATATAGTGACGATACCACGTGTATTCCAAATAGGAGACCCAGCCCCACCACACCGTGCCCCCTCCCGTTGAAAACCACCCACACCCCATACACGACCCCCCAACACCGCTGGCACCAAAAGCACTTAGAGACTTGTAGAGGGTCAGGCAGAGACCGCAGGAGGGTCCAGCCCAGGTCTAGTTCTGGGTAGTTGCAGGAAAGGCTTTAACAGAAGGACAGCTTATGACCCTTGGAGTCCAGTTCTTTGTCCTAGTTACAAGAGGGAGCAGGACTTTTACACAGCCCCATCCTGCATATTCTGTCAGGGTCAGATTGGCTGCCTCTACCTATTCTTTACTCCTGGACAGCAGTTTGCCGAATTTCCACTCTTGCTCAAGTGCTAATTACAAGCCTGCAGGGAGGGCACATTGGAATTTATCCTCTCAGACAAGGAAAAGGGAACTTTATAACAGTTACTTTTTCTTAATATTTATTAAGCATCTCATTCCACTATCAAATTGGACTTTTACTAACTATTAAAATAGTTGTTTAATTATTTTTCTAGTTAGTTTAATTCCTGAAATCCAGTACTAGGATTTCCCATGTACTCTCATTTTCAACATAGGACAGCCACGCCTGACAAAGTGAAAAATAGCTTTTGGGTGCGAGTCACTGTAAGAGCGTGCCAACATTAAACGTCTGCATGCCCCACTCTTAAATACTGTGGGCCCTGCCTTGCGGGCGACCAGATGTATACAGGGGTGACATTAATATTGAAAAAGGAGGTTGGGACCTGTCAGAATAGTCTGACACCTGGACTGTAGTTTTCACTCCCCTCCGTCTGTCTACAGCAGTAGGCCTGAAGCCATGTTTGCACGGACCCTGCCCTGAACGGCACAATAGAAGCTGCAGTCCGCTCATTGGATCTAGCTTCCAGACCCCTGCCACATTTTGAACCATATAATAGGGACTTACAGGAAACTAAATGTGCTTCAGCAGTATGTGAACTTGACAGTGTTAGGCACAGGCACTTTACTACTGATGAACATGCGAAAATGCATAGAATGATAAAACCAGGAAAAACAGAGTCAAGCCAACAGTAAAAAAAAAACTGGGGTGATTAGTCAACACCGAGCAGCAGGCGGTTTATGGCCAGACACTGGAACCAAGCGGCGCGCCACAGGTGTCCAAGTACTGGAGGCTGCGGAGGCTGTGTATGGTCAGATACTGGAGGCCCAGCAGAAGGCCACAAATGTCCAAGTACTGGAGGCTGTGGAAGCTGTGTATGGTCAGGTACTGGAGGCCCAGCAGAAGGCCACATACGTTAAAGTACTGGAGGCTGAGGGGGAGGCTGTGTATGGTCAGATACTGGAGGCCCAGCAGAAGGCCACAAATGTCCAAGTACTGGAGGCTGTGGAAGCTGTGTATGGTCAGGTACTGGAGGCCCAGCAGAAGGCCACATACGTTAAAGTACTGGAGGCTGAGGGGGAGGCTGTGTATGGTCAGATACTGGAGGCCCAGCAGAAGGCCACAAATGTCCAAGTACTGGAGGCTGTGGAAGCTGTGTATGGTCAGGTACTGGAGGCCCAGCAGAAGGCCACATACGTTAAAGTACTGGAGGCTGAGGGGGAGGCTGTGTATGGTCAGATACTGGAGGCCCAGCAGAAGGCCACAAATGTCCAAGTACTGGAGGCTGTGGAAGCTGTGTATGGTCAGGTACTGGAGGCCCAGCAGAAGGCCACATACGTTAAAGTACTGGAGGCTGAGGGGGAGGCTGTGTATGGTCAGATACTGGAGGCCAGCAGAAGGCCACAAATGTCCAAGTACTGGAGGCTGCGGAAGCTGTGTATGGTCAGATACTGGAGGCCCAGCAGAAGGCCACATACGTTAAAGTACTGGAGGCTGAGGCTGTGTATGGTCAGATACTGGAGGCTGTGCAGCAGCCCACATATGTCCAATTAATGGAGGCTGTGTAAGGTCAGATACTAGAGGTCGAGCAATGGACTACATACATCCAAGTACTGGAGGCTGAGGCTGAGTGCGGTCAGATACTGGAGGCCGAGCTGCGCACCACGGACATCCAGTTACTGGAGGCTGAGGCTGTGTATGGTCAGATACTGGAGGCCGAGCAGCGCCAAGGACGTCCAGGTACTGGAGACTGAGCAGGGGAGGCTGTGTATGGTGAGATACTAGAGGCTGAGCAGTGCACCACGTACTGGAGGCAGAGGGAGAGTCTGCATGCAGTCAGATACTGGAGGCCGAGCAGCAGGCCACATATGTCCAAGTAATAGAGGCTGAGGGAGAGGCTGCGTACGGTCAGATACTGGAGGCCGAGCAGTGCGCCACGCACGTCCAGTTACTAGAGGCCGAGCAGCAGGCCACATATGTCCAAGTAATAGAGGCTGCGTATGGTGAGATACCGGAGGCCGAGCAGCGTCCCACTGATGTCCAGGTACTGGAGGCTGAGCAAGGGAGGCTGTGTATGGTCAGATACTGGAGACCGAGCAGCAGCCCACATATGTCCAATTAAGGGAGGCTGCGTAAGGTCAGATGCTAGAGGCCGAGCAATGGACGACATACATCCAAGTACTGGAGGCTGAGGGGGAGGCTGAGTGCGGTCAGATACTGGAGGCCGAGCTGCGCGCCACAGACATCCAGGTACTGGAGGCTGAGGCTGTGTATGGTCAGATACTGGAGGCCGAGCAGCTCACTACGTACTGGAGGCTGAGGGGGAGGTTGTGTATGGTCAGATACTGGATGCTGAGGAGTAGGCCACAAACGTCCAGGTACTGGAAGCAGAAGGGGAGGCTGTGTATGGTCAGATGCTGGAGGCCGAGCAGCAGGACACATGCGTCCAAGGTATGGTGGCTGAAAAGGGAGGCTGTGTATGGTCAGATGCTGGAGGCCGAGCAGCGCCAAGGACGTCCAGGTACTGGAGACTGAGCAGGGGAGGCTGTGTATGGTGAGATACTAGAGGCTGAGCAGTGCACCACGTACTAGAGGGAGAGTCTGCATGCAGTCAGATACTGGAGGCCGAGCAGCAGGCCACATATGTCCAAGTAATAGAGGCTGAGGGAGAGGCTGCGTACGGTCAGATACTGGAGGCCGAGCAGTGCGCCACGCACGTCCAGTTACTAGAGGCCGAGCAGCAGGCCACATATGTCCAAGTAATAGAGGCTGCGTATGGTGAGATACCGGAGGCCGAGCAGCGTCCCACTGATGTCCAGGTACTGGAGGCTGAGCAAGGGAGGCTGTGTATGGTCAGATACTGGAGACCGAGCAGCAGCCCACATATGTCCAATTAAGGGAGGCTGCGTAAGGTCAGATGCTAGAGGCCGAGCAATGGACGACATACATCCAAGTACTGGAGGCTGAGGGGGAGGCTGAGTGCGGTCAGATACTGGAGGCCGAGCTGCGCGCCACAGACATCCAGGTACTGGAGGCTGAGGCTGTGTATGGTCAGATACTGGAGGCCGAGCAGCTCACTACGTACTGGAGGCTGAGGGGGAGGTTGTGTATGGTCAGATACTGGATGCTGAGGAGTAGGCCACAAACGTCCAGGTACTGGAAGCAGAAGGGGAGGCTGTGTATGGTCAGATGCTGGAGGCCGAGCAGCAGGACACATGCGTCCAAGGTATGGTGGCTGAAAAGGGAGGCTGTGTATGGTCAGATGCTGGAGGCCGAGCAGCAGGCCACATATGTCCAAGTAATAGAGGCTGAGGGGGAGGCTGCGTATGGTCAGATACGAGGCCGAGCAGCGCGCCATGGATGTCCAGGTACTGGAGGCTGAGGCTGTGTATGGTCAGATATTGGAGGCCGAGCAGCGCGCCACGTACAGGAGGCAGAGGGGGAGGTTGCGTATGGTCAGATACTAGAGAATCAGCCCCAGGCCTCAGAGACAGGCTGTCACCATGAGAGTTCACCACACTTTGCACCAGAGTTGGCCATGGTGTTCCCCTGGGCATCTCACAAGACTGCGTGGCTGACGGGCTGGGTTTGCTCCTCACCACAGTACATTCCAGTGGCTGAGAGTGGCCGCCACCTCCTAAGCCCCAGAGTACCATAGGAGGAGGTATCACAGACCCTGTTCACCAACACCAGAGGTGATTGGGAGGTCTGTCTGCAGGGCTCGGAGCGCCCCTTGCTGCACCCGAGGACCCAGCTGTGCGTCTAACAGAATGAAGGTCAGACTCCAGACTGAAGGACACATCCACCATTTCCTCAGACTAATCAATCCACAGAGACAAAGCCAAAGAAGCATTGGTAAAACCAATATATCTGGCTTGTATTTTGAGTGCAGAGTAAATCATTAAAAAACGCCTGCTGCAGTGTTAAAAAATAAACAAAAAACAGTTGAGCCTATGATGCGTTTCCGTGAGAGTGAGCTCAGTGCGTGATGATTCAGCGTGTTGGGGGGTGAACTAGTCCCTCGTGTGTGGGAATACAAGCACTGGCTAGGAAGTGAGTGATCCAAGTAACAGCCAATAGCATGAGGGCGGGAGGCGGGACGTGCCCCCCCGAGTGCACTCAAAGGCCCCTCTGCGCAGATGTTACACAAGTGGTAGCAATAGGTCGGGGACAGATGCGCTGTTCAGCCAGAGCTAGAAATCGGTCCCGCGGTTTTCTTTCGGGATCAAACCTCACAAAATGAGATCCACTGATCCCGCCCAATAAAAACAGCGATCCCTGAAAGGTTTTGTTTACGAGTGTGCGAAATACACGCTATTATGACAAAATAATGTGAAATTACACATAATTAGGCAAAATGCAGATTGTATTTTGCTATGTTTTAATGTAAAATGTGTCCTTCCGCCAATGTGTTTATTCGACGGCACATTATGCACTGAAAAAAGTACAAACCTGTCCCTGTGCGCGCACAGGAAAGGGTTAATGACGCCGATTTACTCCTAGGGGCGTCAGTTCAGGAATTTCGCATAACAAGTGTAATGCAGAATATGGGAAACTAACGGCGTAATTTACAAATATTCAATAAAAGTGCGGGGGGGCGACGGGCGTAAGTGGGGCGCTGGGCAGTGGTCTTGGTGACCCCCCCCCACTTTCACCTCTACTGGTGATGAGGTCTCTTGGTGTCTGCCACAGACACACCTGCACTTTTACCTCTACTTGTGACGAGGTCTCTCGGTGTCTGCCACAGACACACCTGCACTTTTACCTCTACTTGTGACGAGGTCTCTCGGTGTCTGCCACAGACACACCTGCACTTTTACCTCTACTTGTGACGAGGTCTCTCGGTGTCTGCCACAGACACACCTGCACTTTTACCTCTACTTGTGACGAGGTCTCTCGATGTCTGCACAGACACACCTGCACTTTCACCTCTGCTTGTGATGAGGTCTCTTGTTGTCTGTACCCCAGACACCTGCACTTTCACCTCTACTTGTGATGAGGTCTCTCGATGTCTGCCACAGACACACCTGCACTTTCACCTCTGCTTGTGATGAGCTCTCTTGGTGTCTATACCCCAGACACCTGCACTTTTACCTCTACTTGTGACGAGGTCTCTCGATGTCTGCCACAGACACACCTGCACTTTCACCTCTGCTTGTGATGAGGTCTCTTGGTGTCTGTACCCCAGACACCTGCACTTTCACCTCTACTTGTGATGAGGTCTCCCGGTGTCTGCCACAGACACACCGGCACTTTCACCTCTACTTGTGACGAGGTCTCTCGATGTCTGCCACAGACACACCGGCACTTTCACCTCTACTTGTGATGAGGTCTCTTGGTGTCTGTACCCCAGACACCTGCACTTTCACCTCTACTAGTGATGACGTCTCCTGATGTCTGCCACAGACACACCTGCACTTTCACCTCTACTTGTGATGACGTCTCCTGATGTCTGCCACAGACACACCGGCACTTTCACCTCTGCTTGTGATGACGTCTCTAGATGTCTTCACCCCAGACTTGGACGCCGGAGAGGATTTTCTCGCTCTCCGCACCACGGACCTCCGCCCCCACCGCTGTGACCCCCCATTAGTGGTATAAAACCCTCTCCAGCCCCCGATAGCTGTGGTTACGACCCCTCACCCCTTCCCCCGGGTCACGTCTGGAACATCCGTTTTCCGAGAAGTTCCCGTCAGGAGAGGAGCGGATTGAATTTAAATCCATGTCCCTGTCTCCGGCCCCAGACGGTCCTCCGCCCCCTCCACTGAGGGAGGACGGAGACAGGGAGAGCCAGACGCAGAGGGCGCCCCTCTCTGCTCCAGTCTAATACAGCGCCTCACCTGCAGCCAGGCAGGGGAGCAGGGGAGGGACAGGCAGGGGAGTGCATCCTGCAGCCAGGCAGGTGAGGGACAGACAGGTGAGGGACAGGCAGGTGAGTGCATCCTGCAGCCAGGCAGGGGAGCAGGGGAGGGACAGGCAGGTGAGTGCATCCTGCAGTCAGGCAGGTGAGGGACAGACAGGTGAGGGACAGGCAGGGGAGTGCATCCTGCAGCCAGGCAGGTGAGGGACAGGCAGGGGAGTGCATCCTGCAGCCAGGCAGGGGAGCAGGTGAGGGACAGGCAGGTGAGTGCATCCTGCAGTCAGGCAGGTGAGGGACAGACAGGTGAGGGACAGGCAGGGGAGTGCATCCTGCAGTCAGGCAGGTGAGGGACAGGCAGGGGAGTGCATCCTGCAGCCAGGCAGGTGAGGGACAGACAGGTGAGGGACAGGCAGGGGAGTGCATCCTGCAGCCAGGCAGGTGAGGGACAGGCAGGGGAGGGACAGGCAGGGGAGGACAAGCAGGTGAGGACAGGCAGGTGAGTGCATCCTGCAGCCAGGCAGGTGAGGGACAGACAGGTGAGGGACAGGCAGGGGAGTGCATCCTGCAGTCAGGCAGGTGAGGGACAGGCAGGGGAGTGCATCCTGCAGCCAGGCAGGTGAGGGACAGACAGGTGAGGGACAGGCAGGGGAGTGCATCCTGCAGCCAGGCAGGTGAGGGACAGGCAGGGGAGGGACAGGCAGGGGAGGACAAGCAGGTGAGGACAGGCAGGGGAGTGCATCCTGCAGCCAGGCAGGTGAGGGACAGACAGGTGAGGGACAGGCAGGTGAGTGCATCCTGCAGCCAGGCAGGGGAGAAGGGGAGGGACAGGCAGGGGAGTGCATCCTGCAGCCAGGCAGGGGAGCAGGGGAGGGACAGGCAGGGGAGTGCATCCTGCAGCCAGGCAGGGGAGCAGGGGAGGGACAGGCAGGGGAGTGCATCCTGCAGCCAGGCAGGTGAAGACAGGCAGGGGAGGGACAGGCAGGGGAGTGCATCCTGCAGTCAGGCAGGTGACTGCATTGTGCAGTCAGGCAGGTGAGGACAGGCAGGGGAGGACAAGCAGGTGAGGACAGGCAGGGGAGTGCATCCTGCAGCCAGGCAGGTGAAGACAGGCAGGGGAGGGACAGGCAGGGGAGTGCATCCTGCAGTCAGGCAGGTGAAGACAGGCAGGGGAGGGACAGGCAGGGGAGTGCATCCTGCAGCCAGGCAGGTGAGGGACAGGCAGGGGAGGGACAGGCAGGGGAGGACAAGCAGGTGAGGACAGGCAGGGGAGTGCATCCTGCAGCCAGGCAGGTGAGGGACAGACAGGTGAGGGACAGGCAGGTGAGTGCATCCTGCAGCCAGGCAGGGGAGCAGGGGAGGGACAGGCAGGGGAGTGCATCCTGCAGTCAGGCAGGTGAGGGACAGACAGGCGAGGGACAGGCAGGTGAGTGCATCCTGCAGTCAGGCAGGTGACTGCATTGTGCAGTCAGGCAGGTGAGGACAGGCAGGGGAGGACAAGCAGGTGAGGACAGGCAGGGGAGTGCATCCTGCAGCCAGGCAGGTGAAGACAGGCAGGGGAGGGACAGGCAGGGGAGTGCATCGTGCAGTCAGACAGGTGAGGGACAGACAGGTGAGGGACAGGCAGGTGAGGGACAGGCAGGTGAGGGACAGGCAGGGGAGTGCATCCTGCAGTCAGGCAGGTGAGGACAGGCAGGTGAGGACAGGCAGGTGAGGACAGGCAGGTGAGTGCATTGTGCAGTCAGGCAGGTGAGGACAGGCAGGGGAGGACAGGCAGGTGAGTGCATTGTGCAGTCAGGCAGGTGAGGGACAGACAGGTGAGGGACAGGCAGGTGAGGGACAGGCAGGGGAGTGCATCCTGCAGTCAGGCAGGTGAGGACAGGCAGGTGAGGACAGGCAGGGGAGGACAGGCAGGGGAGTGCATTGTGCAGTCAGGCAGGTGAGTACAGGCAGGGGAGGACAGGCAGGGAAGGAGAGTGCATCCTGGCAGACAGACAGGTGAGGACAGGCAGGTGAGTGCATTGTGCAGTCAGGCAGGTGAGGACAGGCAGGGGAGGACAAGCAGGTGAGGACAGGCAGGGGAGTGCATCCTGCAGCCAGGCAGGTGAAGACAGGCAGGGGAGGGACAGGCAGGGGAGTGCATCGTGCAGTCAGGCAGGTGAGGACAGGCAGGGGAGGACAGGCAGGGGAGGAGAGTGCATCCTGGCAGACAGACAGGGGAGGACAGGCAGGTGACGACAGGCAGGTGAGTGCATTGTGCAGTCAGGCAGGTGAGGACAGGCAGGGGAGGAGAGTGCATCCTGGCAGACAGACAGGTGAGGACAGGCAGGTGAGGACAGGCAGGTGAGTGCATTGTGCAGTCAGGCAGGTGAGGACAGGCAGGTGAGGACAGGCAGGTGAGTGCATTGTGCAGTCAGGCAGGTGAGGACAGGCAGGGGAGGACAGTGCATCCTGGCAGACAGACAGTTGAGGACAGGCAGGTGAGGACAGGCAGGGGAGTGCATTGTGCAGTCAGGCAGGTGAGTACAGGCAGGGGAGGGCAGGCAGGGGAGGGGAGTGCATCCTGGCAGACAGACAGGTGAGGACAGGCAGGTGAGTGCATTGTGCAGTCAGGCAGGTGAGGACAGGCAGGGGAGGGGAGTGCATCCTGGCAGACAGACCCTTTCATTGATCGCTATCTCTTTAGTCTAATTGGACTAATTTTCAGAGAAATGTTGTTAAATGAGGCATTTGAAAGGTTACAGAACCCATAAAGTTGCTGACAAGTAGAAGCCCTGCTGAGGGCCAGGCTGCGAGGAGAAGTTAAAGGGCCACAACCACATTTCTGACTATAATCTCAGCAGACAGTTTTTTACCAGCATGACCAGTACTATGATGTCCTAGCTGGTGCCCAAAACAAGAACATCACCCCATGCTGGCATTTTTAATTCTGGTCATTGCAAACTTCAAAAGCAAACCTAATGCAGAATCACATTCAAATACTTTCTTACGGTGAGTGAAACCTAATCCCAGACAAAGGCAACAAAGCCAGTTCAATAAGGACTGCAGATGGTTTCATGTAGAGTCCTTGTTTTTATGCCTTAACAGAACCCGGCCCTTTCCTTTTATGTTTCGCTTCTGTAGAGCAGGAACTCTGCCCAAAGTGCAGGATTCCGAAAGTACTTTACAGCTTGTCCATTTGTATCTTCCCTCTGGGTAAAGTGACCTGACAGGGAGGCCTTTGCAGTCGCACCCCCGCCCCTCCAAGACACTCGGGCGAGGTGACAACCATGGCCAGGATGGGGGGGCCCAGGCATCAGGGGAGCACTGCTGCGGGGCCGGCCAGACACCTGGGGGGCTTGAGGTGAGACAGGCTGGAGTGGGCGCACATGGGGGGCTTGAGGTGAGCCTTGCTGGAGTGGGCGCACATGGGGGGCTTGAGGTGAGCCTGGCTGGAGTGGGCGCACATGGGGGCTTGAGGTGAGCATGGCTGGAGTGGACGCACATGGGGGGCTTGAGGTGAGACAGGCTGGAGTGGGCGCACATGGGGGGCTTGAGGTGAGCCTTGCTGGAGTGGGCGCACATGGGGGGCTTGAGGTGAGCCTTGCTGGAGTGGGCGCACATGGGGGGCTTGAGGTGAGCCTTGCTGGAGTGGGCGCACATGGGGGGCTTGAGGTGAGCCTTGCTGGAGTGGGCGCACATGGGGGGCTTGAGGTGAGCCTTGCTGGAGTGGGCGCACATGGGGGGCTTGAGGTGAGCCTGGCTGGAGTGGACACACGTGGTGGGCTTGAGGTGAGCCTGGCTGGAGTGGACACACGTGGGGGGCTTGAGGTGAGACAGGCTGGAGTGGGCACACATGGGGGCTTGAGGTGAGCATGGCTGGAGTGGACGCACATGGGGGGCTTGAGGTGAGACAGGCTGGAGTGGGCACACATGGGGGCTTGGGGTGAGCCTGGCTGGAGTGGGCACACATGGGGGCTTGGGGTGAGCCTGGCTGGAGTGGGCGCACATGGGGGGCTTGAGGTGAGCCTGGCTGGAGTGGGTGCACATGGGGGGCTTGAGGTGAGCCTGGCTGGAGTGGGCGCACATGGGGGGCTTGAGGTGAGCCTGGCTGGAGTGGGCGCACATGGGGGGCTTGAGGTGAGCCTGGCTGGAGTGGGCGCACATGGGGGGCTTGAGGTGAGCCTTGCTGGAGTGGGCGCACATGGGGGGCTTGAGGTGAGCCTGGCTGGAGTGGGCGCACATGGGGGGCTTGAGGTGAGCCTGGCTGGAGTGGGCGCACATGGGGGGCTTGAGGTGAGCCTGGCTGGAGTGGGCGCACATGGGGGCTTGAGGTGAGACAGGCTGGAGTGGGCGCACATGGGGGGCTTGAGGTGAGCCTGGCTGGAGTGGGCACACATGGGGGGCTTGAGGTGAGCCTGGCTGGAGTGGGCGCACATGGGGGCTTGAGGTGAGCCTGGCTGGAGTGGGCGCACATGGGGGGCTTGAGGTGAGCCTGGCTGGAGTGGGCGCACATGGGGGGCTTGAGGTGAGCCTGGCTGGAGTGGGCGCACATGGGGGGCTTGAGGTGAGCCTGGCTGGAGTGGGCGCACATGGGGGGCTTGAGGTGAGCCTGGCTGGAGTGGGCGCACATGGGGGCTTGAGGTGAGCCTGGCTGGAGTGGGCGCACATGGGGGGCTTGAGGTGAGCCTGGCTGGAGTGGGCGCACATGGGGGGCTTGGGGTGAGCCTGGCTGGAGTGGGCGCACATGGGGGCTTGGGGTGAGCCTGGCTGGAGTGGGCGCACATGGGGGGCTTGAGGTGAGCCTGGCTGGAGTGGGCGCACATGGGGGGCTTGAGGTGAGCCTGGCTGGAGTGGGCGCACATGGGGGCTTGAGGTGAGCCTGGCTGGAGTGGGCACACATGGGGGCTTGAGGTGAGACAGGCTGGAGTGGGCACACATGGGGGCTTGGGGTGAGCCTGGCTGGAGTGGGCGCACATGGGGGGCTTGAGGTGAGCCTGGCTGGAGTGGGCACACATGGGGGCTTGGGGTGAGCCTGGCTGGAGTGGGCGCACATGGGGGGCTTGAGGTGAGACAGGCTGGAGTGGGCGCACATGGGGGGCTTGGGGTGAGCCTGCCTGGAGTGGGCGCACATGGGGGGCTTGGGGTGAGCCTGCCTGGAGTGGGCGCACATGGGGGGCTTGAGGTGAGCCTGGCTGGAGTGGGCGCACATGGGGGGCTTGGGGTGAGCCTGCCTGGAGTGGGCGCACATGGGGGGCTTGGGGTGAGCCTGCCTGGAGTGGGCGCACATGGGGGGCTTGGGGTGAGCCTGCCTGGAGTGGGCGCACATGGGGGGCTTGGGGTGAGCCTGCCTGGAGTGGGCGCACATGGGGGGCTTGGGGTGAGCCTGGCTGGAGTGGGCGCACATGGGGGGCTTGGGGTGAGCCTGGCTGGAGTGGGCGCACATGGGGGGCTTGGGGTGAGCCTGGCTGGAGTGGGCACACATGGGGGGCTTGGGGTGAGCCTGGCTGGAGTGGGCGCACATGGGGGGCTTGGGGTGAGCCTGCCTGGAGTGGGCGCACATTACAGCGCCTGGCGGGGTCTGCCCCTCTGTGAGGCTCTGTGGGGGGTTACCTGAGACCCTAATGAGACCAGCCCACCTGTGACCCCGAAGCACCGGCCCCTCGGCCAGTTCCCGACTGCCCGCCTTCCCAGTCCAACCCGGAAGAAGTCTGCAGCAGACCCCCAGGAGTTGCACTTCTCTCAGAGTCTGTCCCTCTCTGGTGAAACTATAGACTTTACACCAATTACTCCAGCTCTGGATGAACAAAGAGAGCGCCGTCCGCACCTTGTGCTTCACAGTGCTTCAAAGCTCTAGAGGCGCTATTAACACCACGTGTTCCTCTAACTGTTTGCCAGAGGTGGCCTGGTGCCAGGGGGGCTTCCGTGCCTGGGGTCCCCCTGTGCCAGCGGTGCTCCTGTGCCAGGGGATCCCCCGGTGCCAGGGGCCCTCCGGTGCCAGAGGGTCTTCGGTGCCAGAGGGTCTTCGGTGCCAGAGGGTTCTCTGGTGCGGGGGGGGGGAAGGGGGGGGGGACGGGTGGGCGCTGCCATGGGTCCTCCTGTGCATGGGGTCACCCGGTGTCAGGGGAGCTCCCGCTGCTGCACAGGTGTACCCCTGCCACACCCCTCCTAACCCTGTGCCATGACACCCCGCAGTCTCTGTACCGCAGGCCACCAGGACTCACCGAAATACCTTATTCTACAATATTATTAAACAGATCATAAATATTTAAACAAATAATTGGGGTGTCGCTCCTCTGCCCCCCTGTGCGGGGAAGTTCCCCCCACCACTGCCCGTAAAACCAATCTGCTCCGCTGCCTGGGGGCGCAGGGTCAGGGCCGGCTAACTGATCATCTGCCCGACTGAAGCAGGAACAACAGATGTCTTGAGGCCAAGGGACCGGAGGCTGAAGGGTGAGGGAGGGAGACCGGAGGCTGCAGGGGAGGGAGGGAGGCCAGAGGCTGAGGGGAGAGAGAGGGAGGCCAGAGGCTGAGGGGAGAGAGAGGGAGACCAGAGGCTGAGGGGAGAGAGAGGGAGACCAGAAACTGCAGGGGAGGGAGACCAGAAACTGCAGGGGAGGGAGGGAGACCGGATACTGTGAGGGAGGGAGGGACAGCAGAGGCTGCAGGGGAGGGAGACCAGAGGCTGCAGGGGAGGGAGGGAGATCAGAGGCTGCAGGGGAGGGAGACTTGAGGGGGAGGGAGGGAAACCAGAGGCTGCAGAAGGAGGGAGGGAGACCAGAGGCTGAAGATAAGGGCGGGAGACCAGAGGCTGCAGGGGAGGGAGGGAGGAGACCAGAGGCTGCAGGGGAGGGAGGGAGATCAGAGGCTGCAGGAGAGGGTGGGAGGGAGACCAGAGGCTGCAGGGGAGGGAGGGAGGGAGACCAGAGGCTGCAGGGGAGGGAGGGAGGGAGACCAGAGGCTGAAGATGAGGGAGGGAGACCAGAGGCTGCAGGGGAGGGAGAGAGACCAGAGGCTGAAGATGAGGGAGGGAGGAGACCAGAGGCTGCAAGGGAGGGAGAGAGACCAGAGGCTGCAGGGGAGGGAGGGAGATCAGAGGCTGCAGGGGAGGGAGACTTGAGGGGGAGGGAGGGAAACCAGAGGCTGCAGAAGGAGGGAGGGAGACCAGAGGCTGAAGATAAGGGCGGGAGACCAGAGGCTGCAGGGGAGGGAGGGAGGAGACCAGAGGCTGCAGGGGAGGGAGGGAGATCAGAGGCTGCAGGAGAGGGTGGGAGGGAGACCAGAGGCTGCAGGGGAGGGAGGGAGGGAGACCAGAGGCTGCAGGGGAGGGAGGGAGGGAGACCAGAGGCTGAAGATGAGGGAGGGAGACCAGAGGCTGCAGGGGAGGGAGAGAGACCAGAGGCTGAAGATGAGGGAGGGAGGAGACCAGAGGCTGCAAGGGAGGGAGAGAGACCAGAGGCTGCAGGGGAGGGAGGGAGATCAGAGGCTGCAGGGGAGGGAGACTAGAGGGGGAGGGAGGGAAACCAGAGGCTGCAGAAGGAGGGAGGGAGACCAGAGGCTGAAGATAAGGGCGGGAGACCAGAGGCTGCAGGGGAGGGAGGGAGGAGACCAGAGGCTGCAGGGTAGGGAGGGAGATCAGAGGCTGCAGGAGAGGGTGGGAGGGAGACCAGAGGCTGCAGGGGAGGGAGGGAGATCAGAAGCTGCAGGGGAGGGTGGGAGGGAGACCAGAGGCTGAAGATGAGGGAGGGAGACCAGAGGCTGCAGGGGAGGGAGAGAGACCAGAGGCTGAAGATGAGGGAGGGAGGAGACCAGAGGCTGCAAGGGAGGGAGAGAGACCAGAGGCTGCAGGGGAGGGAGGGAGATCAGAGGCTGCAGGGGAGGGAGACTAGAGGGGGAGGGAGGGAAACCAGAGGCTGCAGAAGGAGGGAGGGAGACCAGAGGCTGAAGATAAGGGCGGGAGACCAGAGGCTGCAGGGGAGGGAGGGAGGAGACCAGAGGCTGCAGGGTAGGGAGGGAGATCAGAGGCTGCAGGAGAGGGTGGGAGGGAGACCAGAGGCTGCAGGGGAGGGAGGGAGATCAGAAGCTGCAGGGGAGGGTGGGAGGGAGACCAGAGGCTGAAGATGAGGGAGGGAGGAGACCAGAGGCTGCAAGGGAGGGAGTGAGACCGAGATGAGCAGAGAGAGGAAAGGACAGAGAGGGGGGGCGGAGAGGGCAGGTAGAGGTCAGGGTTAGGGAGAGGAGAGGGCAGGGAGGCCATAGGACAGAGAGGGGAGAGGGCAGGGAGAGGTCAGGGTTAGAGAGGAGAGGGCAGGGAGGTGATAGGACAGAGAGGAGAGGGTGGATTGATATTGTTTTGTTAGTTTTAATATGTCAATTAATAAGTTAAAACCTTTGAATGTTAATGGTTTGACACATTTTATCAAGAGAAAGAAGATAGTTAATTTTCTTGGACAACAAAAAACAGATATTGCTTTAATACAAGAAACACATCTTAATGAATCAGAAAGTGAAAAATTGAAAAGAGACTGGGTTGGTCAAGCTATACATGCTAGCATAACGCAAAATAATTCTAATAACGATGACGCACCTATTCGGAAACGTGGAGTAGCTATTCTATTCCATAAAAATTTACCATATAAAATTATTCAAACATGGTTCGATGATGATGGCAGATATGCATTTTTTAAAATCCGTATTAGAAACTTTTATGATCATAGGCACGATATATGCACCCAATGATTCCAAAACGATATTCATCTCAAAGATTAGTAGATTACTATCTTCCTTTGGATCTACAAAAGTACTGATTGGGGGAGATTGGAATGTTACCATAGATCCATCAGGCAAGCCAGATACTCATCATGCACGTGACAGACATATTTTAAAAGATCTTATAGAAGGTTTTGCATTACAGGAGCCATGGTGTTTGTTACATCCAGATGATAGAGATTATACCTTCACATCTTGCCCACATTTAATTAGTTCTAGAATAGATTACTTTTTAACTTCACCCGCAATGATACAATCAATAACACATGCAGGAATAGTCCCTTGTAGCCTCTCAGATCATGATTTAATAGATTTACATATTAATATTGGATTAACACAACCTCCCAAATCTAATTGGAGATTCAATACTTCTATGTATAAAACACCTCAAGCCAAATTGAATCTATGTCAGCATGTTGATCAATTCCTTGAAGAAAATAAAAGACTCGGTCACAGATACTAGTATGGTGTGGGGAGCAGGCAAAGCAGTCATTAGAGGAATGATTATGAGAGATTCATATCTTCTTAAAAAACAATTGTTTAACAAGAGGATCTTATTGGAAAAATAGGTTGTATCACTCTCAAAAGATTATAACAAATCTGAACCACCTGAGATTTTAAAAAACCTACTTTCAGCTAAATTCAGATTCAATAATCTGTATACCTCCCATGCCGAAACATGTCTATTTCTAATTCGACAAACGTCACTATGAAAGGGGGGAGAAAGCTGGACATCTTTTAGCATATCAATTACGCCAACAGGAATCATCCAGAACAATGCCTGTTATTAGAAATTCTTCAAATAATTTGCTTACTTTACCAACAGATATCATGGCACGATTCCAGACCTATTATGAAACACTTTCAACATCACTGAATTGCAAAGATACTAAGGAGGAAGATGATTTTTTCACAAATTTAAAGATTCCAAGATTAATTCAAGAACAGAAATTAAGACTAGAGGGGCATATATCAACGGAAGAGATTGCAAAAGCTATTGATTGTTTAGCCACAGACAAAGCCCCTGGAGAAGACTGTTTTCCTATTGAATTTTATAAAATCACAAAAGCTCAAATTATTCCACTATTACAATCCTTCTTTAATGAAGCATTCAAAAAGGGTCATTTCCCCACAGAATTTTTACGAGCATGTATTACTGTAATTCTCAAACCTGACAAAGACCCATTGGAGTGCTCCAGTTATAGACCTATTTCTTTAATAAATTCTGATATTAAAATTCTGGCAAAAATACTTGCGATTTGATTAAATTCAGTCATTACATCGCTTATCCATTCCTCTCAAGTAGGTTTTGTTCCATCTCGATTCTCCTCAAACCACCTTCGAACAATTCTACATTTATTATGGCAACAACATAATAAAATCAGAAGAAAATATCATACTATCCCTGGATGCAGAAAAAGCATTTGATAGAGTAGAATGGGGATACTTATTCCGAACTATGAACAGAATGGGCATTGTTACTGGTTTTATTACTCTAACTACGGGAATGTATCAATCTCCTACAGCCGCGATTACGTGCAATGGTTTCACATCTCCTTATTTTAAAATTCTACGCGGGACTCGACAAGGATGTCCCCTCTCTCCTTTGTTATTTCTTATTGCACTAGAGCCCTTAGCCATTGCAATTAGACAAAATGCTAATATGCAAGGTATTGCTACCTCATCGGGTGAGGTTAAAACTTTTTACTATGCAGACGATATTTTACTCACATTATCTAATCCGAACTCATTTAAAACTCTGATTAATCTATTAAATCAATTCTCGACATTTTCTGGATATAAGATTAACTGGTCTAAATATGAAGCCTTACCAATGAACAACAATACTACACCAACTGTGTGAAGTCATTTCTCTTTTAAATGGAAATCATCACATCTGAAATATCTTGGGATTCTACTTAATATGGGGTTGAAGAATATTATGATGGACAATTTGAATCCCATTATAGATAAACTTAAAAGAGATTTTACAAAATGGTCTCAATTAAATCTATAATTGTTGGGAAGAGTACAGATTATTAAAATGACTACAATTCCAAAATTTAACTACGTCTTCAGTGTGTTATCACTTCCCATTACTTCTAATTTTTTCAAAAATACTACATCTTTGATAACTCGTTTTATTTGGGGAGTAAAAAACCCTCGTATAAGTTGCTCAAAATTGCATTCATCCTCTTTAAAAGGAGGTCTTAGACTCCCACATTTAGAAAATTATTGGATAGCACAACAACCGTCGTACTCAACTTATATGATATCCATGAAAGGTAATACACCGTATGGGTGAAACTGGAACAATTTTTATTGAAAACTACCACCCCCATGGCCATTTATTATACTAAATATCCAACATTTTCACAACTCTCCAACCCAATCATTTATTCCTCTCAATTGGCCTGGCAAAAAGCACATACAATTATAAACTGTAATATCCATATTCACCTAAATGCTCCAATATGGAATAATTCAGCAATTATTTATAAAGGTAAAGAACTTAATTGGTTTGCTTGGAGAAATCATAAAATTAATACTTTATCAGATTTATATACACAGAATAATTCCTTGAAATCATTCTCACAACTGCAAGAAACTTATAAACTCCCAAAAATCACAATTTAATAAGTATGTACTATTAGTGTAAATTCTAAACCATATAACAAACCTGAATACAGATTTTATAATACACTCATCCATCTTTCGTCATATCTATATATGGAAAAATTTGAAAGGCCTGGTATCTGGCTTATATTCTTTATTAATCGATAAATCTTTTTCAGATGATACATCTGGAAATTTAAAAATATGGTGGTGTACACGACTTAACATTACTTATTTAGATAAGGAATGGCCTAAGGTTCTAGAGAATTATAATCAGGGCCTTCGTGATGTGACGTTAAAATTTAATTACTTCACAATTCTACATCAATGGCTTTGGTCACCTTCTAAACTCTACTCTGCCAAACTCAGTACAAAGTCTGATTGCTGGAGATGTCGTCAACCCAACTGCGATATTGTACATATTTTATGGGAATGTACTGAGATACAACAATTTTGGATACAAATATCACAATATTTGGGAAAAAATGTTCCCAATATTTCACCTCAATCACCTCGCTCATTCTTATTACATGATATTCATGGATTGGGTTCGATTTCTTCGCATTTGTTTAGATGGCGGTCTATGGCAATTAGTGTAGCTAAAGTTAACATATTACGTTTTTGGAAATCAAATGTTCTACCAACTGTCCAAACCTGGTTAAAGGATATGTTTGAAATTGCACAATTCAAAAGAATGATATATAAACTGAACGATAATCTACAACAATTTGATCATATATGGAGTGTCTTCTTGAAATAATTGTGTTACCTTATCTTCATTTTTAAACCCATTCTCTCCAATCTCTATATATGTTCTCAATGGTTTAATTAGTTGTCAATCTATTTTTTCTTTTAATGTGTTACAGGAAAGTATAATGTAATAACGGACTGTTGAAATACTCCTTAATAATATGTTTTATATCCATTGTTCCTTTTATTAGTTTCACATTGTTAATATTCAATATGGAATGATTATGGAAAGTTTTTTTTCTATCAGTACACTAGGTTTTATTTTATTTTTACTCTTTTCTGAATATTCATTGTACATTTTATATTGTCAATGAGCAATTTTGTATTTATTTTTGTTTCTATAAAAGTTTAATAAAGAATTGAAATACAGAGAGGAGAGGCCAGGGTTAGAGAGAGGAGAGGGCAGGGAGAGGAGAGGGCCGGGAGGGCTCCCCACAGCCCCCAGTACCCCAGCTGTGCTCGCTGCACACATGCATGTTGTCGGGTTGTACACAGGTTGGTGACAGGGGACCCCAGCATCGCGGCCGAGCACAGGACACACACCTGAGAGAGGCCTGCGGGTGTGGAGGAAGTGTGGACACCCCCGTACAGGACCGGACCGGACCGGGATAGGCCATGCGAGGCGCTGATCCACCCTGTGCACGTGCCGCCCTTTAACTCGCTCAACAAAGCCCAGAAGCTTCCCACAGTGCCAGGGCTTTTCTTTGAGAGATGTCGGGGATGTTGGAAGAGATGACACACGGAATGTGGGTGCCACGACCTAGAAATACTGATTTTGGGTGCAAACAAAAGATGCTGGACCCAAGTCACAGATGGAGATGCTCAAATATTTACCACAGAATTAAAGCCCGTTTGCATGTTTTTGTTTGAAAGAGATTTATAGAATACAATTAAATTCGGATCTGTAGGTGCTCTTATCACCGTGAGGGTATCCAGGCGCTATGCCAGCTGGTGGAGCTGGTCCTGAACTTGGTTGAAGAGCCAGGTCTTGAGGTGTCTTCTGAAGTCAAGGGTGGAGGACTTCAAGGGACAGGCAGATTGCTCCAGGATCTTACTGCCAGGGACGAGAAGCCGTGTCCTCCGCCGCTCCTGCGGGGTGTGCGGGCAGGTAGGGGGATGCTGAGTGAAGGTGTGTGGTGAAAGTTCAGCTGGTGGATGAGACAGGCCGGTCCTTGGTTGTGCAGGGCTTTGTAGGTGAGGGTCAGCATCTTGAATTAGAATGGTTTGTGCACCGGGAGCCAGTGGGGGTTCCTGGGGTGTTGGGATATGTGTGTAGTTCTTGGGAGGTGAAGAGGAGCCTGGCTGCTGCGTTCCGGATGGTGTGGAGTCTTTTGGGGAGGTGTGTTGCGAGTCCAGCATAGAGGATGTTGCCTTAGTCCAATCCCTTGGTGATGAGGGCCTGAGTAATGGTGCGCCTTGAGTCAGTGGGGAGCCATTTGAACACCTTGCGTGGAAGGGGGGTTGCGAGCTTGTTCCTTGCTGATGGTGGTGGGGGACCTGGGGTCCTTGGCCACCAGGAGTTGTCCCAGGGAGAGGTGGATCTGAAATCCAATCCGAATTTAATAAAATACATCTTCTGGAGCCAGGAAGGGAGAAATCTAAAGTGGCATCACTTTCAGCTCAAAGAATGAAGTCTCCCACTTAAACGGAGTGTTAAAATCATGATGAACCAAACCCTTTTAAATACCAGAAAAGATAATAAAAAGGAACAAATGTATTCAAACAAGGAAAATTAGAAGTAAATGGATGTTCCAGAGAGGTTTCAGATTGCAGAAAAAACACCAAGATTGAAAAACACTCTATAAAGATGCCTCCCTGTGACCTCACTGAAATGCTTTGCTACTGAAATATGAAGCTCCATCTTATTAAACACACTTCTGTTATTGTGGCCCTCCTCTGGGGAGTCCTGCACAGCCCTGGAGCTTGGGGCGGCAGGATCTCCGCCCAGGACTATGGACAGGAAGGGGACCTGGACGCGGAGGGTGCAACAGAGAAACCTCAGGTACATCACGGGTTAGATTTCCTCCTCTTGGGCACTCCCTTGCCACAAATGGTGCTCGGGACAGATGAAAGGTTGGGGGGGTTTTGTTTTTACTCTCTTACTGTTTTCTGAATTTGGTAATTAATCCTAGACCTGAGGGGGTCAGCGATACTGAGTCTGGGGAGAAGAGATCCAGCCTGCACCCCAAAGAACACCTCTGTCCCAGGCACCCCTGATTGGACCTTAAACATCACCAGTCTCCTCTCAGGCATGCTCAACGACCCTCGACCGGCCCTCAGTTACCTTTAAGTAGCCACCATCTGAGACTCGTGCGCCCCTCGAACATGCCAGCTCGCCCTCCAACATCCGACGTCCTTGAGGGGTCAGAGTCCCCTAAAGTGTCCTCTTACACCCCCAGAAGGCCCGCACCTATCCATCAGATGTACTCTAGACACCCTGGCTTCACCTCTCTCGTCAGACACCTCTAGCTACCTCTCAGACACCTGTGGCTCACCCCCAGGTACTGCCACAAGCTCTGGGAGGCCCTTGCCATGCCATCAGAGGCCTTAAGCCTCAGACAGCCTTCACACCCCCACAATGGGCCATTATTGATATAGCCAGAGATATCCCTCTAAACTACTGCATACCTGCAGACACTGCCAGGAGGCCCTCAGAGATTGACAACCCAGGTGCTCAATACATACCCCCAGCTGGGCCTCTGCGAATCTTCCATTACCTCCAACTGGTCCTTAGAGAAGAGACTGGCACTCCCACTGCCCTCAGGTACTCCCCTCTGGAAGGTCCTTAGAAGAGACTCGTCTGCCTTCGGATACTCTCTCTAGATTGTCTTTAGAGTAGTGACTCACTCCGCCCTCGGGTACTCCCCCTGGATGGTCCTTCGAGAAGATACACAAGCTGCCCTCTGGATGGTCCTTAAAGGAGACTCAGTCTACCCTCAGGTACTCCCTCTGGATGGTCCTTCGAGAAGAGACAAGATCCCCTCTCGATGGTCCTTAAAGGAGACTCAGCCTGCCCTCAGGTACTCCTTCTGGATGGTCCCTAGAGAAGACACAAGCTCCCCTCTGGATGGCACTTAGAGGAGACTCAGTCTGCCCTCAGGTACTCCCTCTGGATGGTCCCTAGAGAAGACACAAGCTCCCCTCTGGATGGTCCTTAGAGGAGACACAAGCTCCCCTCTGGGTGGTCCTTAGAGGAGACAGCCAGTGGTCTCTCTGGTCCTTAAAGACATCTCACTGGCTGTTGGTCTTTCTTAAAACACCTAAGAGACCCTTGGAGACCCCCCCCCGCCCAACACTGAATGCACTTACATAGACCCACCTTGTCCTTAAACACCCCACCCTCTGCACATGATCACAAGCCTTCATCTCATCACTAATTACCTCCGGTTCTAATGTAAACACCCCTGGTGGGCCCTCAGACTCCTGGTTTGCTCATAGAAACCTCAACAGGCCCTTGGAGGACACCAACATGCACTAAGGGACCCTCAGCTTACCCTCACATACCCCAGTACGTCCTTATGTGCCCAGCTTGCCCTCACGTACCCCAGCCTGTCCTTACGTGCCCCAGCGTACCTTCACATACCCCAGCCCGTCCTTACGTTTCCCAGCATACCCTCACATACCAGCCCGTCTGTACGTGCCCCAGCGTACCCTCACATACCCCAGCCCGTCCTTACGTTTCCCAGCATACCCTCACATACCAGCCCGTCTTTACGTGCCCCAGCATACCCTCACATACGCCAGTGCATCCTTACGTGCCCCACCATACCCTCACATACGCCAGCCCGTCCTTACGTGCCAAAGCTTACCCTCACATACCCCAGGCCGTCCTTATGTGCCCCAGCGTACCCTCACATACCCAGCCCGCCTTACGTGCCCCAGCTTGCCCTTAGATATCCTTAGGTGGGCTGTAGATACTTCTAGTAAACATCCAAAGATGATCAGAATGTCTTTGAGACCCTCTGTTGGCCTTCAAACACCCCCTATCTGCAATCCCTGCTCCCTTCAGAAACACCCACCTGGCCCTCACAGACCCTCAGACTCGAGAGACACAGATTGTTGATGCCACCCTCAGTCTGCCCTCAGACCCTCAGGATCCAGAGACACAGTCTGTCGAGGCCACCCACAGTCTACCCTCACAGACCCTCAGTCTCGAGACACAAGGTCTGTTTTTGCCACTCTCAGTCTTCCCTTAAACCGTCAGGTTTCAGGACACAGATGGTTGATGCCACCCCCAGTCTGCCCACAGACCCTCAGGCTTCAGAGACACGGTCTGTCGATGCCACTCTCAGTCTGCCCTCAGACCCTCAAGCTTCAGAGACACAGTCTGTCGATGCCACCCTCAGTCTTCCCTCAGACCCTCAAGCTTCAGACACAGTCTGTCGGTGCCACCCTCAGTCTGCCCTCACAGACACTCAGTTTCGGGAGACACAGATTGTTGATGCCCTCAGACCCTCAGGCTCCAGAGATGCCACCCCCAGTCTGCCCTCAGAGTTTCACAGGACCCCAAGTAACCCTCTCCCTTCTGCAGAAAGCCTCACATCATTATGCGAAATGCAACTCCGTACTGTTGTACTATATTTTAGCGGGAACGGAGTCCTCGTCTCACTTTGACACAAGGGTGCACTTCAGGCTAAAAAATATGTACAAAAAACGAAAAGTTCCTCAACCAATAGCTGCCCACGTTCTGTTTTTTTCCTGGTCATTTGCATTACATTTTTACAGGACTTGCACCTTTGATGTACATTTTAGCTGCGAATTGCTCACGATTATGTAAAATCATGTATTTTTTGGAATTTCACATAACTGTAATGATTATGTGAATTATGTTGTGCGATTTAAATTGCACCCAGGCTTATCCTAGAGACCGCTGGAGAGGCCCTAGGCACCACGGGCATCCCACAGAGACCCTCAGTGATACCTCAGACATCTTTGGTATGCCTCGAGACACCCTGGGTACCTAGAGTACCTTTGGCTCACCCGCACATTGCCAGCATGCACCAGACCTTCAGGTTCAGCCTGCCTTCAGGGACATTGACTTGGGTACCAGGTACCTCAGCCAACCCTTGGACCACCTTCAGACACCAGCACTGGGCATTAGATCCCACCAGATGTCCCTTGGAGATCCTCAACCTGCCTTCAGGGACATTTACTTGGGTACCAGGTACCTCAGCCAACCCTTGGACCACCTTCAGACACCAGCACTGGGCATTAGATCCCACCAGATGTCCCTTGGAGATCCTCAGCCAGCCTTCAGGGACATTTACTTGGTTACCAGGTACCTCAGACAACCCTTGGACCACCTTCAGACACCAGCACTGGTCATTCTATACCATCAGATGCCCCTTGGAGATCCTCAGCCTGCCTTCAGGGACATTTACTTGGTTACCAGGTACCTCAGCCAACCCTTGGACCACCTTCAGACACCAGCACCGGGCATTAAATCCCACCAGATGCCCCTTGGAGATCCTCAGCCTGCCTTCAGGGACATTTACTTGGGTACCAGGTACTTCAGCCAACCCCTGGACCACCTTCAGACACCAGCACCGGGCATTAGATCCCACCTGATGCCCCTTGGAGATCCCCAGCCAGCCTTCAGGGACACAACCCTTGGACCACCTTCAGACACCAGCACCGGGCATTAGATCCCACCTGATGCCCCTTGGAGACCCCAGCCAGCCTTCAGGGACACAACCCCTGGACCACCTTCAGACACCAGCACCGGGCATTAGATCCCACCAGATGCCCCTTGGAGATCCTCAGCCTGCCTTCAGGGACACAACCCTTGGACCACCTTCAGACACCAGCACCGGGCATTAGATCCCACCAGATGCCCCTTGGAGATCCTCAGCCTGCCTTCAGGGACACAACCCTTGGACCACCTTCAGACACCAGCACCGGGCATTAGATCCCACCTGATGCCCCTTGGAGACCCCAGCCAGCCTTCAGGGACACAACCCCTGGACCACCTTCAGACACCAGCACCGGGCATTAGATCCCACCAGATGCCCCTTGGAGATCCTCAGCCTGCCTTCAGGGACACAACCCTTGGACCACCTTCAGACACCAGCACCGGGCATTAGATCCCACCAGATGCCCCTTGGAGATCCTCAGCCTGCCTTCAGGGACACAACCCTTGGACCACCTTCAGACACCAGCACCGGGCATTAGATCCCACCTGATGCCCCTTGGAGACCCCAGCCTGCCTTCAGGGACTCACAGCAGGTACCCAAGGACACTATGCCTGAGGACACCAGAGCATTCACAAAAAAAAAAAAAAAACTACTGACTGGCCCTCAAAGACAAGACGTTAGACTGACAGCTCACCCCTGAGACATCTCACGTGCCCCGAGGCTGTCTTCACACCAGTCTAGTGTGCTGTACCCTAGTACCCCTCCAACATACCCTTAGGGTTCACGAGAACGTTCTTAGAGGCCCTGAGAACGCCCCTCCCCTCAGCTTGCTATTACACACACTCACCTGGCCCTCAGAGCCCAGTGGGGTGTCCTCACACAGCTCCAGCATGCCCTCAAGAGACCCTCACCTGTCCCCAGCCAAGCCCCACCAGGTACCAACACTCACCCAGCCCAATCTTGGGGAGCCCTGGTGTGCCCTCAGCACCTGGAGTTGAAATACACCTTGGAGGGCACGAGGCTGGACATGGGAGTCCCCTCCAGACAACCAGCCTGACAGACCCCCAAACCCTTCCCCTGGAAAGGAAGAGGGGGCAGAGAAAGAGGGAGGGGGGCGAACTCAGAGAAGGAACCCCAGAGATGAGACAGCATCTCCTCCGGTACCAGTACTGCGAGGACGGCAGCACCTCTTACGATACCACACATTGGCATTCTGTGGGGTGTATGTATTAGCAGTGCCACACACGCATTGGCATTCTGTGGGGTGTATGTATTAGCAGTGCCACACACATCGGCATTCCGTGGGATCTATGCATTACCAGTGCCACGCATACATTGGCATTCTGTGGAGTGTATGCATTACCAGTGCCACGCATACATTGGCTTTCCGTGGGGTGTATGCATTACCAGTGCCACGCATACATTGGCATTCTGTGGAGTGTATGCATTACCAGTGCCACGCATACATTGGCATTCTGTGGAGTGTATGCATTACCAGTGCCACGCATACATTGGCTTTCCGTGGGGTGTATGCATTACCAGTGCCACGCATACATTGGCATTCTGTGGAGTGTATGTATTAGCAGTACTACACACACACACATCGGCATTCCGTGGGATCTATGCATTACCAGTGCCACGCATACATTGGCATTCTGTGGAGTGTATGCATTACCAGTGCCACGCATACATTGGCTTTCCGTGGGGTGTATGCATTACCAGTGCCACGCATACATTGGCTTTCCGTGGGGTGTATGCATTACCAGTGCCACGCATACATTGGCTTTCCGTGGGGTGTATGCATTACCAGTGCCACGCATACATTGGCATTCTGTGGGGTGTATGTATTAGCAGTACTACACACACACACATCGGCATTCCGTGGGATCTATGCATTACCAGTGCCACGCATACATTGGCTTTCCGTGGGGTGTATGCATTACCAGTGCCACGCATACATTGGCATTCCGTGGGGTGTATGCATTACCAGTGCCACGCATACATTGGCATTCCGTGGGGTGTATGCATTACCAGTGCCACGCATACATTGGCTTTCCGTGGGGTGTATGCATTACCAGTGCCACGCATACATTGGCATTCCGTGGGGTGTATGCATTACCAGTGCCACGCATACATTGGCATTCCGTGGGATCTATGCATTACCAGTGCCACGCATACATTGGCATTCCGTGGGGTGTATGCATTACCAGTGCCACGCATACATTGGCATTCCGTGGGATCTATGCATTACCAGTGCCACGCATACATTGGCATTCCGTGGGGTGTATGCATTACCAGTGCCACGCATACATTGGCATTCCGTGGGGTGTATGCATTACCAGTGCCACGCATACATTGGCATTCCGTGGGATCTATGCATTACCAGTGCCACGCATACATTGGCATTCCGTGGGGTGTATGCATTACCAGTGCCACGCATACATTGGCATTCCGTGGGGTGTATGCATTACCAGTGCCACGCATACATTGGCATTCCGTGGGGTGTATGCATTACCAGTGCCACGCATACATTGGCATTCCGTGGGGTGTATGCATTACCAGTGCCACGCATACATTGGCATTCCGTGGGGTGTATGCATTACCAGTGCCACGCATACATTGGCATTCCGTGGGATCTATGCATTACCAGTGCCACGCATACATTGGCATTCCGTGGGGTGTACATATTACCAGTGCCACGACATTGGCATCCGGTGGGATCTCCCCCTCTGTAAACAATTCCTCGCTAGGCCTCTGCCCGGCCATGTTGTATACTGCTTCTGCATACCTGGCATTCTATGTCTGAGACTCAGCAGCCACCATTCCCAAGGGGGGGGGGGGGGGTGTTGTAAAATGCGGCAGTTTACAGAAGGGACATCTCGGACACACCCTTCCTTGTGGAGGAGCCCCAGACAGGATGTTCGCGATCACCCAGTGCCCAGTTGGGGGGGGGGGGGGGGGGGGGTGCTTGTAGGCAGAAGCCCCCATCCCTGTGTCATGCCCCTAAACACCCCCCTCGGGGGCGAGGACCCCTGGTCGGCCTCCAGCCTGGTTCAGGAGGAGTCCAGACTCCAGGTCCTTGCCTCACTTCCTGATAACAGCTCATTGGTGCTGGGGGCGGAGTACATTTACCCCACTTCCTGGGCTCCCCCTTTTATCTTAGCTGCAGACAATCTATGGATCACGAGTTCGGTACACCGAGAAACTCCCCCTGTGAGATACCGATCGAGGCGTGGGAGGGTGGGCAGCTGCCCAGGGCGCCACCTTCCAAGGCCCTGCTGGGAAAGTGAACTCTCTCCATACATCTCAGCCTCTCTCCTCTCAGCTACCTCCGACTTCTGCCTTGCCCAGAGTCATCCTAAGGACCAGTGCTTAATTTGTAAATAAAAAGGTGCCGGGCCCACAGCTCTCCTCTGAAACACGCGGCTGCTGCATTTAAATATGCGAGCTCCAAATACAGACGCAGAGTAATCCTGAAGCCATCTGGGGCCTCTTTAATCCATTTACAGCCACTCCCTGCCCCCTCAGCTCACTCTTGCAGCTTTCTCTCTTTCTAAAACGTTCTCGTTTTTCCCTTCCTCTGTCTTTTCTATGTGTCTTTTGTTCGCCCTCAAAAATAAGTACAGGGGCCCCGCACCGGAAACCATCGGCTCAAATTAAGCACTGCTAAGGATCTTTGTGGACAAAGTTGTTCCCAACAGAGGCCCAAAACCCTTTAAGATGAGACAGAGGATCCAGTATGGGATACTCTGCAACCCAAAGAGCTTACTTCCATCAACCCCTTTCTCCTGCAGAATTCAACCAGAACCTACAGAAACCTTAGGGCACCCGCAGCCAGGACACCATCAGACTGCAGAGTAAGAAGTGTAAAAAAAAGGGGGGAAAAACAAGCTTTGGCAAAGCCATTAGGTCTCACCGATACAAGACCCATTGGCTTTGGCCATGTGTTTTGCCAGGCTGTACAGCAGTGTGGCTGCTGGTACGCATGGCTAAAAGTTAGTGGAGAAGGGGGAGTAGAGTGTGTAGAGTTCAGTAGAGGGGAGTAGAGTTCAGTGGCAGTGACTGTCAGAGTGCAGTGTCCTAGAGTGCGGTGTATAGTGGGATGGGGTGGAGGGGGTTGGAGTGGATTGGAGTAAATTGGATTGTGGTAGAGTGGGTTGGATTAAGTGGAGTGGGGTGGATTAAACGGGATTAGAGTGGGGTGGGTTGGAGTGGGGTGAATTATGGTGGAGCGGGGGTGGACTGGACTGGAGGGGGTGGATTGAAATGGAGTGGGCTGGATGGTTTGGAATGAGTGGGATGAACTGAATTAGGAGGGGGTGGATTGGATTGGGGTAGAGGGGGCTGGATTGGAGTTGGGTGGGGTGGCCTGGTGGGGTAGATTAGATTGGAGTGGATTGATATGGGGTGGGGTGGATTTGATTGGTTTGGGGTGTGGCAGAACTCACCCACTCTAGTCAGGGCGAGGGAGTTACACACCCAAGATAACCCATGCTAACCTCCTTGGTAGCCTTGCACGAGCAGTCAGGCCTATCCCAGAGGGAATGTGTAAAGCGTTTGCACAACACACACACACACACACACACACAAGTGACATAATAACTACACAACAAAGGAGACTCTATAACAGGTCATAAAAACATATGCTTTTTGTATTGTACATATTGTAAGACCAAAAATCGCACATCACTCAAGTGATACTCATTATCTTGGTAAGGCAGGAGTAACATTGTCAGGGATCACAACATCAGGGCAGGAGAAGTGTTAGCACTACCAAACCCTCACGAAGTGTCACCCAGATTGTATGAAATGTGCTGCTATACTATACACACACCTTCCTAGAGTACTAATGGCACAGAGTAATAATTACTAGGCCAAACAGACAAAGACCACACATGACAAGGAGTGCAAAAGGTGAAACGTCTATCTGGGGTGCACCCTTCAGAAAACAACCTCACTGTGTCATCTGTACTAACTCTGAAAGAATAATCATTATCCTGACACTGGAAGGCACAGCAACATATACCATGACATCAGTAGAGGAGGTCCAGGAGTGTGGGTAGGAGGAACCCCTATGCATCATCACATGAGGAGAAGTACTGCCAGGCAGGCTGGAGGACCTAAAGAAATCAGCAGATATCATCTTGCATACGTCAGTCACCTTCCCTCCAACTAGCACATGAATTCCGGCCCCCCTGGTAGCGGGGTTATGGTCATTTCTAGGAGCTTGTTAGGGAAGGGTTGGTTGCTGGCGTGAAGCGTAGGTTGCAGGAGCACCTACTACAGGTGATGGGGTAAGTTCCAGGAGCGTTCCTCGGATGGCGAGGCGGGGGCCTCCGTAGAGATGTCACCCCGAGTCGCAATGCTCAGTGAATGCCTCCAAATGGCGCCCTTCCAAAAAAGGTGGCTTTCCGCGAGTGCGTGGGGCAGTCGTTCTCACTCAGCCCCGTCGGCACCAGCCAGATCACCCGCAAAGGCCTGCGGGTGATGGTGTGGACGCCTCAGCCCCCTCGGTACCTTGTCGGGAGGGTACAGCTTCCTTTGTAGACGCTGGAGTTTCTCTCTCCTGTCGGTGCTGCCAGTCCAAGGTTCGTGCGCGTGCCCACGAGGCACTGTAGTCCCGAAGTGAGGGGCTGGTGCAGTGTCCTTTGTCGGGTTCAGTGCGGCCAGTCTTCTCCCGACTTGTGGGGTAGTGGGGAGTGGGAACCACAGCACAGAGTGAGGGACAAGTTGTCAGCAGGGCAACACGCAGAAAAGCAATCCAAATGAGTCCTTTGTGCCCCCAGCAGGCACCAGGGCAACAAAAGAACAATCTAGAGGAGTCCTTTGTGCAGTCCAGGCATCCTTCAGTCCCATTCCCAAAACTGCTCTCTTCTTGTCTAAAAATGTAGGGACAACCCCCATACTAATACTCATTTTGCAGCTTCCACCAAGGAGGAGAGGGGGTTCCAACCAGCACTAACTGGTTCCAGGAATGCCCCCTTCTCCTCCAGCACGGGCTCCAGACATCAGTTGAGGGTACAGCCTTTACAGACCATGTGTGCCCCACCTCTAACTCTCCCCTCCCAGGAGGACCATTCAGTATGCAGATGCACTCCTGTGACACCTCCACCCTCCCTATGCACTGGCTGTCTAAGAAGTATGCACAAAGCCCAGATGCCACTCTGCCCAGACGTGGATTGGAGTCAAGCTGCAAAACACCAGAGTCATAAGCACAGACAAATGGCCACTTTTAAAAGTGGCATTTCCACAATGGTAATAAAAAATCCACCTACACCAATTAGCAGGATTTCTCACTACCATTCCAAACATACTAAACATGCCCACGCTATTCCTCATAGAGCAGAAGATACCACTTAGACGTATGTCAGGACATTCCCAATGCAATCCTATGAGAGGGGCAGCGCTCACAGTAGTTAGGAACCAAATAGGCTGTTTGTCACTACTAGGACATGCAGTACATTAAGATATATGTACCACCTTTGACATACACAGCACCCTGCACGTAGGGCTATCTAGGGCCTACCTTAGGGGTGACTTAAGTGAAGCAAAAGAGCTTAGGCCTTGGCAAGTAGTTTGACTTGCCAAGACTCTGTGGCAGTAAACTGCATGCAGGCGCTGTAGTGCCAGGCCGGAGACAAGTCTGAAAGGCTACTTCTGTGGGTGGCACACTCTACGCTGCAGGCCCACTAACAGCATTTCATTTACAGGCCCTGGGTATATGTTACACCACTTTACAAGGGACTTGCAGGTAACTTAAATAGCCAAACAGGGGTAAACCGGTTATACCAAGTTGTAGGGGAGAGAGCGTAAACACTTAAGCACTGATTAGCAGTGGTAAAGAGCTCAGATTACGAACACCAACAAAAAGAGGGTCAGAAAAAAAGGAGGAGAAAGGCAAAAAGTTTGGGTACAACCCTTCAGCAAGGGCCATTTCCAACAATTAGAGTAGGGTGGTTTAGAGTGATGGAGTGAAGTGGATTGGACTGGACCAAAGGGAGGTGGATTGAACTGGAGTGGGGTAGATTGGAGGGTTTGGTTAGATTAGATGGGAGTGGGGTGGGGTGGGTTGAGGTGGACTGGTTTGGTGTAGAGCAGATTGCAGTGCGGTGGATTGTAGTGGGGCAGATTGGAGTAGGGTGGATTGGACTGGTCTGGGGTAGACTGCATTGGGCGGGCTGGATTGGTGTGAGGTGGGGTGGACTGGATTGGTGTAGTGTGGATTGGATTTGGGCAGATTGGAGTAGGGTGGATTGGACTGGTCTGGGGTAGATTGGATTGGTGTGGTGTGAGATGGACTGGATTGGTGTAGTGCGGATTGGAGTGGTTTGTGGTGGACTGGAGTAGGGTGGACCAAGGTGTACTGCACGATGTGTTAAGGTGCCATTTCAGAAACTGCATAATAAAGAAACAATGTTGATCTGCAATATTTAGAGCAAGATAATCCTCACCTTTTGAGCAGCGCTCCCAAGCAAAAACAAAAGAAAACATGAGTGCAGAGCGAGAAAGAAGACTTGACAAAATAAAAGAAAGTTAACTATAGAAAGTAAATCTTTGCCATTTTGTTTGCCCTGCTGGGTGCTGTTCTGACAGTCACCAGCCTTCTGTTTGCAGGTACTCTAAGTTGAAAAGAACAAAATAGTACCTCGTTCACGTGCAGAGCAGTGGACGGGCACTAATTAAGTTGAATTAATCAATGCTTGGTTCCTGCTTCACACATAGGAATGGAAATTATGTTAGGGCTGCAGTGACGTGTTACGAGGCTGTAAAGAAGAGTGCCACGTAAGCCAACAAATGAGCGAAAGGCGGGCTCCAAGCCCTTTTATGTGTACAACAGAGTCTTGCACGTGAGATGCACTCGCAGGCTCGACAAACACAGCCCCAGGCCTGGTCTGTCTATTTACCCATTGTCTGGAACACCATCCCATCCACCAGGACACCCCAATCCTGCTCCAGTTTAGGGAAGAGTTATAGTCTCAGCTCTTTAAAGACACCACATCACATTGCATCAACAGTCCACAGCCCAGAGCCATCTCCTCCTACTCCCTGACTTCATTCCCGCCTTTGACCCTCTATATTCCCGCCTTTGACCCTCTACACTGCTGCCTGTCAGCTAGGCTTGTGCTCTACACACACAAGCAGGGCCTGGAGGTGAATCACAGTTTTCACCCAGTGGTAGAAATGTGAGAAGCTGAACCCTTGCGTGACCTTCAAGTGCCTCCTGAGGAAGACTTCATGCCCAGATGTAGGAGTCAGCAAAGACCTGTGGCACAAGGTCATCCTCACAAGAGCGGTCAGGGGGCTTCAGAGAACGTCTCATCCATTATGGACCTTTGCAAGACCCTTCTTGGTGGCATGTCCTTCCTCAGGGACACTGAGCATCAAGCATGTGTATTGATTCGCTGATTCCAAAACTGATCGTTCCAGGCCCCACTGACCAGGCTCTGGGGGACAGCCAAGGTCCTTGCTTCTTCTGCAGAACCTGGCACTGAGACCGGAGGGCTGCGTCGTCTGCATGAATAAGTGATCTGGCTTCGGTCTCGGAGGAGACCAGTCCTGATGACTTCATCCATCTGGAGGTCAGTCACAAGAACAGCAAGAAAGATGCTGACACCTACCTTGGGGTAACCTCACTCAATCCACCACCTCAGCGGTTGGACCAGATCCTCCCGGACGCAGCGCAAACCACTTCTCGGGGTACAACAGTGGACTCGGTCTCAAGCGAGACAGCGACAATTGCCTTAGCTGTCCAGAACACCTCACCCTGGCACAGGCTGGACCTCATGAGGAGGATCTAAAGAGCTAAATAATGGATCCTTTCTGCTGACCAGAGCACTTATTACCAGCACAAGCACATGGTCATTGATCCTACAGCCGGAACGGGGGGGGGGGCAATGTATGCGCCTGATCCCCCTTCCCAGGAGGCATTTCATGAAGCTCTTTGCAAACCTCTTCGCTGTGATGCCGCAGAGGGAGATCTGCAGAGATGGGGTGTCGGGGACCCCACACTCGTACGCTGTAGCACCTTCTGTCTCGCACCGGACACTCCTTGCAAAGTGTGGTCAAGAATGGATTTCACCCACATACCACTGGACACCTGGTCTGTACCCGACGCCCCGTTATTTTTCATTCCCATAAGAACACCTATTGCATTTAACATGTTTGTTTCAAAGGGGTTGAGGGGCCAACACAGAACATGTGAATAAGAAGTATCTGCACCAATCAAAAACAGTGGGATACAATGTATTCACAGGAGGGTTCACCTGGCTACATTGAGCCACCAACGTATCTTTAGTGGCTGAACGTTTTGTTGCATCTTCGGACTCACTTTTGTTTGGGATGCGACGGTGTTTGTCTCCAAAGGAACAGAAAAGTCCCAGAGTCCCTCAAAGCCCCTTGCATGGGCAGAAGACTGAAGCACCAGCTTCTCCCACACTCACAGGAGATAGAAGTATCTCTTCCACTCTTGAGGAGGGGGAAAGGTGGTCTCCACAGAGAAGTCCCTGTGACAATCATTATTGGGACCTTTCTGTGGGCGGTGCCCTGGGCTACGATTACATGAGAGGTAAGAATGTAAACAGGCAGCTGGACTATGGCTGAACCAGGCTTAAAACCAGGGACCCCCTCAATAGGATACTGCCCCCCCCCCCAAGCAAGTAACTTGTGTTTTGAGCATCCTTTCCTGTGTGAGCATGGTAGGACATCAGCAATCCACAAGACTATCTGGAGCATCTGGGCGTACGACTCTGGAAGGAGACCTGCTGCCGGGACCTGCTCTGGAAGAAAATGAGACATAACCTTCCCAGGTGGAGAGGAAAGCACCAAAACAAGAAAGAAGAAGGGTCAGTGGGCTGAAGACACAGGGAGGTCCTCTTGGAAATAAGCCACCCATGAGAATGATGACCCTGTAGCCCTTCTGAGCAGGTCTGACCTTCAGAGGACCTTAAGGACTTCAGTTATGAGAGCCTGCACCATCCCTTCCCACACAGTTTGGGACTCTGTAGGAGCCTGTATCACCCACTCCCCAACCAAGAGAGGTACATGGGTTGTTCCGTTTCACCCTTCATCACAGAAGAGCGTACCTTGGGTCCAAGATGGTCCCTCTGATAGTTACAGAACCATCTGAGGAGATGTGCCCTAGCAGCCAGAGCTGCCAACTTTGGAACCTTTAGACCCAGGTTCAAATCACTGTCTTGGTTTCCACACTGTAGGATTCGGGGAAATCACTTAATCTCCCTGTGACTAAAAATATAATAAATGTGTGACCTGTATTCGTGTGATCCCCACCTGATGTACACAATCTTGTAGATCTTCTCCAAGGCCTCCCATGCCATGCAAAGAGCTCTGTTGCTTCCGAGCTAGGTTGGTGCTAAAAGAAATACCCACATGTACATCCATCAGATCTATTCCTGCAGCCCTTACAGTTCCTGAGATATTGTGGTTTGTAGTAGGGGTGGGCAGAATGTTTCATTCTGCTCACAGAATTTTGGTCACTCCTTAACACTGAGTTGTGGCCAAATTCTGCCAGTTGCCCATGGTGGAATTGTTCTCCCATGAGGCTCCAGAATTTGCGAACTGGCGAGTGAGATTTAACATCCCCTAGCATGATTTTCTAACTGGGGCGGTCACAGTCAGAAGGTTGCCACTTCAGTAGATTTGCTGCCTCGAGTATATTTACTACTGGAGTGGCAGCAAAAGTCAACTCAAATGGCTGCACTCTTGCACAACGCATGGTGCAGTTCACATTGCACGACCATCACTAAATTGCATCACGAGCTGCATATTTTCAGCTCATTGGTGGAACTCAGTAGAGTTTATGTAACTCCAGGGAATTCCGCCGAGTGAAACCCTGCGAGTTCCGCCCACCCCTAGTTTGAAGCTGGTTCTAGACGTGGATAAGACATCCAAGGGGCAGCTTGTGAACCTGTGGCTCGGTGGGAGCCCCAGGTGTACCTAGCACTCCTGCAAGTGACAGTCCCAACCTGCTGCTTACGGACCAGCTCACAGAGTCTGGCCATTTGTGAGCTAGCCCAGCTGAGCCATCCTCAAGAGGGCCCCCTGGAACCTGTTGCAACAGTAACACGTTTCCTCTGATGCAGAGCGCCAGCCCCTTGTTAAACTAAGAACCTCAGGAGAGTAACATGGTTATTCGCTCCTTCTGCCTTTGACGGAATCTTGGATTCATTTGGAGTAACAGCAATTCTTGATTTTTTGAACATTTCTGAAGATTCTTAGCTGCAGGGCTACAACCCACTGAGCTGTGTCTCACTGCATTCACACATTACAAGTGTGGCACATTGTAACATTCTGCCTAGCACCTCCCCTCACTGACTAGGGCTTCTAAGCTCTGCGGATGTGAAGTGTTTCTGAAGTTAGTCGTTCATGTCACGTCCTCTCTCTCTTAGTTAACCTTGTGCACAAGGCAGATATTTCAACTAACACACTCATCCTGGAGCTGGTAAAATTCCAGTTGTGTCTCCGCCCTGCAGCCAAGGTCTGGTTATGGAGGGTCCCCTCCTTTCCTGCAGGCGAATAAAACACGGAAACAAAAAGACTCCTACTACTACAGGGAGTGCAGAATTATTAGGCAAGTTGTATTTTTGAGGATTAATTTTATTATTGAACAACAACCATGTTCTCAATGAACCCAAAAAACTCATTAATATCAAAGCTGAATATTTTTGGAAGTAGTTTTTAGTTTGTTTTTAGTTTTAGCTATGTTAGGGGGATATCTGTGTGTGCAGGGGACTCTTACTGTGCATAATTATTAGGCAACTTAACAAAAAAAAATATATACCCATTTCAATTATTTATTATTACCAGTGAAACCAATATAACATCTCAACATTCACAAATATACATTTCTGACATTCAAAAACAAAACAAAAACAAATCAGTGACCAATATAGCCACCTTTCTTTGCAAGGACACTCAAAAGCCTGCCATCCATGGATTCTGTCAGTGTTTTGATCTGTTCACCATCAACATTGCGTGAAGCAGCAACCACAGCCTCCCAGACACTGTTCAGAGAGGTGTACTGTTTTCCCTCCTTGTAAATCTCACATTTGATGATGGACCACAGGTTCTCAATGGGGTTCAGATCAGGTGAACAAGGAGGCCATGTCATTAGATTTCCTTCTTTTATACCCTTTCTTGCCAGCCACGCTGTGGAGTACTTGGACGCGTGTGATGGAGCATTGTCCTGCATGAAAACCATGTTTTTCTTGTAAGGATGCAGACTTCTTCCTGTACCACTGCTTGAAAAAGGTGTCTTCCAGGAACTGGCAGTAGGACTGGGAGTTGAGCTTGACTCCATCCTCAACCCGAAAAGGCCCCACAAGCTCATCTTTGATGATACCAGCCCAAACCAGTACTCCATCTCCACCTTGCTGGCGTCTGAGTCGGACTGGAGCTCTCTGCCCTTTACCAATCCAGCCACGGGCCCATCCATCTGGCCCATCAAGACTCACTCTCATTTCATCAGTCCATAAAACCTTGGAAAATCAGTCTTGAGATATTTCTTGGCCCAATCTTGACGTTTCAGCTTGTGTGTCTTGTTCAGTGGTGGTCGTCTTTCAGCCTTTCTTACCTTGGCCATGTCTCTGAGTATTGCACACCTTGTGCTTTTGGGCACTCCAGTGATGTTGCAGCTCTGAAATATGGCCAAACTGGTGGCAAGTGGCATCGTGGCAGCTGCACGCTTGACTTTTCTCAGTTCATGGGCAGTTATTTTGCACCTTGGTTTTTCCACACGCTTCTTGCGACCCTGTTGACTATTTTGAATGAAACGCTTGATTGTTCGATGATCACGCTTCAGAAGCTTTGCAATGTTAAGAGTGCTGCATCCCTCTGCAAGATATCTCTCTATTTTTGACTTTTCTGAGCCTGTCAAGTCCTTCTTTTGACCCATTTTGCCAAAGGAAAGGAAGTTGCCTAATAATTATGCACACCTGATATAGGGTGTTGATGTCATTAGACCACACCCCTTCTCATTACAGAGATGCACATCACCTAATATGCTTAATTGGTAGTAGGCTTTCGAGCCTATACAGCTTGGAGTAAGACAACATGCATGAAGAGGATGATGTGGTCAAAATACTCATTTGCCTAATAATTCTGCACTCCCTGTAGTGCAGCTGAATGCTGGGGTATATGAATACTGAGGCTGCGCACTCTTCATTCCATCTCATGCCTCTTGTGTTCCACCCCAACACTTCCTGTCTCTTTATCTCATGAATACCGAGGCTGCGCACCCTTCATTCCATCTCATGCCTCCTGTCTTCCACCCCAACACTTCCTGTCTCTTTATCTCATGAATACCGAGGCTGTGCACTCTTCATTCCATCTCATGCCTTGTCTTCCAACCCAACACTTGCAGTCTCTTCATCTCATCAATACAGAGGCTGCGCATTATTCATTCCATCTCATGCCTCCTGTCTTCCACCCCAACACTTCCTGTCTCTTTAGCTCATGAATACAGAGGCTGCGCACTCTTCATTCCATCTCATGCCTCGTCTTCCACCCCAACACTTCCTGTCTCTTTATCTCATGAATACCGAGGCTGCGCACTCTTCATTCCATCTCATGCTTCTTGTCTTCCACCCCAACACTTCCTGTCTCTTTATCTCATGAATACCGAGGCTGCGCACTCTTCATTCCATCTCATGCCTCCTGTCTTCCACCCCAACACTTCCGGTCTCTTTAGCTCATGAATACAGAGGCTGCGCACTCTTCATTCCATCTCATGCCTCGTCTTCCACCCCAACACTTGCGGTCTCTTCATCTCATCAATACCGAGGCTGCGCATTCTTCATTCCATCTCATGCCTCCTGTCTTCCACCCCAACACTTCCTGTCTCTTTATCTCATGAATACCGAGGCTGCGCACTCTTCATTCCATCTCATGCCTCATCTTCCACCCCAACACTTCCTGTCTCTTTATCTCATGAATACCGAGGCTGCGCATTCTTCATTCCATCTCATGCCTCGTCTTCCACCCCAAACACTTCCTGTCTCTTTATCTCATGAATACCGAGGCTGCGCACTCTTCATTCCATCTCATGCCTCGTCTTCCACCCGAACGCTTGTCGTCTCTTCATCTCATGAATACTGAGGCCGCCTCGTATTGATTTCACTATGTTCTGTCTTCCACCCCCTGCACTGGTCTCTCTATCTCTCCCTTGCATTCTTTTACTTCCATTTATCCTGTTGCCCTGTTTTTATACCTTTCTCATTTTTGTAGATTTCTCTTTCTTGAGCTGGGACAAATTACTATGAATAAAAATAAAAGGCTGACTGGTGCCCGCCAGCCGTGTAAAGGAAGCCCGGTGCTTGTGGGGTAACCTCTGCCAGTCCTGGAGGAAGCCTCCACTGCTCGGTCTGCCTACCCTTGGTGAGGCAGGAGGGCGGGGCGTCCCTGGATGCTGGTCCCAAGCTCATGCGACAGATAATGCGGCGCCCACCCACCGTCCCAGGACCTAGAGGAGGAGCGAGGCAACTCCACGGGGGCAGAGTCCTGGACAGGGAAATATCAAAAACCAGAGAGGGAATTCAGGAGTCGTGTCATGAAGGGTACGCAGGGCAGGAGTCGTGTCATGAAGAGTACGCAGGGCAGAGTCCAGGGCAGGAGGAGTCATGTCATGAAGGGTACAGAGGGCAGAGTCCAGGGCAGGAGGAGTCATGAAGGGTACGCAGGGCAGAGTCCAGGGCAGGAGGAGTCATGAAGGGTACGCAGGGCAGAGTCCAGGGCAGGAGGAGTCATGAAGGGTACGCAGGGCAGAGTCCAGGGCAGGAGGAGTCGTGTCATGAAGGGTACGCAGGGCAGAGTCCAGGGCAGGAGGAGTCGTGTCATGAAGGGTACGCAGGGCAGAGTCCTGGGCAGTGAAACATAAAAGCCCCTGGATTGGGTGGAGCAGTGACCTGAGTCTATAGTTTATTTCAGGGATTTTAATATTAAAGATGCGCACCCCTCATCCCACCCTCAGTGGAGACCTCCAGTCAGATTGTATGATTATTCAAAGACAATTTGGATTTCTCTTCAAAGTGGGGTCCCATGTTACTGAATGTCATTCCAACCTAAAACTGTTAATTCATAGAAAGACGAAATCATGTTTATAAGTTAGGGGAACAAGAAATATTCTGGGGTGTAAGGTCTGAAAAGGGAGGGGGGAGAATTTGTGAGCTCTGTAGCTGTAGTCAGTGCAAGGAGTCTGTGCATCCTGACTGGGGTGTAACGCCCCGGACCCCTGCTGCTCAGCCAGGGTGTGTGACGTCATGGGAGGTTTCCGTACCCTGGAGAGAGTGAGCTGCTCCTGCTGGGGCATTCATTCATATGGCACTGAGACGATACCTGGAACCAAGACTTTATTCCTCAAATAAACCTCTTCATGAAGCCTGTTACTGAGAATCTCTCTTTGTAACAGTCGCAGAGCATAAGCTACCTCTGTGAAGCACATGCACCCCGGGGGCAGTCAGGCACTGATTTCAACAGGTAGCCATCAGTGGCGTGACAAAACTTGAGGGCTCCCCTGCAAAGTACACGGAAAGGCCCCGTTCCGGACTCACTCGAGCTCTCAGGCCAGGTCCCTGAGCTGAGGATGCCCCCTGGAGCTCAGGGACCCCCTCCACCGTGGGGACTGCAGGCACATTTGTTACGCCACTGGTAACCATGAGATCAAATGGAGGTCTCTCAACGCATGCATTGGTCTGCTGAGCCATCATTCCAGGCGTGACTAGGGAGCGGACATCCTGCGTCCAGATGAAGGGTCAGACGTGTCCCTGCAGGAGAGGAGTGACACCCAGGTGTCTCATGGCGGGAGTCAGCACTGTCCGCATTAAAGGCCAAGAGTGATTTGCACATGGCTGGCTCCATTGGAGGAGATGGGAGGTCTGTGCAGTGTAACAAGGTACCCTGCAGCTGAATGACTGAACTCTTGAAACCCCACTGCTCTTTCCATTTTGTGGGGGGTGGTGGATCTCGCATGGCCCTTAGTTGGTGGAGGGATTTGTCTGGTTAATTCTGGGACTCCTCCGTGCTAACTAGTTACACCCCCCCCCCCCTCCCATCGAAGGCCGTTCAACTTCTTAGAGACACAAGTGGGTTCAGCCACAGGAGATGGACTGACAGGTCTGTGATGTCCTTGGGGGCTGCATCAGTGGGGTAACAAACATGAAAGTGCCCCCTGCGAAGAACATGGGGCCCGCTCCCCCCGGACTCACTCAGGTGCTCTCAGGCCAGAGTGCTGTGCTGAGGGGGCCCCCTGCAGCTCGAGGGGCTTCAGGGTCGCAGGGCTGCGGGGGCCTTTGTAAGTCCACTGGGCTGCACACGCACGGACGTCTCCCCACACCCTTGATTGCAGTTCTTAGTACAACCGGTGCTCAAAGACCATTCTGTATATTGAGGGCCCTTGAGCAGCCGCCCCTCCCATCTTGCACCCCTCACGTCACTCAGTTAATATAAGGTTACAGAATATGTCTTTATGTCACCTAAAGATGTCACTTAACCCTCGTTCGTCTGCTTATTCCAGCAGTTAAAGGTTTTCTGTCGGTTTTCTGTCGTATTGGGCTAACGCTGAGACCAAAGTGCTTCCTGTCTGCCGTGGCAGAGACGAGCTAAAACTGATGGAATGGAATACAGCGAGACACCCCGCCATTGGGTCCAATTTTTTTTCAGAATTTCCACCCATCACTTTTGTAGATTTATCGGAGTGACCCTCGGTGAGGTGGGAGTGGCCGGATCTGGCCTTTATCCAAGAGAGTGAGCTGTGCTCATCAAACCGTTGTGTATAGCGCGAACCTTACCCAGAGATGTCAGAGGCGCTTTACAATAGAGCGAAGAACGTTACACGAGAAACTGAGAATACGTGGTCGTAGTTGACAAAACTATAACTACTGCGTTACAAGTTACAGATTCCACACAGATTACATATTTTGTAACGCGATAAGGGTTGCACAAACACACGTTACATATTTACAGAGTCAAAGCAGACAGGCGGTTAAGACGCAGGGATCCTAAAAGGCACTAGGGTCACTGGTGTACCCTGGACACGGCGGGGGGAAGAAATGGGGGGGGGGGCACACGATTTGGTGCAGGAACAATCCCTATCTGTATATGTGGGCGATGTAGGAAATGGCTCAGTGAGCTAAAACGATGGAATGGAATGGTTCGTAGAGTATTTGGCCGAGGCTCAGACTGAATAAAGCACCCCCACTCTCCATCACTACCCCCCCCCATCATTCAGCGACGCCCCACAAGCCTCACTCACCTCCTTCAACGTCTCCATCCCAAGGTCTCCTTCCGGGTCAGCGCCCCTCTTCTGTGCACAGGAGTCAGTTCAGGGGCCCCGCAGCAGGTTATCCCAGGGCTGCAGGGGGCACCCCTTTTCTTGCCTTACACAGGCGAGACTTCCCATCCCTGGGGTGCAGGTGCATAGGTGGGGAGCAGTCAGGTGACCCCCAGGCACAGTGGCACGTGTCACCACCTCCTGCTGCCTGGCATCGCCCCAGCCCCCCCACGTGCCCCTGGTGCCTCCGATGGGCACCCCCCGGAGTCCTCTGCTGCGCCCCAAGGGCCGGGCTCACTCCCGGGGGGGCAGGATGCTGACGGCCGGCTCCAGGACCCCCCTAGCGGCTCCAGGAAAAGTGCTTCATTCAGAGAGGCCCCGTTCTCGTGGTCCTGGGGGGCACAGCCTTGGCCCGGACCCCCAGGACGTACTCGGTTTAAAGGTCCTTTCTTTGGGTCCAGAGGCTCCAAGATCACACGCCCGGGCGGGGTGAGCCGAGAGTCCCGGGCTACACGTGTCCCGGATGATAGCGGCGAGATACGGGGGTCAATGAGGCACAGGGTGTCAGTGACACAGAGGGGGTCGGTGGTGAGACACAGGGGTCTGTATGAGAGGGGGTCGGTGAGACAGAGGGGGTCGGTGGTGAGACACAGGGGTCTGTATGAGAGGGGGTCGGTGAGACAGAGGGGGTCGGTGGTGAGACACAGGGATCTGTATGAGAGGGGGTCGGTGAGACAGAGGGGGTCGGTGGTGAGACACAGGGGTCAGTTAGAGGGGTCTGTATGAGAGGGGGTCGGTGAGACAGAGGGGGTCGGTGGTGAGACACAGGGATCTGTATGAGAGGGGGTCGGTGAGACAGAGGGGGTCGGTGGTGAGACACAGGGGTCAGTTAGAGGGGTCTGTATGAGAGGGGGTCGGTGAGACAGAGGGGGTCGGTGGTGAGACACAGGGGTCTGTATGAGAGGGGGTCTGTATGAGAGGGGGTCGGTGAGACAGAGGGGGTCGGTGGTGAGACACAGGGGTCTGTATGAGAGGGGGTCTGTATGAGAGGGGGTCGGTGAGACAGAGGGGGTCGGTGGTGAGACACAGGGGTCTGTATGAGAGGGGGTCGGTGAGACAGAGGGGGTCGGTGGTGAGACACAGGGGTCTGTATGAGAGGGGGTCGGTGAGACAGAGGGGGTCGGTGGTGAGACACAGGGGTCTGTATGAGAGGGGGTCGGTGAGACAGAGGGGGTCGGTGGTGAGACACAGGGGTCTGTATGAGAGGGGGTCGGTGAGACAGAGGGGGTCGGTGGTGAGACACAGGGGTCAGTTAGAGGGGTCTGTATGAGAGGGGGTCTGTGAGACAGCGCGGGCCGGACGGTCACAGCCCCGGTTTAAAGACCCGCACAACCCGGAAATGCCAAAGCGCTTCGAAATCCTCAGCGTTTCCCAAAGGATGAGTCACGCACCGGGCAGGGGCGACCCAGGCAGACCCCGGAAGTCTCAAGGGGTGCAAGGGTGGGACCCCCACAACTAGCTTTCACTGCTGGGGGTACGATTGTATCCAGGTCGGTGCTGCCCTGATGTCACTCTCCTTGGGGGGGTCGATGGTGTCTCGATGTCACTCCCTGGGGGAATCAGTGGTGTCCTTATGTCACTCTCCTTGGGGGGGGGGGGCGTGAGTCCCGCTACCACTTCCCTTGGGGTCACCTCCTGTGACGAGACCCCTGCGTCCTGCCCTGATGTCTCTCGCACTCTGTCCTAGGACAGCAGCCCCTCATCCAACCCCGCAAGGGACTGCAGCTGTCTCTTCACCAGCTAGAGCGGTCTCATCCTGGAGCCGTCTCCCAGGTCTGGGTGTCTCACCGGGGACTGCGGCTGTCTCTACACAGAGCCCTGGTGCCGTCTCCCAGGGCTGGATGTCTCACCGGGGACTGCGGCTGTCTCTACACAGAGCCCTGGCGCCCTCTCCCAGGGCTGGAAGTCACCCAAGAGACTGTCTCTTTCATACAGTCTCTCACGCTGCCCCTCGTGTACCTGGACTCAGTTACTGTCTCGAGGGTCTCTCCCTGTCTCCCGGGGTCAGTCACCTGCCTCCAGCCGGCGTCTCTCTCGGCTGTCTCCGCTGGTTTAGGTGGGGGGAGCCGCAGACCCGCTCGGACCTCTCTTCTGTCTGTCTCTAGGGTCGCTGCTGCCTCTCTCCGGTCTGTATCCGTCTCTTTCTTTCACTCTCAGGTGCCACTGTTAGCTCAGAGGGGTCAGCTTCTGGCCTGCTGTCTCTCCTGTCGTCGTCTGTCTCATTCATCCAGGCTCGGAGGCTGATGTAGAGAGGCTCAGCTGTCTCTCTGGGTCTCTGCAGCCGGGGTGTGTCTCATTCATTCAGTCTCGGAGGCTGATATAGGGAGGCTCAGCTGTCTCTCTGGGTCTCTGCAGCCGGGGTGTGTCTCATTCATTCAGTCTCGGAGGCTGATATAGGGAGGCTCAGCTGTCTCTCTGCGGTCTCTACAGCCGGGGTGTGTCTCATTCATTCAGTCTCGGAGGCTGATGTAGAGAGGCTCAGCTGTCTCTCTGGGTCTCTGCAGCCGGGGTGTGTCTCATTCATTCAGTCTCGGAGGCTGCTGTATGTACAGATGGGCTCAGCTGCCGGCCCCAGACCTGTGCTGTCTCTCTGAGACCGCTGCTGTCTCCCGGATGTCTCTGCAGCCGGGTGTGTCTCATTCATTCAGTCTCGGAGTCTCTGCTGCCGGTGTCCCCGGGCTCAGCTGCGGCCCAGGCTCCGCCCTCCCTTTAAATGGAAGAGAGTGAAGCACCCTTTACTGCCCGGCGGAGACAGCATCTCACCGAGAGGCAGAGACAAAGGAGCGAGAGGGGCGCGTGCGGGGCGAGACCCCCAGGGAGGCTGTAGGAAGAGATGCTGTGTGAGACGCCCAGCAGAGACAAGTGACAGCAGTGAGGGGTCGAGAGTACAGGCAGAGACCCGCACAAGAGACAGCTGTAATAGAGCAGAGACACACACCAGAGACAGCTGTACTAGAGCACAGGCAGAGACACACAAGAGACAGCTGTACTATAGCACAGGCAGAGACACCCAAGAGACAGCTGTACTAGAGCACATGCAGAGACACACAAGAGACAGCTGTACTATAGCACAGGCAGAGACACCCAAGAGACAGCTGTACTAGAGCACATGCAGAGACACCCAAGAGACAGCTGTACTACAGCACAGGCAGAGACACACAAGAGACAGCTGTACTACAGCACAGGCAGAGACACACAAGAGACAGCTGTACTAGAGCACAGGCAGAGACACACAAGAGACGGCTGTACTAGAGCACATGCAGAGACACACAAGAGACAGCTGTACTACAGCACAGGCAGAGACACACAAGAGACAGCTGTACTACAGCACAGGCAGAGACACACAAGAGACAGCTGTACTAGAGCACAGGCAGAGACACACAAGAGACAGCTGTACTACAGCACAGGCAGAGACACACAAGAGACAGCTGTACTAGAGCACAGGCAGAGACACACAAGAGACAGCTGTACTAGAGCACAGGCAGAGACACATAAGAGACAGCTGTACTAGAGCACAGGCAGAGACACACAAGAGACGGCTGTACTAGAGCACATGCAGAGACACACACACAAGAGTCAGCTGTACTAGAGCACAGGCAGAGACACACAAGAGACGGCTGTACTAGAGCACATGCAGAGACACACACACAAGAGTCAGCTGTACTAGAGCAGAGGCACACACAAGAGACAGCTGTACTCGAGCACAGGCAGAGACATACAAGAGACAGCTGTATTAGAGCGCAGGCAGAGACACACACAAGAGACAGCTGTACTAGAGCAGAGGCACACACAAGAGACAGCTGTACTCGAGCAGAGGCACACACAAGAGACAGCTGTACTAGAGCAGAGACACACACAAGAGACAGCTGAAAGAGAAGGCCACAAACTGGCCCTCTCTGCAGCAGGGAGGGGCGTTAAGTGCCGCCCCACGCTGATGATTTTAATCTGAAATACCCCTGCGATGGATATTGTTAGATAATGTGCCCGGATCCAGGGAGTTGTCACTGGAGGGGGATAGACCCAGAACTCTCTCACATACATGATCATTCGGAATGAGCTTTGCCCTGTCTCACAGCTCCCTGGTGGACCCGTGTCAGGGCTGAACCTTTACCCAGACCTCACAGCTGCTGCCTAGGCAAACAGCAGAACTACAGCTCCCAGCATGCATCAATACACTGCTGCTCCAGAATAAACCATCTTGTTGTTAACGCATTAAGGGCAGGGAGGCGAGGATTATGCTTCTCTTCACTGAGTAAAAACTCAGCAGCCAGTAACACTTATGAAAACTTTAAACTACATATCCCATGAGCGCAGGCCCAATGTCTCATCCAATCATATATGTAAATGCCGCTGTCATGATAGTCCTTCGCCTTTCTCTGCAAATATCAAGAAATAATGCACGTGCAACCTGAGTCGAACAGAACTTCTTGTACCACCAACATGTCCACCATGACGGCCAAATCAAAGATGGCCGCCCAAGGAGCCCTCCCTTGGAACTGGAACGATCATTTACTATACTGATAGGTTCTCAATCTCATCCATGTAGATTTGTTATCTGCTCCTAGTGAAAAACAGCAGAAGTTTAAGTGCTTATCAAAAACAGCATGACAAATCAGGGGTGGGTCATTTCACTGAAACATTTGAAAACTTTCTAACTATATGAAATTGCATGACGAACTCCAACATCATGGCTCTTGTGGGTGGGATGATCCTCGCCTCTGTGTCCTTATTAGAATCTAAAGTTATTGACGCTTTACCTAAATTAGTTTTTATTCTATGGCCGAACTGGAGGCTTCGGATTATGCTAGTTTAAAGCTGGTCCACACTCTCGACGCCACATCTAACATCAGTTTGTGGCAGAACACTTTAAAATTAGAGTCAGAAGACCAATCGCCCCAGGTATATCCTCGAGTCAGGAGCCAACAGACAGAGCCTTGCACGCCACGGAAAGGTTTATGCAAAGAAATGAGGAACAGACCTGCAACATCTTGGAAAACTCACAAGTATAATCCGCGTAAGCTTCGAGGCATTGCATCACACACAGTGTCTTATTATGGGGAAAGGCTGGGCAGCTAACACAACAGACACAGTTTTATTATGTCTGGAAGTTGTGAGAGACGCTCCTGAGGGAGTAGATACTCTACCTGTAACATCCAGTGCCTTCACATCAGATACTCGTCTGTAGGAGTGTCAACGTTGCTGACAACTGTTTACCACAAACATCCTCTTTTGCAGGCCAGAAAGATCCTCATTTGCGGCCAATCTCAAATGAATTTCAACACCACATCAATATCCCACAAAACGTAATATTTGGGTTTAAGGGATAAACCATTCTAATACCGCAAAGAAGTTTACACACCAGAGGATATTGTGCCACCGGTCACCATCCGAATGCAGGTGTCCCGCAGAGAGAGCTGAACGAAAATTAATAATAGTTCTGTAAGCCAAGCCTTGGCTATCCAAGTCCGACAAAATATTTACAATTACATGAATTGCTTTCCCCACGGAATCCACATTCCGTTCACCGCACCAATGAATCCGGCTACCTCGTATCGTTGTGACAGGAAGAACATTGCGTTTTTTGTGAAACGTCCCAGCGTCTCCTGAAAGTCTCCATGACATGAGGGACAAGAGGCCCTGAACACTTAACGGATGGGGAAGGACTATCAGATCGGAGAGAATGGCCGGTAAGGATTGAATCTGAACTGGACTGTCTCACTATAAGGGCATTGCTATCAGAAAACAAGACTGGACCTTCCTACATGGGGCCACCAAGATCACTTCTGCTGATGTACCTGGGAGAGGACTCTCTTGATCATAGAGCAGGGGAAAATGCACAGAGAAGCCCCACTGACCAAGGCTGGAGGAAGGCATCCAAAATAGCTGCGAGAGGATCCAGTCTCCAACTGAAATAGATTGGAAGATGAGTGTTCAGGGGAGAGGCAAACAGGTCTATTGTGAATGGACCCTGTTAGAAATGGGGTTTTTGGTTGGCAGTCAGGTTACCCTCTATCCAAGCAAGAACCCTCCCTCTAGCCAGGGTAAGTCACACAATCCAAATTATGCTGTGCCCACCCTCTGGTAGCTTGGCACGAGCAGTCAGGCTTAACTTAGAAGGCAATGTGTAAAGCATTTGTGCAATAAATCATACAATAACATATAATATAGCACCACATAAATACACCACACAGTGTTTAGAAAAATATATAATATTTATCTGGATAATTGCAGGTCAATACGAATAAAGATGCAATGTGAAATTGTAGAGATATCACTGAAAAGTGATATAAAGTGTCTTAAGTCTTTAAAAAGCAAACAAAGTCTCTTTCAAGCACAAAGTACCTGGTTTGGAGTGGAAAATCTCCGCAAAGGGCCGCAGAAGAAGAGATACGTGGAAAAATGGTGTGTGCGTCGATTTTCTCCCCTGCACAAACGGACTTGCGTCGTTATTTTTCACGCGGGGAAGTCGGGCGTCATTTTCCGGCACGCGGACAGTCTCCTTCTGTGGTTCGCGGGATTACCAGATGTCCCGAGGTCTGTGCGTGGAATCCTAGGCTTTTTTTCCGGCTGCGCGTCGTTCAGGTGGGCTGTGCGTGGAATCTTCTCCCTCATGGCAGGCACTGCGTCAATTTCCTTTCTGGAGTCGGGCGGCGTTTGTCCAGGGGAGGCCGTGCGTCGAAGTTCCGGTCGCGTAGAGCGGCGTCTTTCCAGATCAGCGTGCGGTGAATTTTTCACCGCGGAGCAAGCTGTGCGTCAAATTTTTCGGCGCACAAGGCGTCCAAATGAAAAAGAGAAGTCTTTTTGGTCCTGAGACTTCAGGGAACAGGAGGCAAGCTCTATCCAAGCCCTTGGAGAGCACTTTCACAGCCAGGCAAGAGTTCAGCAAGGCAGCAGTCCTTTGTAGAAAGCAGTCAGTTGAGTCCTTTGAGCAGCCAGGCAGTTCTTCTTGGCAAGATGCAGGTTCTGGTTCAGGTTTCTTCTCCAGCAAGTGTCTGAGGTGGTAGGGCAGAGGGCCTGTTTTATACCCAATTGTACCCAATTCTGCCTTTGGAGTGGGGGAGACTTCAAAGAGTGGCTAAGAAGTGCACCAAGCCCCCTTTCAGTTCAATCCTGTCTGCCAGGGTCCCAGTGAGGGGTGTGGCAGTCCTTTGTGTGAGAGCAGGCCCACCACCCTCCCAGCCCAGGAAGACCCATTCAAAATGCAGATGTATGCAATTGAGGCTGAGTACCCTGTGTTTGGGGTGTGTCTGAGTGAATGCACAAGGAGCTGTCAACTAAGCCCAGCCAGACGTGGATTGTAAGGCACAGAAAGATTTAAGTGCAAAGAAATGCTCACTTTCTAAAAGTGGCATTTCTAGAATAGTAATATTAAATCCGACTTCACCAGTCAGCAGGATTTGGTATCACCATTCTGGCCATACTAAATATGACCTTCCTGCTCCTTTCAGATCAGTAGCTACCACTCAAACGGTATATGAAGTTAGCCCTAATGTTAGCCTATGAAGGGAGCAGGCCTCACAGTAGTGCAAAACGAATTTAGGAGTTTTACACTACCAGGACATGTAAACTACACAGGTACATGTCCTGCCTTTCACCTACACAGCAGCCTTCTCTAGGGGTTACCTAGGGCACATATTAGAGGTGACTTATATGTGGAGAATGGGGAGGTTTAGGCTTGGCAAATACTTTTAAATGCCAAGTCGAGGTGACAGTGAAACTGCACACACAGGCCTTGCAATGGCAGGCCTGAGACCAGGTGAAGGGGCTACTTAAGTGGGTGGCACAACCAGTGCTGCAAGCCCACTAGTAGCATTTAATCTACAGGCCCTGGGCACATATAGTGCACATTACTAGATACTTGTAAGTAAATTAAATAGCCCAATCAGGTATGATCCAAGGTTACCATGTTTAAAGGGAGAGAGCATATGCACTTTAGCACTGGTTAGCAGTGATAAAGTTCGCAGAATCTAAAAGCCAGCAAAAACAGTGTCCGAAAAGTGGGGGAAGCCAGGCAAAAAGTTAGGGGTGACCCCCTAAGGCTGTCAGGTCTAACAGACCCCAACAGTGATTCAACGCCGGAAGGACCGGGAGTGAAGCCTCCAATCGCTAGTGTTGCGTAGGAAACAAGAGTTCAATCTGCTGTCGCATTGGAGCAACCCAGAATATACTCCACCATGACTGATATCTGGTGTCTTGAGACAATAATGCCAGAAATCTTTCGCAATCTTGTCTAGAAGGCGTGATTTTGATCTATCCAGGCGATTTATGTATTGCACCGCTGACACATTGTCCAGTCTGAGGAGAATTCAACAATTCGCTTTGTGGGTAGAAAGGGATCAAATCGCAAAGGCTCCCGCGAGAATTGATGTGATAACAAAGTTCCTCCTGGGACCATCTGCCCCCTGTTTCCACCGAGCCACAACGAGCACCCCATTGCCAACGACTGGCATCTGACTCTATGATCACCTCTGGGACTGATGCGAAAATGGCCTCACCATTCCATGCATCCATGTGAACCACCCCCAGGATGTTTCCATGCTGGCTTCCTCTGACAACACTATCTGTTCCGAATCCGATAGCCCCTTCCGAAGATGCAGGATCTCCAGACATTGACGGGCCCAATAGTGAAGAGGCCCCAGAAATATGGCCTGGATGGACAACGCCAGCAGGCCCACAAGGCGAGCCAAAATCCCCACAGATATAGTGGGAGAGGCAGGAGCTTCCTCAACTCGTTCGTGATGGAAATTCGCTTCGCAAGCGGTAATTGACGGTTGAGCTCTGACTGACTATCTGAAAACCTAAGAACCGGATAGTCTGAGAAGGAGACATACTCAACTTCTCCAAGTTGATGACAAAACCCAGATCCTGAAGTAGCTGAACTGCCTCGGAGACGTAGAAGGGCCATTTCTTTGCTCTGACCTATGATACGGATGTTGTCGAGGTAAATGATCGATTTTACCCCCGCTCCCTGAGATATTGAACGATCGGACAAACCAAGACCTCTAGGCGCTGTGCTTCTGGGGTTGCCCTGCTCAGTCACTAATGCCCGTGTGTGGGTGAAGTAGCAGCCCGCACTCACTGGGCCTCAGTCACTGAGCTTCCGAGCAGGGAAGCCAGCAAGTGACCAAGCGTCTTAAGGGCTTACTTCACTCAGAAACACAATTATAGTGCTTGACTCAACATGCTAATGATGGAAGGCATTCAGACAGACAGGCAAAGAGAAGGAGCTGAATTATATTTGCATTTATTTAGCGCTTACTTCCCCTAATAAGACACTCAAGTGCTTTACGGGGTGCCACGCTACTCTGTAGTTAGTGGTCTAATATTATGGCTCTATATTTGTTGGTTATTGGGTTAGCCTCCTGCTCCCAGGGAATGGATTGAAGCTTTTCTACCAGTTACTAGTGGTGGGTTTAGGCAACAGGAGTGAGGTGTGATTACAGGAACAGAGGACTAGTAAATCATGTGGAGGAGGGTGGATGTGACGTCACAAGATGATAACGTGTGATTTATGGGAGCGGGTGAGGGCACAGATTGGAGAGGTCTTGGACTTGCAGGAATGGTTTCTCAGAAGGAGAGTTGATTATCCCAAAGGAGGAGTGTGGTTAGCTTACTGGAGTATAGAAGCGGGTCAGGCGGCAGGCACGTGAGAGGGTAGGGTGCGCTCAGAGGTACTAAGGCAGGGGCATAGATTCAGGAGGGGTGTTTGGGGCATTACACCCCCTGATAAATCTCTTCTCTAATCGGGTACATGTGTTTTCAGTTGGGTATGGTGAGGAGTGTGGTTAGCTTACTGGAGTATAGAAGAGGGTCAGGCGGCAGGCACGTGAGAGGGTAGGGTACGCTCAGAGGTACTAAGGCAAGGGCACAAGGTTTTTTAGGGCGCTGCACCCAGATGCACCCAGCACAACCATTGCAGGCTGAGTGGTATGAGGCAAACCTAAAAAGACCAGTTTGGCTTGGCACACTCTCTGTGTGCCCTGTCCACCCTACACTGCATATGTTATGGGTAAGTCACTCCTCTGGCAGGCCTTCCAGCCCTACGGCAGGGGTGCACCATGCACATATGAGGGCATAGCTGCATGAGCAGTATGCCCCCACTGTGTCCTTGCTAAACCCGGGACATGGTGAGTGAACTGAGCAGCCATTTTAAGTACATGTACTGGGCACTGCTCAAACACGAGTTCCCCAGCTACATGATGGCCACTCTGCACCCTGGGATGATAAACTCAGGATGATAAATCCAAACTGATACCAGTACTGGATTTATCCCTAAATGTACCCAGGGGTCACCTTAGAGGTGTCCCTGCAAAAGCTAATCTAACTGGCATGGTTGCTGGCTGGTTCCATCCAGCATGCCACCTGCAGACAGTCAATATAAAAACCTGGGGGAGCACCCTGGCTCTCTGGTTTGTAGGACAATGCCCTTCCCTGGTCGCTCCCCTGCTCACGCAGCGCCTCCAGTCCCTGACTGCTTTCCTCTCCTGTGAGTGTGCTCCCCCCCTTCTTGCCCGTGTACCCCGAGTGCTTGTGCTTGTGCTGGTGCTGACTGAAATTCCCTTTTCTCTCCTTGTATCCCGTGCGTGTGCCTCCGAGTGACTGAAATTCCCTTTTCTCTCCCTGTAGCCCGTGAGTGTGCCCCCGAGTGCCGTGCGCCGTCCTCCCCTCTCAGCCCCTCCTTTTTAGTAGATTTCCCTTTTCGCCGTCTTGCCGCTTTTTCCCGCCGCTCCTACTGCGCTTTTCTGCCGTTTTTTGCCGCTCTTTTTTGCCGCTCTTTTTTGCCGCTCTTTTTTTGCCGCTCTTTTTTTGCCGCTTCCAGCTCCCCGGCCCGCCCACCTCCCGCCTCCCAGCTGACCCCGCCTCCCCACCTACCCCTTAAATGGCGGCCGCTACGAGGCAGAGGTAGCGACCACTGACCCTCGGGTAGGTCGCTCCCCTGCTCACGCAGCGCCTCCAGTCCCTGACTGCCTTCCTCTCCTGTGAGTGTGCTCCCCCCCTTCTTGCCCGTGTACCCCGAGTGCTTGTGCTTGTGCTGGTGCTGACTGAAATTCCCTTTTCTCTCCTTGTATCCCGTGCGTGTGCCCCCGAGTGACTGAAATTCCCTTTTCTCTCCCTGTATCCCGTGAGTGTGCCCCCGAGTGCCGTGCGCCGTCCTCCCCTCTCAGCCCCTCCTTTTTAGTAGATTTCCCTTTTCGCCGTCTTGCCGCTTTTTCCCGCCGCTCCTACTGCGCTTTTCCGCCGTTTTTTGCCGCTCTTTTTTGCCGCTCTTTTTTGCCGCTCTTTTTTGCCGCTCTTTTTTGCCGCTTCCAGCTCCCCTGCCCGCCCACCTCCCGCCTCCCAGCTGACCCCGCCTCCCCACCTACCCCTTAAATGGCGGCCGCTACGAGGCAGAGGTAGCGACCACTGACCCTCGGGTAGGTCGCTCCCCTGCTCACGCAGCGCCTCCAGTCCCTGACTGCCTTCCTCTCCTGTGAGTGTGCTCCCCCCCTTCTTGCCCGTGTACCCCGAGTGCTTGTGCTTGTGCTGGTGCTGACTGAAATTCCCTTTTCTCTCCTTGTATCCCGTGCGTGTGCCCCCGAGTGACTGAAATTCCCTTTTCTCTCCCTGTATCCCGTGAGTGTGCCCCCGAGTGCCGTGCGCCGTCCTCCCCTCTCAGCCCCTCCTTTTTAGTAGATTTCCCTTTTCGCCGTCTTGCTGCTTTTTCCCGCCGCTCCTACTGCGCTTTTCCGCTGTTTTTTGCCGCTGTTTTTTGCCGCTGTTTTTTGCCGCTCTTTTTTTGCCGCTCTTTTTTTGCCGCTCTTTTTTTTTTGCCGCTTCCAGCTCCCCTGCCCGCCCACCTCCCGCCTCCCAGCTGACCCCGCCTCCCCACCTACCCCTTAAATGGCGGCCGCTGCGAGGCCGCGCAGCGGGCGCGCCGCTGGCGCGCCAAAGGCGCGCCTAAGGCAAGCCCGTCTGCGCCCGTCCGCGCCTGGACCGCGCCCAGCGCCCGAACCCCTGGCCCCCGCGCCCCCCGCCTGACCTATGACTCCGCCACCCTCGCCAACCTCAACCCTGGCCGCGTGCCGGGCTGCTACCGCGCCACCCCCAAACGAACCCACGGACCCTTCACCTGCAGCAACTGCCGCTTCACCTGCCTACGGACCCACACCGCCACCACCAAGAACGACGCCCCCGGAAGCAACCTCGAATGCATCCTGGTCAACACCCGCTCCGTCCACAGGCACGCCATCGAACTGTGGAACCTCATCAACTCAACGAACCCAGACATCGCCTTCCTCACCGAGACCTGGATGAACCCCTCCTCGGCACCCGACATCGCCATAGCCATCCCCGACGGCTACAAAATCATCCGGAGAGACCGCTTCAACCGCACCGGAGGAGGCATCGCCATCGCACACAAAAGCTCCATCAGCATCTCGACCCACACTGACAACTCACTTCCCGACGCCGAACACCTCCACTTCGCGATACACATCGACCCCAAGACAACCCTAAGAGGCACCCTCATGTACAGACCACCAGGACCCCGCACCAAGTTCAGCGAAGACATCGCAGACTTCGTCAACCCCCACGCACTCTCATCCACCGACTACATCCTCCTAGGAGACCTCAACTTTCACCTGGAGAACCACACCGACAACAACACCACCGCCGTTCTAGACAACCTCGCCAACCTGGGACTGAAACAACTGGTCAACACCCCCACCCACTACGCCGGACACACGCTCGACCCCATCTTCTCCTCAAGCAAACACATCACCTTCAGCCACACCACCGAACTCACATGGTCGGACCACAGCTGCGTCCACTTCAACTTCAAGAAAACCACCGTGCATCACCACACCCGACAACCACCAAAAAGACACTGGAACCGAATCACCACAGAACAACTCGCAGCAACGCTCTCCCTGAACCAACCCACCAGCACCAGCAACCCCAACGAGGCCGCCAACAACCTCACCAACTGGATCTCCGACTGCGCCAACCTCCTGGCCCCTCTGAAGACCCAAACCAACACCAACAACCACAAGAAAAACTCCTGGTTCACCACCGAACTCAAAAACTCCAAGAAAGAATGCCGCCTCCGCGAGAAGACATGGCGCCTCAACCCGACAGAGGAAAACCTGACAGCTCTCAAGGACACCACCCGCCAACACCACCAACGCCTCCGCACCGCACGAAAAACAGCCTACCAGAACAGACTTGACAACAACGCCCACAACAGCAAGGAACTATTTGGCATCGTCAAAGAGCTCTCCAACCCGGACGCAGAAACCAACCCCATCCCTCCCTCACAGGACCTCTGCGACTCCCTCGCGACCTTCTTCCACCGTAAGATCGCCGACATCTACAACAGCTTCACGACCACCAACATGAACCCGCCCCCGGAAGCCGCAAACGACATCTCCACCATCCTCGCCTGGAACCCTACCACCACCGAGGAAACCACCCGCGTCATGAACTCGATCCACTCGGGATCACCCTCCGACCCCTGTCCTCACCACATTTACAACAAGGCCGACAACATCATCGCACCCCACCTCCGAGACGTCATCAACGCCTCCCTCACCACTGCTACCTTCCCTGAAAGCTGGAAACACGCAGAACTCAACGCCCTCTTAAAGAAACCTACAGCAGACCCCACCAAACTCAAAAACTTCCGGCCTATCTCCCTCCTACCGTTCCCCGCCAAAGTGATTGAGAAAATCGTCAGTGCTCAACTCACCGCCGCCCTGGAATCCTCCGATTCCCTCGACTCCACTCAGTTCGGATTCAGGGCCAACCACAGCACCGAAACCGCCCTCATCGCAGCCACGGACGACATCCGAGCCCTGACCGACAAGGGTGAAACTGTGGCCCTCATTCTCCTGGATCTCTCTGCAGCCTTCGACACGGTCTGCCACCGCACCCTGATAGACCGCCTCGGCAGCGCCGGCATCAGAGGCAAGGCCCTGGAATGGGTCATCTCCTTCCTCTCCGGAAGGACCCAGAGAGTCCGCCTCCCCCCCTTCAGATCCGCAGCCACGGAGATCATCTGCGGCGTACCCCAAGGATCCTCCCTCAGCCCCACCCTATTCAACGTCTACATGACCCCCCTGGCAAACATCGCACGCAAACACGGACTCGACATCATATCCTACGCCGACGACACCCAGCTCATCTTATCCCTCACCAACAACCCCACATCAGCAAGGACCAGACTACACGACAGCATGAAGGAAGTAGCGACCTGGATGACAGACAGCCGACTGAAACTGAACACAGATAAAACGGAGGTCCTCATCCTCGGCCCTACCCCCTCCGCATGGGACGACTCCTGGTGGCCCCCCGCCCTAGGCAGCACTCCCCAACCGACCAACCACGCACGCAACCTCGGCTTCATCCTGGACTCCTCCCTCTCGATGACCAGACAGGTCAACTCGGTGACCTCAGCGTGCTTCAACACCCTCCGCATGCTCTGCAAGATCTTCCGCTGGATCCCCATCGACACCAGGAAGACCGTCACCCACGCCCTCGTCACCAGCCGCCTGGACTACGGGAACACTCTGTACGCCGGCATCACCACCAAGCTGCAGAGGAAACTTCAACGGATCCAGAACGCCGCAGCACGACTCATCCTGGACATACCTCGCCACCACCACATCTCCGGACACCTGAGAAAACTCCATTGGCTCCCGGTCAACAAGAGGATCACCTTCAGACTCCTCACCCACGCACACAAAGCCCTCTACAACCTCGGACCCAAACTCATCAACTCCCGCGTCTCCTTCTACACTCCTCCGTGCACTCTGCGCTCCACCGGTCAGGCCTTGGCAGCCGTTCCCCGCATCCGCAAAACCACAGCCGGAGGAAAATCCTTCTCTTTTCTGGCAGCGAAGACCTGGAACTCCCTGCCCAGTCACCTTCGCGCCATACCCGAACACCTCCCCTTCAGAAGGCAGCTCAAGACCTGGCTCTTCGAGCACTGACCCCCTCCCCCCAGCGCCTTGAGACCCTTATGGGTGAGTAGCGCGCTTTATAAATGTGATTGATTGATTCCTGGGTGAGGAGCTAACACCCCCTCCCTCAGGAATGTGCCGTCCCCTGGTGGTGAGCTTCAAAGGACCACAACCCCGGAAACTCGAGCCTCCGGGCCTGCAGCAGAGTGCTTCCCCCTTTGTCAACCCCCCTTTTGGAGGGAGCAAAGGGGGGAAACCACACAAAGGGTAGGAGGAGGGGTTTCACTGAGCATGCACCACCCCTAGGGGCTTGCAGGCGAAGTGGACCCTACATTTAATTTTCCCTCCATGTTGGATGGCAGGAAAATAGCCAATAAGTTTTAGGGTGGTGACCCTTCCCACGCGAAGTGGTCACAGTAGTGGTGTAGCCACCCAAGGGCAAGTATCCCATTGGACACTACCAGGTTCCCCCTAAAACGCCCACTAGATTCAGTATTTAGTGGGCTCCCCTAGACCACGAAATCAGATAAATCAGAAAGCAAAGAAGACAGCACCAAAGAACCGGACAAGACGAGAACAGAGAACCTGCTGCACCAGAAGAGGCGCCTAGTCCCCTGCTTGCTGCACCAGAGTCCCAACAATCGCCGCTGCGGAGGAGCTGAACACTGGACTGACCTCAAAAGCCCCAGAGAACCTCCAAGCTTCGCAAGTAGCCCAAGATCTCCCTCCTGAGTGGAGGCACCACTCAAGAACCAAGAAAAACCAGCAAGAACCAGCAAACCGGTGAGGGTCACTTCACCAACCAGGTGATATCTCTGCAACCGGAAGTCACAGCTGGACCCAACGACACACTAATGACAGCCCAGACAAGCTCTACAAGTGTGCCAACTTTGGTGGCACTCTGTCTTCCCGTGGCTGAGTTGTGCCAATACCCAGGTCAGCGCTCATTGGACAACAGCAAAAAAGCTCTCCCAGAGCTGCAACTGGACCAGGAGGAAGCCACAGTTGAGGGACTTCAGGAACACCCTGGACCTCCCAACAGAGCATCCTCAACATCCTGCAAGGCCCCTGGAAGAAGACTTACCTCCAGCTCCAAAGGGTTCCATTGTGCACAGCCTCCAAGACCTCTGACTCGCCGTGCATCCAGCCTCCCTGAGCCCTGCGTCGTGGGACCAGCTATGTGCCACGGGTCCCCAACCCCTTGTGACCTCAACAGCCCAAGGGGACCCTGAAGCACCACCTTTAACTCTGCAAACCGGCTCCTTTTCCAGGTGGCCCCTCAAGTGGCCCGGTGCCTGTGGCAAGAGACTTTCCAGCTCTGCTCCCGCCGGAACCAGGAGATGCCTGAGGCTCTCCATTTGTCACCGTGTACCCACCATCCTCATCAACCATCCTGCAAAAGAAGAGACTGATAACTCACACGTGTGATTTTATATGCATTTTATAGGTGGCCACCCATTGATTCCTATGGTGCGTATTTACGCACAGAAAGACTAACTTTATTAAAACTTTGAAAAATCATAATTCAAAAAGTACTTAATGTATCTTAACCATTTTGGTCTTAAAAATTATATAAAAGTCTGAAGTACTTTTAGAAATTCTGGTCTCGAGTTACTCATTGAGTGTGTGTGGTGCATGATTGATATTGTGAGTACAACAAATGCTTAGCATCTCCTAGATTAGCCTAACTGCTCGACCAGCTACCTTACAAATTGGAGCATTAGGTGATGTAATTTTTGTCTCTGGAAACCAACGTGTGGTTGTCTGGACCCCCCGCACAGTGTGCCTAGCCTTGCACACTACATAGAGGGCCGGCCTCCAAAACTGGTGTCTTCCCTCATCCGGGCAGGTGAATACCACCCAAAGGGGCTCAACTGAGAAGTGGGATCTCATGTACAGTATTATTGTTGACAGATGCAGGGATCCAGCCAAAGTTAAAATTACTACGGCTATACCCTCAATATTTCCTTTTATTTACTGAGTACCCATGAGGGAGTGGACCTTTTACTGTAGTCAAACCTGCGTGAAGGGTAGAGCGCCGTCTGTACTACACCTAAAGTTCTCTCCTGTGCTGCGCTGGCCATACAAAAATGCTGGACACATCCCCTGCTCACAGCCGACAACCTCGATCAGTACGCCTACTGTGGTACTAGTTCACCAGCCCAGTAGTGGCATTATGTGAACGACTTGTTCATGCCCGAAGTAACACAACTTGAAGAAACTGGATTCTTAGTTGAGGGGGTAAGTACTTGCCTCAACTAAAAACTAGCTGGGCAGTTGCAGAAAAAGGCCTCTGGTATCTTGCTGTGTCCCTGTAGCTTTAACAGGAGGTCAGCCTTACAGCCCGCGGAGTCCAGTTCTTTGTCCTGGGTACAAGAGGGAGTGCAGGTGAAACTTCTGGGCCCTCTCGGGTCTCAGGCAGCAGGTCAGCCCTCTTCTGATCCTCCACAGGTTCCAGAATGTTCTGAAGTGGGTGCCGGGAGGTGGCACAAGCTAATTGGTGGGAGTGATCTTTGGGGACACCCTAATGAATGGGTAAACGATCCTGGGGCTAACCGTAGTCGTTTTGGGCATTTTCAAGATGGCAGAAGTCTTCAGTAAGGGTAGACATAACTTGCGTTATTTGCTGTAGCGTAACTACGCAAAGGTACAGCAACATTATGAGAGGAGCATGACCCATCATTTAGAGTGATGTTCTTAGCGTAAAATGCATCCTTGTGTGCAAAATGCACGGACTATACATGTTGTGCTAAGAAAATGAAGCTAAATGTGACAGATCACGGCAGCAGCTGCTCGCACGGAATACGTTGACTCTCCCTCTGCTCCTATGCTAAGGTTTTTGTGTAAAATTACACGAACAGGCATAATCGTGTAATCCTCAGTAATGTTGCATCAAGAGTAACACAGATTTACCAACATTATTCTGATGACTCTGGTGTAATTACATTTCACCCAGGTCTGGTCTTCGGCCACACCAAACCTGGGCTCGGAGGTGTGTCTGGAGAGCGTGCAGTGGCCACCCTGGCGTCCTCCCAATCTAACACTAAATTACAGCTTTAGGCAGTCCCTGGGCTCCCAAAAGATTCAGCGATATCAGTTTAGTGGAATAAAGCTAAGCTTTCAGCAACCAGATATCAATACGCACAGATTGTTTGGCATTCTGTTTACCTCCTTTGAAGTGTGCACCAACTATTATATGAAAAGCCCAGCACTTGGCGAGCAGGTCCGGCACTGCAGTAGGATCCGGCACTGTGATGTTAATAAGAGGCCCTCTGGGATGGAGGCCGGTTTGGTGGGGGGACAAGTAAAAGGTGCACCCCTGGGTGTTGTCTACATGTGCTGGTGACAGCGCAGGTCTCTTAAATGAACCAAGTCCTTGTGCCCATCGCACAGGCCATTCTCTCAAGGCCACAACACTTCCCCTCGCCAGAGGCCTTTTGTCTCTGTCCTGGGAGCAAGTTCACACCTCATTCACACCTACTGATCCTTCCCGAGGAGGGATATTGTGCCCACACCTTGGCCGCCCCTGCCAGGCTCACACTGGGGCCCCCCAGACTTTCTTCTGCTTCTTCCTTAGGCTCCAAACCATCACCCCACCCCAAGCAGCTGTAGCAGCACGTCCCATCCACAGTAGTGATGACCCTCAGTGGGAGAGAACCACAGGGGGCTGATGGAGGAGGCTGGCCTGGCTTATAGTGGGTACCTTGTGGTACTTACAGCTTGTGCCAGGTCCAGTTATCCCTTATTAGTGTAGAGGGGTGTCTAGCAGCTTAGGCTGAACTAGGACACATGCAAAGCTCCTACTATACCACTTTTATCATATAGCACAATATCACAAGAAAACACAATACTCAGAGTTACTAAAAATAAAGGTACTTTATTTTAGTGACTATGGGGGTCATTACGACCCTGGCGGAACAAGTCCGCCAGGGCCGTGGGACGCGGTGGCACCGCCGACAGGCCGGCGGTGCCCCGCGGGGCATTCTGACCGCGGCGGCTCAGCCGCGGTCAGAGAAGGGAAACCGGCGGTCTCCCGCCGGTTTCCCGCTGCCCCAAAGGAATCCTCCAAGCCGGCGCAGCATGCTGCGCCGGCATGGGGATACCGACTCCCCCTCCCGCCATCCAGTTCCTGGCGGTTCTCCCGCCGGGAACCGGATGGCGGGAGGGGGAGTCGCGGGGCCCCTGGGGGCCCCTGCCGTGCCCATGCCTATGGCATGGGCACGGCAGGGGCCCCCGTAAGAGGGCCCCTAAAAGTATTTCAGTGTCTGCAAAGCAGACACTGAAATACGCGACGGGTGCAACTGCACCCGTCGCACCTTCCCACTCCGCCGGCTCTATTACGAGCCGGCGTCATCGTGGGAAGGGAGTTTTCCCCTGGGCTGGCGGGCGGTCTTGTGAAGACCGCCCGCCAGCCCAGGGGAAAACTCGGAATACCCTCCGCGGTCTTACGACCGCGGAGCGGTATTTCGGAGGGGGGAAGCCTGGCGGGCGGCCTCCGCCGCCCGCCAGGCTCGGAATGAGGGCCTATGTGTCAAAAATATCTCAGAGGATATACTCCCTTAGGAGGTAAGTAAAATACACAAAACATACACAGAAAACCAAATCAGGTAAGTAACACAGTCAAAAAGTAGTGCAAACACTGTAGAATACAAAAGGATGCAATAGGCCTAGGGGCAACACAAACCATATACTAAGAAAGTGGAATGCAAACCACGAATGGACCCCTAGGCTAGTGTATTGTGTAGAGGGTCACTGGGAGTGTAAGAAAACAATAAGGGTGTCCGGGATACCCCACCCCAAAACCCTCGAAAGTAGGAATAAAGTACTACTATTTCCTGAGAAACACACTAAAGTCGTGATATGGGATTTTGCAAAGATCACAACAGACAGCAAAGCACTGAAGACGGATTCCTGGACTTGAAGACCTGCAAAGGAAGGGGACTAAGTCCAAGAGTCGCAAAAGTGTCTGGGGGGCAGGAGCCCACTAAACCCCGGATGAAGATGCAAAATGGCTGCCTCCGGGTGGAAGAAGCTGAAGATTCTGCAACAACGAAAGATGCCAGGAACTTCTCCTTTCTGCAGAAGATGTCCCACGGCGTGCTGGAGGATGCAGAGTTGTTTCCATGCAGAAAGACCGCAAACAAGCCTTGCTAGCTGCAAAGGTCGTGGTTGAAGAAAATGGGTGCTGCCCGGGCCCAGGAAGAACCAGGACGTCGCCCCTTGGAGGAGGAGACAGGGGCAGTGCTCAGCAACGTAGAGAGCCCATGTACAAGAAGGAAGCACCCACAGAAGTCCTTGAACACAGGTTTGTTAAGCTCAGACACAAGTGGTTTCGCAAGATGAGGTTTATTAATTAACCACCAACCCACACAGATGCATAGGCTCTCCAACTCCCACCAACCGTCCAGTCTCTAGCTCGAGTGACCTCACCTGGAACCTAGGTGATAGAGATTACAGACTGTGCCCAACATTCTTAGGTAGCCACAACACATCCCCCTTATTACACTTAAACAAATAAAAAGGGAAAACAAAGGGAAGATAAAAGATAAATGAGGATAAATAAGCAATAACATGACATAATATCATATGATGAAAACTAACAGAAGTCCTAATGCACAGAAGTATGTAGTGTCAGAAATCGCAGGATTTCAAGATACATAATACTTCAACCACAATGGTTTGGAACGGAACCTGGAAGGAGCTTTGGTGTATGATGATACCTTGGACCCACACAGAGGGTGATTTGCCCCTTGGTTTCCCAGGTTAGCGGAATTAGCCCCTAGAGTTGTTCCATCTCACTATTCTGGACATGCTGCAGACATCTCCATTGTCAAGGACCACAACATTCTTCTTCACCTCTTTGATGCGGAAAGGACCCTTGAAACTTGACCTTCCTCTAGTTCTAAAACCAGGGTCCTTCAGCAACACCATGTCACCAACCTTCCATTCAACATCGGAAACACCAGATTTAGAATCGTACCACAGTTTATACTTGTGTTGATAACTGTTTCTACGAACAGACGCCTTACTGAGTTTCTCTTGATCAAAAACATCTGATCCCAACTTATCTCTAAACAATGCTGGAAACATCTTGGTGCAACCCGACCTTCCCCTCATGTATTCAAAAGGGGCAATACCAGTGATATTATTGGGGGTATCAGGATATGCCCACCACTGGTCCCTCAGGAGATTCTCTAGAGAAACCCGAGTTTCAATTGCTTCCTGGACATAGGATTTCACCATCCTGTTCATACGCTCAGCAAGACCATTGGCCTGGGGTAAGTACAAAACCGTTTTCAAATGTACAATGGCTAAGGAATCTAAAAAGAACTTCATATCCAGAGATGTCAACTGCACACCATTATCAGTGACTAAATGGCTGGGTACACCCTCCCGAGAGAATTACTCCTTTAAAAATTTGATCACAGTCCTGGTGTCTACAGAATTCACACATTTAGTTACTACCCACTTTGAAGCATAATCTACCATGAGTATGACATACCGTTCATTAGCAGGTAGAAGATGGAAAGGACCCATAAAATCTAGTCCCAACTTCACCCAGGGTCTCTCAGGAACTGCAACTGGGGAAAGCAGAGGTTTCACCACAACTTTGCTTTTATCATTGCGTGCACAAGTCACGCAATCCTTAATCACTGCTTTAACCTCACGATCTAACCCTGGCCACCAATATACCATTCTCAACCTTGATTTGGTCAAATTCCTGCCCAAATGACCCTCAGGAGCCAAATTTATAATTTTACTTCTCAGACTAATAGGAGGTATGGATTTGGTACCTCTGAATATTTCACCCTCACTTAACGACAGTTCATCCCTTATATTCCAGTACCTCTTTAAGGACTTGGAAATGTCCTTGTACTCAGGCCAACCTCTCGCAATGAACCCAGCAAGCTCATGTCTGTCGGAATCTTGATCAACAGCTGACTTCCACTCATCTTCATTTATAGCCATCTCCCTCACCCAGTTAATCACACACTCGTCATCAGGCTCGTCTTTACCATCAACTGAACTTCTGGACAAGAAATCTGCCACCGTATTCTTCGGCCCAGGTACATACTCAACAGAGAAGTTATATTCCATTAATCCTTCAACCCACCTTCTTATCCTAGGTGTCAATTCTTCACCTTTCTTAGAAGAGAAAATTTGGACGAGAGGCCTGTGGTCAGTTCTCACAATAAAAGGTAAACCCCACAAGTAGACCCTGAAGTGCTTAACCGCCCACATGCACGCAAGTGCCTCCTTTTCTATAACGGAATACTGCTGTTCAGCCTCCTTAAGAGAACGGGATACAAAAACAATTACTTTCTCTTCTTGGTCCACCCTTTGGATTAACACTGCTCCCAGTCCCTTGACACTGGCATCCGTGTACAAAAAGGTTTTGGCGTGCGTGTCAAAATGTCCCAAAGTGGGCATCTTCCCAATACAATCCTTCACAAAAGCGAAAGCAGCTGCACAGTCACCAGTCCAAACAAATTCACAACCCTTCTTTAAGATAGATCTCAAGGGTTAAGTCACACTTGAAAAGTTGGCAATAAACTTAGAATAATACTCCGCCAGCCCTAAAAAGGATCTCACACCATCTTTGTCCTTGGGTTCAGGTGCACGAACAATGGAATCAACCAACTCTAACTTGGGCTTCATACCTTCACTCGAAATGGTATGCCTAGGTAAGTTATAGAAGTGACCCTAAACTTGCACTTTTCCTTCTTCAAAGTAAGGCCTGAACGGGCTAGCCTACCCAACACTTCTCTAAGAATTCTGTCATGTTCATCCAAAGTGCTACCGTGAACCAAGATGTCGTCTTGGAAGAATAAGACTCCCAAAACCCCTTCTAAGACCTTCCCCATGATACGTTGGAAACAGGCGGCCGCAGAGGCATCCTAAGAATTTGGTAGGCTCCCAACGGCGTCACAAATGATGTGAGATGTCTGGAATCTGGGTGCAAAATGATTTGATGATAGGCTGAGGGCAAGTCTGGCACACTGAATACTTACGAACCACACAGACCTGATAATTCTTCCGAAATATTGGGTAAGGGTTGGCGATCAACCCATATATGCCTATTAAGGTCTCTAAGGTCCACACACATACGGATCTGTCTCCCATTGTCTTTTGGTGCCAGAACAATGGGAGCCAACCATTCGGAAGACTCTATCTCCTCAATCACACCAGTGTTCAAGAGTTTGTTCAGCTCCACCATGAGGGGTTCTAACATCAATCTTGGAACTCTCCTCACCTTATGGACAGAAGGAACAGCATTCTTCTTCAGAATAATTTTGTGTTCAAAATTGGACAGGCAACCTAATTCCTCACTAAACACAGCAGGGAACTCCTTAAGAATCTCAAGGTCCACATTACCATCATTCACCACCATAACCTGGCACTTGGCGTTGGGGTCCAATTTAATTCCCATATCCCGTTGGTGACGCCAACCAAGTAGATTATTTCCCCGTTTTGCTACATAAACTTTTCCCACTGTGGCCTTACCCTGGAATTGAATACGCATGATCTTGTACCCAATCACTTCTAACTTGGTGGCTCCATAACTGACAGGGTTGATATCAGGCTCGGTTAGGGAGTAAAAGTCCTCCCCAAAAATTGCTCGCCAATTCTTGTAATCTACCATGGTATATGGGGATCCTGAGTCAGCTAACACCGTAACTGCCTTCCCATCAAGCTTAATAGTACACTCAGGCATGACAACAGGCCCAACATCTACCATTCCAACATTGTTCCCAATATGGTTAACATCAGGTTCAATACATAAGATCATTTTGTTAACACTCTCAGTGACAGAATCTATGTTACATTTGTCACTATTGCAGACCCTGGCATAGTGACCCTTTTCCCCACACTTCCTGCACTGGGAATTATGTGCAAAACAACTTGGACTGTTCGCTGGGTGTCCAGAATTGCCACAGCGGTAGCAACGCTGAAGTCTGGGTTATTTCTTCTTCTCCTGAATAGTTACTGGTGTTTTACTGTCACTGCTGACTCTCAAAACTTCTTCCCGAAGTTGTGATGCCTGTACCATGCACAAACTGTCTTCCCCACGGTCATTCATCTCCTTAATCCAACTGTTGGTGCTCTCCATTCCTTCAACAATTGCAATGGCTTCCCTCAAGTCAGGGTTTTTGGTCAACAATTTTTCCTGAACCCTTTTGTTGTTTGTACAACAGATTAATTGGTCACGGATAAGGGAGTCCGTGATATCGCCAAAATCACACGTGCGTGCCAACGTGCGTAAGACAGCGACATAGTTTCCCCATACTTTCTGATTTCCATTGGGATCTCGCAAAAAACTTGTGTCTTTCCAGAACAACATTGAGTTTGGATTCAAAATGTGCTGCTAAAATTGCTACTGACATTTCATAAATGTCTCTGGGTTCCCCTTCCGCCCCTCAAATAAGTAGGGTCTCAAGACTATTGTAAATATTCCTGCCTTCAATTCCCAAATTGTGTAATAAGACTGCTTGTTTCCTGGCAGGAGAGAACTTTTCCCCCCCTATCCTATCAGGTAGGAATCAAAAAGATTCTTCCAACGTTTCCACAGAAGAATCGGGTCCCCTTTATCTGATGAAAAGGGAGGTGGTTGAGACATCGTGGGGGTAGCCATAATGAGTTTACTATGAAGTACACAATAACTTGTTGGAGTAATGGAAATGGACCGTGTATTTTCAGTAAGGACTTATAACATGTAAGCTGGTGAGAACCTTGCAGAATACAATAGTAGAAATAGAGATGAGCGTCTTACAAAAAAAACTTCAATGTAGAAGGAAGTCTCTGTGCCAAATTGTAACCTCCGTGTGTATATTACACACGACAATGCGGCAAAAACCTGTATGGAGTTTGCGTTCTAGTTGCTAGAGGGGAACCATGTACAACGTTGCCCCTGTGCACATGCGCTTGTATAGAGTCAGTAGGAGCGCGTTACTAAGGCCGCGCGTGCAGCTTCTCGCGCTCGCACAGAATCAGTAGGAACGCGTCACTCAGGCCGCGCGTGCAGCCTCTCGTGCTTTGGAGCCACTGAGAGGCTCGTGCTGGCAGCCGAAACTGGGCCGAAATTGGCCAGAAATTGGAAAAAAAACAGTCTCACAAAATTTGAAGCACTGGGAACAGCTTCAAGGAATCCCGAATGCCGGATCCGTCTGCACACTCCACCTCCACCCCGGTGGAGGCCGCCGTGGGACAACCTCCGCTCACGTTGCCGCCTTGTCTCCGCTCCTGTGTGTAGGGCCGAGAAAGGACTGCCCAGCCTCCCAGCTCCAATCGGGGTCGTCAACACACAGCTGGGCGCCTGCGAACCGGCGGCTCCATCGAAGGGCACGAGAACTGAAATCACAGGTAAGGAAATTCATGGGTTCTGGGTTGGTGGTGATGCCTCGTCGCCAGTGTCAATCTCAGACACAAGTGGTTTCGCAAGATGAGCTTTATTAATTAACCACCAACCCACACAGATGCATAGGCTCTCCAACTCCCACCAACCGTCCAGTCTCTCCCTCTGATTCCAAGCTCGAGTGACCTCACCTGGAACCTAGGTGATAGAGATTCCAAACTGTGCCCAACATTCTTAGGTAGCCACAACAGGGTTCAAGAAGACTGAACATGGCAGTCGTCTCAACACTGCAAAAGGAGGTCCCATGACACCAGAGATCAACTCAACTCAGGACAGAATGTTGGGGACCTAGGCTCAGCTGTGCTTGCAGGATTTCTTGGAAATGTGCACAGAAGCCCTTGCAGCTATAGAACTTGTGGTGTACAGGATTACTGTCTGGAGAGGGGAGGCAAAGATTTAATTTGGACAGTTGGACCACTGGACAGTCTGGGTCACTTGGGTCCACCACCTGTGTTCCAGGGGCCACGCTCGTCAGGATGAGAGGTGTCCCAGAGTACCGGTGGCGCTGAAGTGTGGTGCCTGCTGGAGTAGGGGTAAGATTCCATCAACCCACGGGAGAGTTCTTCGTGGCTTCCAGTGCAGGGTGAAGGCAGACAGCCCTCAGAGCATGCACCACCAGGAAACAGTCGAGAAAGCCGGCAGGATTAGGCGCTACAATGTCGCTGGTAGTCCTCTTGCTACTTTGTTGCAGTTTTGCAGGCATCCTGGAGCAGTCTGCAGTAAATCCTTGGCAGAAGTCGAAGAGTGAGGCGCAGAGGAACTCTGGTGAATTCTTGCATTCGTTATCTGGTGAGAAACCCACAGGAGAGACCCTAAATAGCCCTCAGAGGAGGATTGGCTACCTAACCAGGTAAGAGCCTATCAGGAGGGGTCTCTGACATCACCTGCTGGCACTGGCCATTCAGAGGCCTCCAGAGTACCCTCACACCTCTGTTTCCAAGATGGCAGAGGTCTGGGACACATTGGGGGAGCTCTGGGCACCTCCCCTGGGAGGTGCAGGTCAGGGGAATGGTCACTCCCCTTTCCTTTGCCAAGTTTCGCACCACAGCAGGGACTTGGGGTTCCCTAAACTGGTGTAGACTGGTTTATGCAAGGAGGGCACCATCTGTGCCCATCAAAGCATTTCCAGAGGCTTGGAGAGGCTACCCCTCCCCAGCCTTTAACACGTATTTCCAAAGGGAGAGGGTGTAACACCCTGCTGTCAGAGGAAACGCTTTGTTCTGCCTTCCTGGGACTGGGCTGCCCAGACCACAGGAGAGCAGAAGCCTGTCTGTGGGGTGGCAGCAGCGGTAGCTGCAGAAAACCCCCCAGAGCGGTGGTTTGGCAGTACCCAGGGTCCATAGTGGAGCCCTGGGGATGCATGGAATTGGCTCCCTGATACCAGATTTGGCATAGAGGGACAATTCCATGATCTTAGACATGTTACATGGCCATATTCGGAGTTACCATTGTGAAGCTACATATAGGTATTACCTATATGTAGTGCACCCGTGTAATGGTGTCCCCGCACTCACAAAGTCTGGGGAAATGGCGCTGAACTATGTGGCGGCACCTTTGCTAGTGCAAGGGTGCCCTCACACTTAGTAACTTTGAACCTAACCTTCAGCAAGTGAGGGTTAGACATATAGGTGACTTATAAGTTACTTAAGTGCAGTGAAAAATGGCTGTGAAATAACGTGGACGTTATTTCACTCAGGCTGCAGTGGCAGGCCTGTGTAAGAATTGTCTGAGCTCCCTATGGGTGGCAAAAGAAATGCTGCAGCCCATACGGATCTCCTGGAAACCCAATACCCTGGGTACCTCAGTACCATATACTAGGGGATTATAAGGGTGTTCCAGTATGCCAATGTAAATTGGTAAAAGTGGTCACTGAGTTAAAGGCAGAGAAAGCATAAGCACTGACGTTCTGATTAGCAGAGCCTCGGTGACACAGTTAGACTCTACACAAGTACACACATTAAGGTCACAAACTATGAGCACTGGGTCCTGGCTAGAAGGTTCCCAGTGAGACAGGCAAAAGACACTGACACATACTCACAAACAGGCTAAAAGTTGGGGTAACAATGCTAGAAAGAGGCTACCTTCTCACATAACCCTCCCCCCCCCCAAACGAAGGACAATAAGGCTAACCTTGGCCAGTTGAGTCTTTATTGTCTAAGTGGTGATAATTGGGGAGTAACTCTGTAATAGACTGGTTAATCCCTTTATCATCCACTATGTGGTTGCTTCCCTGTGGGGATGTAAACCACCCTGTTTGGAGTTTTTTAGCTAAGCAACAATGTGAAGATGTATTTTCAGAGTTTCTATCAGTAAGTTTTAGTTTAGAGCAGTGGGATTGGTCCTCTGGGCCTATTTCAAGTGATGAGAATGCCAGACAGGGATGCTGTCTCAATAAAGCCATAGCTGGGCAAATACTTTGTCCATATGGCTGGAAGAGAGAACAGGGATGCTGTTTCTCTTGAGTTGGAGCAGGGCAGGGATGCTGTCCTATGAGCTCCACACTAGGGCAGGACTGCTGTCCTAAGTGTTGTGAGGCAGTGCAGGGTTTCTGCACTAAAGTTGCTCTGGGAGGGTTGGAGGGATGCTCCATGTTAACTAAAATGGTGCACTTTTTCACATCAGGATTAGTTATCCCACAGAGAAGTACTTCTACCTCAGGGAGTCTAGCTTTGCCAGCTGTTGGTTCCCTTCGTACAGGTCCCACCCCAGGAGAGGTTTCTCCCACCACAGGAATGGTATTCTGAATGGCACGGTGGTTAGGGGTTACTTTGATGCCCTTTTTACCTGTTGATGGAGAGGGATCCTGAGTTTTCAGGCCTTCTCTACTTTGCTTTTTCATTTCAGTAGAAATGAGAGGGAACAATTCCTCAGGGATGCCCAGCATGGCTGCATGGGTATAAAACTCTACATCAGCCCAACCTGAGGCCTCTAGGTCATTACCTAAGAGACAGTCTACAGGTAAGCTAGGTGATACCACCACCTGCTTAGGGCCAGTAACTCCACCCCAACTAAACTGAATTATAGCTAAGGGAAGAAATTTAGTGGAGTTATGGACATCAATAATCTTATACTGTTGTCCAATGATGTGTTGTTCAGGAGGCACTAGGTTTTCAGTCACCAAAGTGAAACTGGCACCTGTGTCCCTGTAGGCCAAGGCCTCAACACCATTTATTGAAACTGTCTGCCTGTACTTATCCATTGTAAGGGGACAAGCAGCCAGTGTGGCAAGGCCAATGCCACTAGGTGTGACAGAAACTGTCTTGGGACTGACTACCCCAGTTTCTATGATGGACCCATAAGTGAACCCAACTACACCCTTAACTTGACTGTTGCCAGCAGTCCCACCACTAGTACCACTACTGCTAGGGGCACTAGAGCTTGATGTATTAGTGGTGGTAGGCTCAGGGGGTTTACCTGGGCAGGACGTAACCCCTGGCCTATGGCCTCTGTTTTTACACACAAAGCACCCAGGCTTTTTAATGTGTGTGGGTTGAGAAGAAGAGGAAGAATTTGTTTTATCACCACCCTCTGAAGAGTGTTTAGGATTTGAAGAAGGATCTTTAGTTTTACCCTTATCCCCATGCTTATCCTGAGATTATACAGGCTTTCATACTCAGTCACGTTACTGCCATGTAACCAACCCTCCAAGGCCTTCACAGAACAGTCTACAAAGTCTGTCCAGTCTTGAGAGGACTCTTTTCTGGTATCTCTGAACTTTATCCTGTATTGTTCAGTGGTTAAGCCAAATCCATCCAAGAGTGCATCCTTCAAAACTTTGTAATTATCATCATCACTTTCTTTCACAGTAAGGAGCCTATCCCTACCTTTTCCACTAAATGATAGCCATAGGATAGCAGCCCACTGCCTTTGAGGGACCCCCTGTACCATACAGGCCCTCTCAAGTGCAGCAAACCACTTGTTGATGTCATCCCCCTCCTTGTAAGGGGGAACTATCTTGTGCAGATTCCTGGAATCATGCTCTCTCACAGGATTACTATCAGGAATACTGCTGCTGCCACCATGGGGTCCTAACCCCAATCTCTGTCTCTCCCACTCTACATCTAGGGATTCCCTGTCTAAGACCAGCTGCTGCTGTCTTAGCTTCAGTCTGCCCTCTTCCAACCTCAGCTTTCTGAGTTCCCTGTCTAGGATGTAATCCTCAGGGTGGGAGATTTGGGAATTCTGTGACATAGGTAATGTGAGAATGGGCAGAAGTGGATCTGTCTCTAACTACCTGAACCCTAGTGACCTAGCCTTTTTGAGTGAAAGGTGCTTGTATGAAAGTACCATCTTGCCTGGCATGTTACCCCCATATTTCACTGTATATATGTTGTTTTAGTGTATGTGTCACTGGGACCCTGCCAGCCATGGCCCCAGTGCTCATAAGTGTGCCCTGTATGTGTTCCCTGTGTGATGACTAACTGTCTCACTGACGCTCTGCTAACCAGAACCTCAGTGGTTATGCTCTCTCTGCTTTCCAAATTGTCACTAACAGGCTAGTGACCAATTTCACCAATTCACATTGGCATACTGGAACACCCTTATAATTCCCTCGTATATGGTATTGAGGTACCCAGGGTATTGGGGTTCCAGGAGATCCCTATGGGCTGCAGCATTTTTTTTTTCACCCATAGGGAGCTCTGACAATTCTTACACAGGCCTGCCACTGCAGCCTGAGTGAAATAACGTCCACGTTATTTCACAGCCATTTACCACTGCACTTAAGTAACTTATAAGTCACCTATATGTCTAACCTTTACCTGGTAAAGGTTGGGTGCTAAGTTACTTAGTGTGTGGGCACCCTGGCACTAGCCAAGGTGCCCCCACATCGTTCAGGGCAAATTTCCCGGACGTTGTGAGTGCGGGGACACCATTACACGCGTGCACTGGACATAGGTCACTACCTATGTACAGCGTCACAATGGTAACTCCGAACATGGCCATGTAACATGTCTAATATCATGGAATTGTCACCCCAATGCCATCCTGGCATTGTGGAGACAATTCCATGATCCCCCGAGTCTCTAGCACAGACCCGGGTACTGCCAAACTGCCTTTCCCGGGGTTTCACTGCAGCTGCTGCTGCTGCCAACCCCTCAGACAGGTTTCTGCCCTCCTGGGGTCCAGCCAGGCTTGGCCCAGGAGGGCAGAACAAAGGACTTCCTCAGAGAGAGGGTGTTACACCCTCTCCCTTTGGAAAAAGGTGTCAGGGCTGGGGAGGAGTAGCCTCCCCCAGCCTCTGGAAATGCTTTGATGGGCACAGATGGTGCCCATCTCTGCATAAGCCAGTCTACACTGGTTCAGGGATCCCCCAGCCCTGCTCTGGCGTGAAACTGGACAAAGGAAAGGGGAGTGACCACTCCCCTGACCTGCACCTCCCAGGGGAGGTGCCCAGAGCTCCTCCAGTGTGCTCCAGACCTCTGCCATCTTGGAAACAGAGGTGCTGCTGGCACACTGGACTGCTCTGAGTGGCCAGTGCCAGCAGGTGACATCAGAGACTCCTCCTGATAGGCTCTTACCTGTGTTGCTAGCCTATCCTCCTTCCTAGGTAGCCAAACCTCCTTTTCTGGCTATTTAGGGTCTCTGCTTTGGGGAATTCTTTAGATAACGAATGCAAGAGCTCATCAGAGTTCCTCTGCATCTCTCTCTTCACCTTCTGCCAAAGGATCGACCGCTGACTGCTCAGGATGCCTGCAAAACCGCAACAAAGTAGCAAAGACGACTACTGCAACCTTGTATCGCTGATCCTGCCGCCTTCTCAACTGTTTTCCTGGTGGTGCATGCTCTGGGGGTAGTCTGCCTCCTCTCTGCACTAGAAGCTCCGAAGAAATCTACCATGGGTCGACGGAATCTTCCCCCTGCAACTGCAGGCACCAAAAGACTGCATCACCGGTCCTCTGGGTCCCCTCTCAGCACGACGAGCATGGTCCCTGGAACTCAGCAACTCTGTCCAATTTACTCCCACAGTCCAATGACTCTTCAGTCCAAGTTTGGTGGAGGTAAGTCCTTGCCTCCCCACGCTAGACTGCATTGCTGGGTGTCGCATGATTTGCAGCTGCTCCGGCTCCTGTGCACTCTTCCAGGATTTCCTTTTTGCACATTCAAGCCTGGGTCCCCGACACTCTAACCTGCAGTGCACAACCTTCTGAGTTGTCCTCCGGCGTCGTGGGATCTTCTTTTGTGACTTCGGGTGAGCTCCGGTTCACTCTTCATCATAGTGCCTGTTCCGGGACTTCTGCGGGTGCTGCCTGCTTCTGTGAGGGCTCCTTGTCTTGCTGGGTGCCCCCTCTGTCTCCTCACGCAATTGGCGACATCCTGGTCCCTCCTGGGCCACAGCAGCATCCAAAAACCCTAACTGCAACCCTTGCAGCTAGCAAGGCTTGTTTGCGGTCTTTCTGCGTGAAAACACCTCTGCAAGCTTCTTCACTACGTTGGACACCCGTCCTCCAAAGGGGAAGTTCCTAGTCCTCTTTGTTCTTGCAGAATCCACAGCTTCTACCATCCAGTGGCAGCTTCTTTGCACCCTCAGCTGGCATTTCCTGGGCATCTGCCCAATCTCGACTTTGTCGCGACTCTTGGACTTGGTCCCCTTGTTCCACAGGTACTCTCGTCCTGAAATCCATCGTTGTTGCATTGCTGGTGTTGGTCTTCCTTGCAGAATTCCCCTATCACGACTTCTGTGCTCTCTGGGGAACTTAGGTGCACTTTACACCTACTTTTTAGGGTCTTGGGGTGGGCTATTTTTCTAACCCTCACTGTTTTCTTACAGTCCCAGCGACCCTCTACAAGCCCACATAGGTTTGGGGTACATTCGTGGTTCGCATTCCACTTCTAGAGTATATGGTTTGTGTTGCCCCTATACCTATGTGCTCTCATTGTAATCTATTGTGACTGTACATTGCTTGCATTACTTCCTTTTGCTATTACTGCATATTTTTGGTATTGTGTACATATATCTTGTGTATATTTGCTATCCTCATACTGAGGGTACTCACTGAGATACTCTTGGCATATTGTCATAAAAATAAAGTACCTTTATTTTTAGTATATCTGTGTATTGTGTCTTCTTATGATATTGTGCATATGACACCAGTGGTATAGTAGGAGCTTTACACGTCTCCTAGTTCAGCCTAAGCTGCTCTGCTAAGTTACCCTTTTCTATCAGCCTAAGCTGCTAGACACCCTATACACTAATAAGGGATACCTGGACCTGGTGCAGAGTGTAAGTACCCCTTGGTACTCACTACAAACCAGGCCAGCCTCCTACAGGAGGTCCTTAGTAGGGTTCTTACCAATCCCTAAACTCCTTACTATACAGAGACCCCTCAAACTTTTAAAGTTTAGATTCTCATAAGTTGTCTTTACAACTTTGGGAGTAGCCTCTACCACAGACATGGTGAAGAGAATGAGGTTAGGGGTAAGAGACAAAGGCCCTCATTCTGACCTTGGCGGGCGGCGGAGGCCGCCCGCCAAAGTCCCGCCGTCAGGTTACCGTTCCGCGGTCGAAAGACCGCGGCGGTAATTCTGACTTTCCCGCTGGGCTGGCGGGCGGTCGCCTTCAGACCGCCAGCCAGCCCAGCGGGAAAGAGGCTTCCACGATGAAGCCGGCTCGGAATCGAGCCGGCGGAGTGGAAGCTGTGCGACGGGTGCAGTTGCACCCGTCGCGTATTTCACTGTCTGCGCAGCAGACAGTGAAATACATGTAGGGGCCCTCTTACGGGGGCCCCTGCAATGCCCATGCCAGTGGCATGGGCACTGCAGGGGCCCCCAGGGGCCCCGCGACCCCCCCTACCGCCATCCGGATCTCGGCGGTCCGACCGCCGGGATCTGGATGGCGGTAGGGGGGGTCGGAATCCCCGCGGCGGTGCAGCAAGCTGCGCCGCCGCGGAGGATTCAATGGGGCCGCGGTACACTGGCGGGACCCCGCCAGTGGTGCCGGTCCGACCGCGGCTTTACCGCCGCGGTCGGAATCCCCATTGGAGCACCGCCGGCCTGTCGGCGGTGCTCCCGCGGTCCTCCGCCCTGGCGGTCAAAGACCGCCAGGGTCAGAATGACCACCAAAGTTTAGAAAACTTTTAAAGAAAAGAGAAAAACTTTCAAACTTTTCTGAAACTTTTTAGAAAGTTTTTAGAAGGAAAGTAAGACTGTTAAGGTTACTTGTGTATATTTCTAAGTATTTAGAATATGATTTTCTTATGAAAAGCACCAATGACAAAGTGGTAAAGCGGTTACAAGAACTTATCGCACCGCTGCACAACCAAAGTAGAAGGCTGGCCTGGCTTTAGTGGGTACCACTGGTACTTACACCTTGTGCCAGGTCCAGTTATCTCTTATTAGTAGAATAGAGGTGTTTCTAGCAGCTTAGGCTGATAGCGGTAGCTATGCCAAAGCAGCTTAGGCTGAACTAGGAGACATGCAAAGCTCCTACTATACCACTTATATCATATAGCACTATATCACAAGAAAACACAATACTTAGAGTTACTAAAAATAAAGGTACTTTATTTTAGTGACAATGTGCCAAAAATATCTCAGAGATTATAGTCCTTTAGGAGATAAGTAAAATACACAAAATATACACTGAAAACCAAATCAGGTAAGTAAACAGTTAGAAAAGTAGTGCAAACACTGTAGAATACAATAGGATGCAACAGACCTAGGGGCAACACAAACCATATACTAAGAAAGTGGAATGCAAACCACAAATGGACCCCTAGGCTAGTGTAGTGTGTAGAGGGTTACTGGGAGTGTAAGAAAACACTAAGGGTGTCCAAGATACCCCACCCAAGACCCTGAAAAGTAGGAGTAAAGTACTACTATTTCCTGAGAAACACACTAAAGTCGTGATAAGGGATTTTGCAAAGACCACAACTGACTGCAAAGCACTAAAGACAGATTCCTGGACCTGAGGACCTGCAAAGGAAGGGGACCAAGTCCAAGAGGCATGAAGTGTCCAGGGGGGCAGGAGCCCACTAAACCCCGGATGAAGGTGCAAAAGGGCTGCCTCTGGATGGAAGAAGCTGAAGATTCTGCAACAACGAAAGACGCCAGGAACTTCTCCTTTGTGCAGAAGAAGTACCATGGCGTGATGGAGGATGCAGAGTTGTTTCCTTGGCAAAATACCGCAAACAAGCCTTGCTAGCTGCAAGAGTTGCAGTTGAAGAAAGAGGGTGCTGCCCTGGCCCAAGAAGGACCAGGATGTCGCTACTTAGAAGAGGAGACAGAGAAGGTCCTCAGCAACGTAGAGTCCATGCACAAGGAGGAGACACCCGCAGAAGTCCTTGAACACGGTTTCAAGAAGGCTGAAAATGGCGGTCGTCTCAACACTGCTAAAGGAGGTCCACGACACCAGAGATCAACTCAGGGAGCTGAGCATCGCAGGACAGAGTGCTGGGGACCTAGGCTCGGCTGTGCGTCCTGGATTGCTTGGAAATGTGCACAGAAGCCCTTGTAGCTGCAGAACACATGATGCACAGGATTACTGTCTGGGGAGGGGAGGCAAGGACTTACCTCCTCCAAATTGGGACAGTTGGACCACTGGATAGTCTGGGTCACTTGGGTTCACCACCTGTGTTCCAGGGGGCCACGCTCGTCAGGATGAGAGGGGTCCCAGAGTACCGGTGAAGCTTAAGTTTGGTGCCTGCTGAAGCAGGGGGAAGATTCCGTCAACCCACAGGAGTTTTCGTCTTGGCTTTCAGTGCAGGGTGAAGGCAGGCAGTCCTCAGAGCATGCACCACCAGGAAACAGTCGAGAGAGCCACCAGGAAACAGTCGAGAGAGCCAGAAGGATTAGGCGCTACAATGCTGCTGGTAGTCGTCTTGCTACCTTGTTGCAGTTTTGCAGGTGTCCTGGAGCAGTCAGCGGTCGATCCTTGGCAGAAGTCGAAGAGAGAGGTGCAGAGGACCTCTGGTGAATTCTTGCAAGTCGTTATCTGACACGAAACCCACAGGAGAGACCCTAAATAGCCCTCAGAAGAGGATTGGCCACCTAGTCATGTAAGCACCTATCAGGAGGGGTCTCTGACGTCACCTGCTGGCACTGGCCACTCAGAGGCCTCCAGGGTGCCCTCACACCTCTGGATTCAAGATGGCTGAGGTCTGGGACACACTGGAGGAGCTGTGGGCACCACCCATGGGGTGGTGATGGATAGGAGAGTGGTCACTCCCCTTTCCTTTGTCCAGTTTTGCGCCAGAGCAGGGACTGGGGGTTCCCTAAACCGGTGTCGACTGGCTTATTGAGGGAGGGCACCATCTGTGCCCTTCAAAGCATTTCCAGAGGCCAGGAGAGGCTACTCCTCCCCAGCCCTTAACACCTATTTCCAAAGGGAGAGGGTGTAACACCCTCTCTCAGAGGAAATCCTTTGTTCTGCCTTCCTGGGACTGGGCTGCCCAGACCCCAGGAAGGCACAAGCCTGTCTGTGGGTTGGCAGCAGGGGTAGATGCAGTGAAAACCCCAGAGAGCTGATTTGGCAGTACCCGGTGTCCATACTGGAGTCCCGGGGATGTATGGGATTGGCACCCCAATACCAGATTTGGCATGGGGGGACAATTCCATGATCTTAGACATGTTACATGGCCATGTTCGGAATTACCATTGTTACGCTACATATAGGTTTTGACCTATATGTAGTGCACACATGTAATGGTGTCCCCGCACTCACAAAGTCCGGGGACTTTGCCCTGGCTAGTGCCAGGGTGCCCCCACTCTAAGTAACTTTGCGCCTAACCTTCACTAAGTGAGGGTTAGACATAAAGGTGACTTATAAGTTACTTAAGTGCAGTGTAAAATGGCTGTGAAATAACGTGGACGTTATTTCACTCAGGCTGCAGTGGCAGGCCTGTGTAAGAATTGTCAGAGCTCCCTATGGGTGGCAAAAGAAATGCTGCAGCCCATAGGGATCTCCTGGAACCCCAATACCCTGGGTACCTCAGTACCACGTACTAGGGAATTATAAGGGTGTTCCAGTATGCCGATGTGAATTGGTGAAATTGGTCACTAGCCTGTTAGTGACAATTTGTACAGAGAGAGCATAACCACTGAGGTTCTGGTTAGCAGAGCCTCAGTGAGACAGTTAGGCACCACACAGGGAACACATACATATAGGTCACAAACTTATGAGCACTGGGGTCCTGGCTAGCAGGGTCCCAGTGACACATAACAAACATACTGAAAACATAGGGTTTTCACTATGAGCACTGGGCCCTGGCTAGCAGGATCCCAGTGAGACAGTGAAAACACCCTGACATACACTCACAAACAGGCCAAAAGTGGGGGTAACCATGCTAGAAGGGGTAGGTGGGGGCAGGAGATCGCCTGAGCCCAGCAGTGACAATGGGCGGCATTAGAAACTGCAGAGACGCGTCGGGTATTTTCATCCTGTGGTTTTCCAGAGTCCTGCGACCCCTGCTACCAATGACGGTTCACTGTTTCCTGTTCCCCAGAGCCCCCCAGGGTGGGAACCACAGCAGATGAAGAAAGCGCAAACCCGGTCTGAGCCTGGAACTGCGACGCAGCACAACCACCGAGCGGGTGTGGAGCGGTTTGTGGGGTGCTCAGGAAAGCCCAAGTGCACCTCCAGCCCAGGAGGGAGGGATGAGTCATTTCTAACTCCTCTGGGGTCATCACAGGCACACGGGGCTCAGGAGTGGGGCCACCACAGAGTCTCTTGAGAGCTGATGGACCCCTGGACCACACTCAACCATGATATCCGCTGGTCCTTAACCCCAGCAGCACAGCTCCCTACTCCCCAGGAAACGGGGCCCGGCGGTCTCCGCGTAGGCTGACCCCCTGTAGGACTCCCACGGAGCCCCCACAAACCATGGGCTCCACGCGCACAAACATGAAGGTCAGTCACCGAAAGGCCAGGGTGTCGGAAATGACATCAAACCTATTTGACCTTCATGTGTCCCACACACATGCTTACACACACATACACAGGCTTACACACGTACACATACACACACATGCTTACACACGTACACATACACACACATGCTTACACACACACACACATACACACATGCTTACACACGCACACACACACACAAACACATAAACATGCTCACACACGCACACACACATGCACCCACTCCCACCCGCACATATGCGCACACACACACACAAATACACATGCTCACACACGCACACACACATGCACACACTCCCACCCGCACATATGCACACACACACACATACACATGCTCACACACGCACACACACATGCACACACTCCCACCCGCACATATGCACACACACATACACACATATACACATGCTCACACACGCACACACACATGAACACACTCTCACCCGCACATATGCACACACACATACACATGCTCACACACGCACATGCACACACTCTCACCCGCACATATGCACACACACATACACACACATACACATGCTCACACATGCACACACTCCCACCCGCACATATGCGCACACACATGCTCACACACGCACACACACATGCACACACTCCCACCCGCACATATGCGCACACACACACACACATACACATGCTCACACACGCACACACACATGCACACACTCCCACCCGCACATATGCACACACACATACACACATATGCACATGCTCACACACGCACACACACATGCACACACTCTCACCCGCACATATGCACACACACATACACACACATACACATGCTCACACACGCACACACACATGCACACACTCCCACCCGCACATATGCACACACACATACACACACATACACATGCTCACACATGCACACACTCCCACCCGCACATATGCGCACACACATGCTCACACACGCACACACACATGCACACACTCCCACCCGCACATATGCGCACACACACACACACATACACATGCTCACACACGCACACACACATGCACACACTCCCACCCGCACATATGCACACACACATACACACATATACACATGCTCACACACGCACACACACATGCACACACTCTCACCCGCACATATGCACACACACACACACATACACATGCTCACACACGCACACACACATGCACACACTCCCACCCGCACATATGCACACACACATACACACACATACACATGCTCACACATGCACACACTCCCACCCGCACATATGCGCACACACATACACATGCTCACACATGCACACACTCCCACCCGCACATATGCACACACACATACACATGCTCACACACGCACACACACATGCACACACTCCCACCTGCACATATGCACACACACATACACACACATACACATGCTCACACACGCACACACACATGCACACACTCCCACCTGCACATATGCACACACACATACACACACATACACATGCTCACACATGCACACACTCCCACCCGCACATATGCGCACACACATGCTCACACACGCACACACACATGCACACCCTCCCACCCGCACATCTGCGCACACACACACACACATACACATGCTCACACACGCACACACACATGCACACACTCCCACCCGCACATATGCACACACACATACACACATATACACATGCTCACACACGCACACACACATGCACACACTCTCACCCGCACATATGCACACACACACACACATACACATGCTCACACACGCACACACACATGCACACACTCCCACCCGCACATATGCACACACACATACACACACATACACATGCTCACACATGCACACACTCCCACCCTCACATATGCGCACACACATACACATGCTCACACATGCACACACTCCCACCCGCACATATGCACACACACATACACATGCTCACACACGCACACACACATGCACACACTCCCACCTGCACATATGCACACACACATACACACACATACACATGCTCACACACGCACACACACATGCACACACTCCCACCTGCACATATGCACACACACATACACACACATACACATGCTCACACATGCACACACTCCCACCCGCACATATGCGCACACACATGCTCACACACGCACACACACATGCACACACTCCCACCCGCACATATGCGCACACACACACACACATACACATGCTCACACACGCACACACACATGCACACACTCCCACCCGCACATATGCACACACACATACACACATATGCACATGCTCACACACGCACACACACATGCACACACTCTCACCCGCACATATGCACACACACACACACACATACACATGCTCACACATGCACACACTCCCACCCGCACATATGCGCACACACATGCTCACACACGCACACACACATGCACACCCTCCCACCCGCACATCTGCGCACACACACACACACATACACATGCTCACACACGCACACACACATGCACACACTCCCACCCGCACATATGCACACACACATACACACATATACACATGCTCACACACGCACACACACATGCACACACTCTCACCCGCACATATGCACACACACACACACATACACATGCTCACACACGCACACACACATGCACACACTCCCACCCGCACATATGCACACACACATACACACACATACACATGCTCACACATGCACACACTCCCACCCTCACATATGCGCACACACATACACATGCTCACACATGCACACACTCCCACCCGCACATATGCACACACACATACACATGCTCACACACGCACACACACATGCACACACTCCCACCTGCACATATGCACACACACATACACACACATACACATGCTCACACACGCACACACACATGCACACACTCCCACCTGCACATATGCACACACACATACACACACATACACATGCTCACACATGCACACACTCCCACCCGCACATATGCGCACACACATGCTCACACACGCACACACACATGCACACACTCCCACCCGCACATATGCGCACACACACACACACATACACATGCTCACACACGCACACACACATGCACACACTCCCACCCGCACATATGCACACACACATACACACATATGCACATGCTCACACACGCACACACACATGCACACACTCTCACCCGCACATATGCACACACACATACACACACATACACATGCTCACACACGCACACACACATGCACACACTCCCACCCGCACATATGCACACACACATACACACACATACACATGCTCACACATGCACACACTCCCACCCGCACATATGCGCACACACATGCTCACACACGCACACACACATGCACACACTCCCACCCGCACATATGCGCACACACACACACACACATACACATGCTCACACACGCACACACACATGCACACACTCCCACCCGCACATATGCACACACACATACACACATATACACATGCTCACACACGCACACACACATGCACACACTCTCACCCGCACATATGCACACACACACACACATACACATGCTCACACACGCACACACACATGCACACACTCCCACCCGCACATATGCACACACACATACACACACATACACATGCTCACACATGCACACACTCCCACCCGCACATATGCGCACACACATACACATGCTCACACATGCACACACTCCCACCCGCACATATGCACACACACATACACATGCTCACACACGCACACACACATGCACACACTCCCACCTGCACATATGCACACACACATACACACACATACACATGCTCACACACGCACACACACATGCACACACTCCCACCTGCACATATGCACACACACATACACACACATACACATGCTCACACATGCACACACTCCCACCCGCACATATGCGCACACACATGCTCACACACGCACACACACATGCACACCCTCCCACCCGCACATCTGCGCACACACACACACACATACACATGCTCACACACGCACACACACATGCACACACTCCCACCCGCACATATGCACACACACATACACACATATACACATGCTCACACACGCACACACACATGCACACACTCTCACCCGCACATATGCACACACACACACACATACACATGCTCACACACGCACACACACATGCACACACTCCCACCCGCACATATGCACACACACATACACACACATACACATGCTCACACATGCACACACTCCCACCCTCACATATGCGCACACACATACACATGCTCACACATGCACACACTCCCACCCGCACATATGCACACACACATACACATGCTCACACACGCACACACACATGCACACACTCCCACCTGCACATATGCACACACACATACACACACATACACATGCTCACACACGCACACACACATGCACACACTCCCACCTGCACATATGCACACACACATACACACACATACACATGCTCACACATGCACACACTCCCACCCGCACATATGCGCACACACATGCTCACACACGCACACACACATGCACACACTCTCACCCGCACATATGCACACACACACACACATACACATGCTCACACACGCACACACACATGCACACACTCCCACCCGCACATATGCACACACACATACACACACATACACATGCTCACACATTCACACACTCCCACCCGCACATATGCGCACACACATACACATGCTCACACATGCACACACTCCCACCCGCACATATGCACACACACATACACATGCTCACACACGCACACACACATGCACACACTCCCACCTGCACATATGCACACACACATACACACACATACACATGCTCACACACGCACACACACATGCACACACTCCCACCCGCACACATCCACACAATGCGCATTTCTAAGCATGTTTCCCTCCCTGAGCTGCTGCAGAGGGTGATATTCCAGCTCAGTGAGCTCCATTGTGTAATACACCGAGAGCCACGGAGTCACTCGGGCTCTTCCGGTGGCTGTGGTACAGCTAGGCGGGACTCCCTGAAGTCGGGGGGCTGCCACGGTTCATGGGGAGCTTTGAGTGCTCTGTTTGCTCCTCCCAGTATCTCAGGTTGGGGGAGTCTTTCCTTTTCCATAGACGTTTCCCCGAGTTTTCCCTTTTCGGGGTACCGGCCTACTGCCCCCTGGCCCAGTTACACAACCTCCCCTGATACTCTCTCCGAACAGGCCCTGCAGGGGGCCAGTGTTACACTCCTGGGGTGCAAACCTGCACTCTAATGACATGAGTGGGGAGAGTGCGAGGAACTCTCTTCCAGGTGTGTCTGACCTCCAGGTCGCTCAGTTGGTGGGTGACCCGAGGGCATCTCCCCCCCCGATATTTACAAACCCATGAGATGTGAGTACCCCCCCGGCCGGTGGTATGGTCAGTGCACTGACCCCCCTCGCTGGGGGCGGAGGGTGAACTCCCCCTCCCGGTGGTGGCAGAGACCTGGCCCCTGACAGCTGGGGAAAGACTCCGGTGCTGTCCCTGACGTCCAGGGGGGACTGATCTCAGTGTCAGGTGAGTGGCTCAGGCCTCGCTCGGGAGCTCACTCCTATGGGGATCAGGAGCGGGCGATGGGCACCGATGGGACCACAGAAGGAAGGCAAACGGATGGACCGGAAGTGGGGGGGCAATGATGACGCGACTAGTAAGGTAAGTTATAAGAAAGCAGTAAACGGGTATCACAGGCCACGGGGGAGGCGCGACCACCCAGACTGATAGTGCGTCCGGCTCAGCAAGAGAGCTCCATCAATAGTGGACTCTCACCCGCTCCCCCTCCTCCCCCTCTGTAATAAACTGGCGAAGTTCACACCTTGGTTGGACCCGCACTAGCAGACAGATGTAGGCCAATGTCCCTGCTACCGGGTACAGAGGTCTCCAAACTTTTTAATGCCGCACCCCCCAAGTTCAAAAATAAAAATCATTGGGCCCCCCTCAGAATTTTTCACAATTATTTTATAAACATGGCAATGTTTAAATATGTCTAACCCTATTTAAACATTGCAGTTAAGTACTGTTACCTTTTTAAAACTGCAATAACATGCTTCTGCTTAAAACAAAGGCCTGTTATCTGTATAATATTTATTTTGGCCAGAGTCTGGGCCCCCCCCTGGGATCACTTCAGGCCCCCCTAGGGCGGCCCGCCCCCCAGTTTGAAGACCTCTGGGGTAAGAGGTGGGAACTGTGTCAACCAACAGGTGTCCCCATTCCTGGAAGATCATGGGGTTCTTCACTTTTAGCTGTTATGGAAGAGCTGAGAAAAGTCTTGGTCGCTGCAGTGATATTACCGGATCATATCCCACCCGTCCTATTACACGGATTAGAGCAGGCCGCATTTATTACCGGATCGTATCCCACCCGTCCTATTACACGGATTACAGCAGGCCGCATTTATTACCCGATCATATCCCACCCGTCCTATTACACGGATTAGAGCTGGCCGCATTTATTACCGGATCGTATCCCACCCCTCCTGTTACACGGATTAGAGCAGGCCGCAGGTATTACCGGATCAAATCCCACCCCTCCTATTACACGGATTAGAGCAGGCTGAAGTTATCAGCGGATCATATCCCACCCCTCCTGTTACACAGATTAGAGCAGGCCGCAGTTATTACCGGATCAAATCCCACCCGTCCTATTACACGGATTAGAGCAGGCCGCATTTATTACCGGATCATATCCCACCCCTCCTGTTACACGGATTAGAGCAGGCCGCAGTTATTACTGGATCATATCCCACCCCTCCTATTACACGGATTAGAGCAGACCGCATTTATTACCGGATCGTATCCCACCCCTCCTGTTACACGGATTAGAGCAGGCCGCAGTTATTACTGGATCATATCCCACCCCTCCTATTACACGGATTAGAGCAGACCGCATTTATTACCGGATCGTATCCCACCCCTCCTGTTACACGGATTAGAGCAGGCCGCAGGTATTACCGGATCAAATCCCACCCCTCCTATTACACGGATTAGAGCAGGCTGCAGTTATCAGCGGATCATATCCCACCCCTCCTGTTACACAGATTAGAGCAGGCCGCAGTTATTACCGGATCATATCCCACCCCTCCTGTTACATGGATTAGAGCAGGCCGCAGTTATTACCGGATCATACCCCACCCATCCTATTACACGGATTAGAGCAGACCGCATTTATTACTGGATCGTATCCCACCCCTCCTCTTACCGGGATTAGAGCAGGCCGCAGTTATTACCAGATCATATCCCACCCCTCCTGTTACATGGATTAGAGCAGGCCGCAGTTATTACCGGATCATACCCCACCCATCCTATTACACGGATTAGAGCAGACCGCATTTATTACCGGATCGTATCCCACCCCTCCTCTTACCGGGATTAGAGCAGGCCGCAGTTATTACCAGATCATATCCCACCCCTCCTGTTACACGGATTAGAGCAGGCCGCATTTATTACCGGATAATATCCCACCCCTCCTGTTACACGGATTAGAGCAGGCCGCATTTATTACCGGATAATATCCCACCCCTCCTGTTACACGGATTAGAGCAGGCCGCATTTATTACCGGATCATATCCCACCCCTCCTGTTACACGGATTAGAGCAGGTCGCAGTTATTACCGGATCATATCACAGCCGTCCTATTACACGGATTAGACCAGGCCGCAGTTATTACCGGATCATATCCCACCCGTCATTTTACACGGATTAGAGCAGGCCGCAGTTATTACCGGATCATATCCCACCCGTCCTGTTACACGGATTAGAGCAGGCCGCAGTTATTACCAGATCATATCCCACCCGTCCTGTTAAACGTATTAGAGCTGGCTGCAGTTATTACAGGATCAAATCCCACCTCTCCTGTTACGCGGATTACAGCAGGCCGCAGTTATTAGCGGATCATATCACACCCCGTCCTATTACACGGATTAGAGCAGGCCGCAGGTATTACCGGATCATATCCCAGCCGTCCTATTACACGGATTAGAGAAGGCCGCAGTTATTACCGGATCATATCCCAGCCGTCCTATTACACGGATTAGAGCAGGCCACAGTTATTACCGGATCATATCCCAACCCTCCTGTTACGCGGATTACAGCAGGCCGCAGTCATTACCGGATCGTATCCCACTCGTCATTTTACACAGATTAGAGAAGGCCGCAGGTATTACCGGATCATATCCCAACCCTCCTATTACACGGATTAGAGCAGGCCGCAGGTATTACCGGATCATATCCCACCCCTCCTATTACACGGATTAGAGCAGGCTGCAGTTATTAGCGGATCATATCCCACCCCTCCTGTTACACAGATTAGAGCAGGCCGCAGTTATTACCGGATCATATCCCACCCCTCCTGTTACATGGATTAGAGCAGGCCGCAGTTATTACCGGATCATACCCCACCCATCCTATTACACGGATTAGAGCAGACCGCATTTATTACCGGATCGTATCCCACCCCTCCTCTTACCCGGATTAGAGCAGGCCGCAGTTATTACCAGATCATATCCCACCCCTCCTGTTACACGGATTAGAGCAGGCCGCATTTATTACCGGATAATATCCCACCCCTTCTGTTACACGGATTAGAGCAGGCCGCATTTATTACCGGATCATATCCCACCCCTCCTGTTACACGGATTAGAGCAGGCCGCAGTTATTACCGGATCATATCACAGCCGTCCTATTAAACGGATTAGACCAGGCCGCAGTTATTACCGGATCATATCCCACCCGTCATTTTACACGGATTAGAGCAGGCCGCAGTTATTACCGGATCATATCCCACCCCGTCCTGTTACACGGATTAGAGCAGGCCGCAGTTATTACCGGATCATATCCCACCCATCCTGTTACACGGATTAGAGCTGGCTGCAGTTATTACAGGATCAAATCCCACCCCTCCTGTAACGCGGATTAGAGCAGGCCGCAGTTATTAGCGGATCATATCACACCCTGTCCTATTACACGGATTAGAGCAGGCCGCAGGTATTACCGGATCATATCCCAGGCGTCCTATTACACGGATTAGAGCAGGCTGCAGTTATTACTGGATCATATCCCACCCCTCCTGTTACGCGGATTACAGTAGGCCGCAGTCATTACCGGATCGTATCCCACCCGTCATTTTACACGGATTAGAGCAGGCCGCAGTTATTACCGGATCATATCCCACCCCTCCTGTTACACGGATTAGAGCAGGCCGCATTTATTACCGGATCATATCCCACCCCTCCTGTTACACGGATTAGAGCAGGCCGCAGTTATTACAGGATCATATCCCACCCCTCCTGTTACACAGATTAGAGCAGGCCGCAGTTATTACCGGATCGTATCCCACCCCGTCCTGTTACACGGATTAGAGCAGGCCACAGTTATTACCAAATCATATGCCACCCGTCATATTACCCGGATTAGAGCAGGCTGCAGTTATTACCGGATCATATCACAGCCGTCCTATTACACGGATTAGAGCAGGCCGTAGTTATTACCCGATCATATCCAACCCCTCCTGTTACACGGATTAGAGCAGGCCGCAGGTATTACCGGATCATATCCCACCCCTCCTATTACACGGATTAGAGCAGGCCGCAGTTATTACCGGATCATATCCCAGCCTTCCTGTTACACGGATTAGAGCAGGCTGCAGTTATTACCAGATCATATCCCACTCCTCCTATTACACGGATTAGAGCAGGCCACAGTTATTACCAGATCATATCCGACCCCTCCTGTTACACGGATTAGAGCAGGCTGCAGTTATTCCCAAATCATATCCCACCCGTCATATTACACAGATTAGAGCAGGCCGCAGGTATTACCGGATCATATCCCAGCAGTCCTATTACACGGATTAGAGCAGGCCGCAGTTATTACCGGATCGTATCCCAGCCGTCCTATTACAGGGGCTAGAGCAGGCTGCAGTTATTACCAGATCATATCCCACCCCTCCTGTTACACGCATTAGAGCAGGCCGCAGTTATTACCGGATCATATCCCACCCTGTCCTGTTACACGGATTAGAGCAGGCCGCAGTTATTACCGGATCATATCCCACCCGTCCTGTTACACGGATTAGAGCAGGCCGCAGTTATTACCAGATCATATCCCACCCGTCCTGTTACACGTATTAGAGCTGGCTGCAGTTATTACAGGATCAAATCCCACCTCTCCTGTTACGCGGATTACAGCAGGCCGCAGTTATTAGCGGATCATATCACACCCCGTCCTATTACACGGATTAGAGCAGGCCGCAGGTATTACCGGATCATATCCCAGCCGTCCTATTACACGGATTAGAGAAGGCCGCAGTTATTACCGGATCATATCCCAGCCGTCCTATTACACGGATTAGAGCAGGCCACAGTTATTACCGGATCATATCCCACCCCTCCTGTTACGCGGATTACAGCAGGCCGCAGTCATTACCGGATCGTATCCCACCCGTCATTTTACACAGATTAGAGAAGGCCGCAGGTATTACCGGATCATATCCCAACCCTCCTATTACACGGATTAGAGCAGGCCGCAGGTATTACCGGATCATATCCCACCCCTCCTATTACACGGATTAGAGCAGGCTGCAGTTATTAGCGGATCATATCCCACCCCTCCTGTTACACAGATTAGAGCAGGCCGCAGTTATTACCGGATCATATCCCACCCCTCCTGTTACATGGATTAGAGCAGGCCGCAGTTATTACCGGATCATACCCCACCCATCCTATTACACGGATTAGAGCAGACCGCATTTATTACCGGATCGTATCCCACCCCTCCTCTTACCCGGATTAGAGCAGGCCGCAGTTATTACCAGATCATATCCCACCCCTCCTGTTACACGGATTAGAGCAGGCCGCATTTATTACCGGATAATATCCCACCCCTCCTGTTACACGGATTAGAGCAGGCCGCATTTATTACCGGATCATATCCCACCCCTCCTGTTACACGGATTAGAGCAGGCCGCAGTTATTACCGGATCATATCACAGCCGTCCTATTACACGGATTAGACCAGGCCGCAGTTATTACCGGATCATATCCCACCCGTCATTTTACACGGATTAGAGCAGGCCGCAGTTATTACCGGATCATATCCCACCCCGTCCTGTTACACGGATTAGAGCAGGCCGCAGTTATTACCGGATCATATCCCACCCATCCTGTTACACGGATTAGAGCTGGCTGCAGTTATTACAGGATCAAATCCCACCCCTCCTGTAACGCGGATTACAGCAGGCCGCAGTTATTAGCGGATCATATCACACCCTGTCCTATTACACGGATTAGAGCAGGCCGCAGGTATTACCGGATCATATCCCAGGCGTCCTATTACACGGATTAGAGCAGGCTGCAGTTATTACTGGATCATATCCCACCCCTCCTGTTACACGGATTAGAGCAGGCCGCATTTATTACAGGATCATATCCCACCCCTCCTGTTACACAGATTAGAGCAGGCCGCAGTTATTACCGGATCGTATCCCACCCCGTCCTGTTACACGGATTAGAGCAGGCCGCAGGTATTACCGGATCATATCCCACCCCTCCTATTACACGGATTAGAGCAGGCCGCAGTTATTACCGGATCATATCCCAGCCTTCCTGTTACACGGATTAGAGCAGGCTGCAGTTATTACCAGATCATATCCCACTCCTCCTATTACACGGATTAGAGCAGGCCACAGTTATTACCAGATCATATCCGACCCCTCCTGTTACACGGATTAGAGCAGGCTGCAGTTATTCCCAAATCATATCCCACCCGTCATATTACACAGATTAGAGCAGGCCGCAGGTATTACCGGATCATATCCCAGCAGTCCTATTACACGGATTAGAGCAGGCCGCAGTTATTACCGGATCGTATCCCAGCCGTCCTATTACAGGGGCTAGAGCAGGCTGCAGTTATTACCAGATCTTATCCCACCCCTCCTGTTACACGCATTAGAGCAGGCCGCAGTTATTACCGGATCATATCCCACCCCGTCCTGTTACACAGATTAGAGCAGGCCGCAGTTATTACCAGATCATATCCCACCCCTCCTATTACACAGATTAGAGCAGGCTGCAGTTATTACCGGATGTATCCCACCCCTTCTATTACACGGATTAGAGCAGGCCGCAGTTATTACTGGATCATATCCCACCCGTCCTATTACACAGATTAGAGCAGGCCGCAGTTATTACCGGATCATATCCCACCCCTCCTGTTACACAGATTAGAGCAGGCCGCAGTTATTACCGGATCATATCCCACCCCTCCTGTTACATGGATTAGAGCAGGCCGCAGTTATTACCGGATCATACCCCACCCATCCTATTACACGGATTAGAGCAGACCGCATTTATTACCGGATCGTATCCCACCCCTCCTCTTACCCGGATTAGAGCAGGCCGCAGTTATTACCAGATCATATCCCACCCCTCCTGTTACACGGATTAGAGCAGGCCGCATTTATTACCGGATCATATCCCACCCCTCCTGTTACACGGATTAGAGCAGGCCGCAGTTATTACCGGATCATATCACAGCCGTCCTATTACACGGATTAGACCAGGCCGCAGTTATTACCGGATCATATCCCACCCGTCATTTTACACGGATTAGAGCAGGCCGCAGTTATTACCGGATCATATCCCACCCCGTCCTGTTACACGGATTAGAGCAGGCCGCAGTTATTACCGGATCATATCCCACCCATCCTGTTACACGGATTAGAGCTGGCTGCAGTTATTACAGGATCAAATCCCACCCCTCCTGTAACGCGGATTACAGCAGGCCGCAGTTATTAGCGGATCATATCACACCCTGTCCTATTACACGGATTAGAGCAGGCCGCAGGTATTACCGGATCATATCCCAGGCGTCCTATTACACGGATTAGAGCAGGCTGCAGTTATTACTGGATCATATCCCACCCCTCCTGTTACGCGGATTACAGTAGGCCGCAGTCATTACCGGATCGTATCCCACCCGTCATTTTACACGGATTAGAGCAGGCCGCAGTTATTACCGGATCATATCCCACCCCTCCTGTTACACGGATTAGAGCAGGCCGCATTTATTACCGGATCAGATCCCACCCCTCCTGTTACACGGATTAGAGCAGGCCGCAGTTATTACAGGATCATATCCCACCCCTCCTGTTACACAGATTAGAGCAGGCCGCAGTTATTACCGGATCGTATCCCACCCCGTCCTGTTACACGGATTAGAGCAGGCCACAGTTATTACCAAATCATATGCCACCCGTCATATTACCCGGATTAGAGCAGGCTGCAGTTATTACCGGATCATATCACAGCCGTCCTATTACACGGATTGGAGCAGGCCGTAGTTATTACCCGATCATATCCAACCCCTCCTGTTACACGGATTAGAGCAGGCCGCAGGTATTACCGGATCATATCCCACCCCTCCTATTACACGGATTAGAGCAGGCCGCAGTTATTACCGGATCATATCCCAGCCTTCCTGTTACACGGATTAGAGCAGGCTGCAGTTATTACCAGATCATATCCCACTCCTCCTATTACACGGATTAGAGCAGGCCACAGTTATTACCAGATCATATCCGACCCCTCCTGTTACACGGATTAGAGCAGGCTGCAGTTATTCCCAAATCATATCCCACCCGTCATATTACACAGATTAGAGCAGGCCGCAGTTATTACCGGATCATATCCCAGCCTTCCTGTTACACGGATTAGAGCAGGCCGCAGTTATTACCGGATCATATCCCACCCCTCCTGTTACGCGGATTACAGCAGGCCGCAGTCATTACCGGATCGTATCCCACCCGTCATTTTACACGGATTAGAGTAGGCCGCAGTTATTACCGGATCATATCCCACCCCTCCTGTTACACGGATTAGAGCAGGCCGCATTTATTACCGGATCATATCCCACCCCTCCTGTTACACGGATTAGAGCAGGCCGCAGTTATTACCCGATCATATCCAACCCCTCCTGTTACACGGATTAGAGCAGGCCGCAGTTATTACCAGATCATATACCTACCCCGTCCGTCTAAACGGATTAGAGCAGGCTGCAGTTATTACCAGATCATATCCCGCCACGTCCTGTTACACGGATTAGAGCAGGCCGCAGTTATTACCAGATCATATCCCACCACTCCTATTACACAGATTAGAGCAGGCCGCAGTTATTACCAGATCATATCCCACCCCTCCTATTACACGGATTAGAGCAGGCTGCAGTTATTAGCGGATCATATCCCACCCCTCCTATTACACGGATTAGAGCTGGCCGCAGTTATTACCGGATCATATCCCACCCGTCCTGTTACACAGATTAGAGCAGGCCACAGTTATTACCAGATCATATCCCACCCCTCCTATTCACGGGTTAGAGCAGGCCGCTTTAATTACCAGATCATATCCCACCCCTCCTATTACACGGATTAGAGCAGGCCGAAGTTATTACTGGATCATATCCCACCCGTCATATTACACGGATTAGAGCAGGCCGCAGGTATTACCGGATCATATCTCAGCCGTCCTATTACACGGATTAGAGCAGGCCGCAGTTATTACTGGATCATATCCCACCCCTCCTATTACACGGATTAGAGCAGACCGCATTTATTACCGGATCGTATCCCACCCCTCCTGTTACATGGATTAGAGCAGGCCACAGGTATTACCGGATCATATCCCACCCCTCCTATTACACGGATTAGAGCAGGCCGCAGGTATTACCGGATCATATCCCACCCCTCCTATTACACGGATTAGAGCAGGCTGCAGTTATTAGCGGATCATATCCCACCCCTCCTGTTACACAGATTAGAGCAGGCCGCAGTTATTACCGGATCATATCCCACCCCTCCTGTTACATGGATTAGAGCAGGCCGCAGTTCTTACTGGATCATACCCCACCCATCCTATTACACGGATTAGAGCAGACCGCATTTATTACCGGATCGTATCCCAACCCTCCTCTTACCCGGATTAGAGCAGGCCGCAGTTATTACCAGATCATATCCCACCCCTCCTGTTATGCGGATTAGAGAAGGCCGCATTTATTACAGGATAATATCCCACCCCTCCTGTTACACGGATTAGAGCAGGCCGCATTTATTACCGGATCATATCCCACCCCTCCTGTTACACGGATTAGAGCAGGCCGCAGTTATTACGGGATCATATCACATCCGTCCTATTACACGGATTAGAGCAGGCCGCAGTTATTACCGGATCATATCCCACCCGTCATTTTACACGGATTAGAGCAGGCCGCAGTTATTACCGGATCATATCCCACCCCGTCCTGTTACACGGATTAGAGGAGGCCGCAGTTATAACCGGATCATATCCCACCAGTTCTGTTACACGGATTAGATCTGGCTGCAGTTATTACAGGATCAAATCCCACCCCTCCTGTTATGCGGATTACAGCAGGCCGCAGTTATTAGCGGATCATATCACACCCCGTCCTATTACACGGATTAGAGCAGGCCGCAGGTATTACCGGATCATATCCCAGCCATCCTATTACACGGATTAGAGCAGGCCGCAGTTATTACCTGATCATATCCCAGCCGTCCTATTACACGGATTAGAGCAGGCCGCAGTTATTACCGGATCATATCCCACCCCTCCTGTTACGCGGATTACAGCAGGCCGCAGTCATTACCGGATCGTATCCCTCCCGTCATTTTACACGGATTAGAGCAGGCCGCAGTTATTACCGGATCATATCCCACCCCTCCGGTTACACGGATTAGAGCAGGCCGCATTTATTACCGGATCATATCCCACCCCTCCTGTTACACGGATTAGAGCAGGCCGCAGTTATTACCCGATCATATCCAACCCCTCCTGTTACACGGATTAGAGCAGTCCGCAGGTATTACCGGATCATATCCAGCCCCTCCTATTACACGGAAGAGAGCAGGCAGCAGTTATTACCGGATCATATCCCAGCCGTCATGTTACACGGATTAGAGCAGGCTGCAGTTATTACCAGATCATATCCCACCCCTCCTATTACACGGATTAGAGCAGGCCGCAGTTATTACCAGATAATATCCCACCCCTCCTGTTACACGGATTAGAGGAGGCCGCAGTTATTCCCAAATCATATCCCACCCGTCATATTACACAGATTAGAGCAGGCCGCAGGTATTACCGGATCATATCCCAGCCGTCCTATTACACAGATTAGAGCAGGCCGCAGTTATTACCGGATTGTATCCCAGCCGTCCTATTACAGGGGCTAGAGCAGGATGCAGTTATTACCAGACCATATCCCACCCCTCCTGTTACACGGATTAGAGCAGGCTGCAGTTATTACGGGATCATATCCCACCCCTCCAGTTACACAGATTAGAGCAGGCTGCAGTTATTAACGGATGTATCCCACCCCTCCTGTTACACGGATTAGAGCAGGCTGCATTTATTACCAGATCATATCCCACCCCTCCTATTACACGGATTAGAGCAGGCCGCAGTTATTACCAGATCATATCCCACCCCTCCTGTTACACGGATTAGAGCAGGCCGCAGTTATTACCAAATCATATGCCACCCGTCATATTACCCGGATTAGAGCAGGCTGCAGTTATTACCGGATCATATCACAGCCATCCTATTACACGGATTAGAGCAGGCCGCAGGTATTACCGGATCATATCCCAGCCGTCCTATTACACGGATTAGAGCAGGCCGCAGTTATTACCGGATTGTATCCCAGCCGTCCTATTACAGGGGCTAGAGCAGGATGCAGTTATTACCAGACCATATCCCACCCCTCCTGTTACACGGATTAGAGCAGGCTGCAGTTATTACGGGATCATATCCCACCCCTCCTATTACACAGATTAGAGCAGGCTGCAGTTATTAATGGATGTATCCCACCCCTCCTGTTACACGGATTAGAGCAGGCCGCAGTTATTACTGGATCATATCCCACCCGTCCTATTACACGGATTAGAGCGGGCCGCAGTTATTACCGGATGTATCCCACCCCTACTATTACACAGATTAGAGCAGGCCGCAGTTATTACCGGATCATATCCCACCCCTCCTGTTACACAGATTAGAGCAGGCCGCATTTATTACCGGATCATATCCCACCCCTCCTGTTACACGGATTAGAGCAGGCCGCAGTTATTACCCGATCATATCCAACCCCTCCTGTTACACGGATTAGAGCAGTCCGCAGGTATTACCGGATCATATCCCACCCCTCCTATTACACGGAAGAGAGCAGGCAGCAGTTATTACCGGATCATATCCCAGCCGTCCTGTTACACGGATTAGAGCAGGCTGCAGTTATTACCAGATCATATCCCACCCCTCCTATTACACGGATTAGAGCAGGCCGCAGTTATTACCAGATAATATCCCACCCCTCCTGTTACACGGATTAGAGGAGGCCGCAGTTATTCCCAAATCATATCCCACCCGTCATATTACACAGATTAGAGCAGGCCGCAGGTATTACCGGATCATATCCCAGCCGTCCTATTACACAGATTAGAGCAGGCCGCAGTTATTACCGGATTGTATCCCAGCCGTCCTATTACAGGGGCTAGAGCAGGATGCAGTTATTACCAGACCATATCCCACCCCTCCTGTTACACGGATTAGAGCAGGCTGCAGTTATTACGGGATCATATCCCACCCCTCCAGTTACACAGATTAGAGCAGGCTGCAGTTATTAACGGATGCATCCCACCCCTCCTGTTACACGGATTAGAGCAGGCCGCAGTTATTACTGGATCATATCCCAGCCGTCCTGTTACACGGATTAGAGCAGGCTGCTGTTATTACCAGATCATATCCCACCCCTCCTATTACACGGATTAGAGCAGGCCGCAGTTATTACCAGATAATATCCCACCCCTCCTGTTACACGGATTAGAGGAGGCCGCAGTTATTCCCAAATCATATCCCACCCGTCATATTACACAGATTAGAGCAGGCCGCAGGTATTACCGGATCATATCCCAGCCGTCCTATTACACGGATTAGAGCAGGCCGCAGTTATTACCGGATTGTATCCCAGCCGTCCTATTACAGGGGCTAGAGCAGGATGCAGTTATTACCAGACCATATCCCACCCCTCCTGTTACACGGATTAGAGCAGGCTGCAGTTATTACGGGATCATATCCCACCCCTCCTATTACACAGATTAGAGCAGGCTGCAGTTATTAATGGATGTATCCCACCCCTCCTGTTACACGGATTAGAGCAGGCCGCAGTTATTACTGGATCATATCCCACCGTCCTATTACACGGATTAGAGCGGGCCGCAGTTATTACCGGATGTATCCCACCCCTACTATTACACAGATTAGAGCAGGCCGCAGTTATTACTGGATCATATCACACCCCGTCCTATTACAGGGGTTAGAGCAGGCCGCAGTTATTACCAGATCATATACCTACCCCGTCCTGTTAAACGGATTAGAGCAGGCTGCAGTTATTACCAGATCATATCCCGCCACGTCCTGTTACACGGATTAGAGCAGGCCGCAGTTATTACCAGATCATATCCCACCACTCCTATTACACAGATTAGAGCAGGCCGCAGTTATTACTGGATCATATCACACCCCGTCCTATTACAGGGGTTAGAGCAGGCCGCAGTTATTACCAGATCATATACCTACCCCGTCCTGTTACACGGATTAGAGCAGGCTGCAGTTATTACCAGATCATATCCCGCCACGTCCTGTTACACGGATTAGAGCAGGCCGCAGTTATTACCAGATCATATCCCACCACTCCTATTACACAGATTAGAGCAGGCCGCAGTTATTACCAGATCATATCTCACCCCTCCTATTCACGGGTTATAGCAGGCCGCTTTAATTACCAGATCATATCCCACCCCTCCTATTACACGGATTAGAGCAGGCCGAAGTTATTACTGGATCATATCCCACCCGTCATATTACACGGATTAGAGCAGGCCGCAGGTATTACCGGATCATATCCCAGCCGTCCTATTACACGGATTAGAGAAGGCCGCAGTTATTACTGGATCATATCCCACTCCTCCTATTACACGGATTAGAGCAGACCGCATTTATTACCGGATCGTATCCCACCCCTCCTGTTACACGGATTAGAGCAGGCCGCAGGTATTACCGGATCATATCCCACCCCTCCCATTACACGGACTAGAGCAGGCCGCAGGTATTACCGGATCATATCAAACCCCTCCTATTACACGGATTAGAGCAGGCTGCAGTTATTAGCGGATCATATCCCACCCCTCCTGTTACAGAGATTAGAGCAGGCCGCAGTTATTACCGGATCATATCCCACCCCTCCTGTTACATGGATTAGAGCAGGCCGCAGTTATTACCGGATCATACCCCACCCATCCTATTACACGGATTAGAGCAGACCGCATTTATTACTGGATCGTATCCCACCCCTCCTCTTACCTGGATTAGAGCAGGCCGCAGTTATTACCAGATCATATCCCACCCCTCCTGTTACACGGATTAGAGCAGGCCGCATTTATTACCGGATAATATCCCACCCCTCCTGTTACACGGATTAGAGCAGGCCGCATTTATTACTGGATCATATCCCACCCCTCCTATTACACGGATTAGAGCAGGCCGCAGGTATTACCGGATCATATCCCACCCCTCCTATTACACGGATTAGAGCAGGCTGCAGTTATTAGCGGATCATATCCCACCCCTCCTGTTACACAGATTAGAGCAGGCCGCAGTTATTACCGGATCATATCCCACCCCTCCTGTTACATGGATTAGAGCAGGCCGCAGTTATTACCGGATCATACCACACCCATCCTATTACACGGATTAGAGCAGACCGCATTTATTACCGGATCGTATCCCACCCCTCCTCTTACCCGGATTAGAGCAGGCCGCAGTTATTACCAGATCATATCCCACCCCTCCTGTTACACGGATTAGAGCAGGCCGCATTTATTACCGGATAATATCCCACCCCTCCTGTTACACGGATTAGAGCAGGCCGCATTTATTACCGGATCATATCCCACCCCTCCTGTTACACGGATTAGAGCAGGCTGCAGTTATTACCGGATCATATCACAGCCGTCCTATTACACGGATTAGAGCAGGCCGCAGTTATTACCGGATCATATCCCACCCGTCATTTTACACGGATTAGAGCAGGCCGCAGTTATTAAGGATCATATCCCACCCCGTTCTGTTACACGGATTAGAGCAGGCCACAGTTATTACCGGATCATATCCCACCCGTCCTGTTACACGGATTAGAGCTGGCTGCAGTTATTACCGGATCATATCCCACCCCTCCTGTTACGCGGATTACAGCAGGCCGCAGTCATTACCGGATCGTATCCCACCCGTCATTTTACACGGATTAGAGCAGGCCGCAGTTATTACCGGATCATATCCCACCCCTCCTGTTACACAAATTAGAGCAGGCCGCAGTTATTACCGGATCGTATCCCACCCCGTCCTGTTACACGGATTAGAGCAGGCCACAGTTATTACCAAATCATATGCCACCCGTCATATTACCCGGATTAGGGCAGGCTGCAGTTATTACCGGATCATATCACAGCCGTCCTATTACACGGATTAGAGCAGGCCGCAGTTATTACCCGATCATATCGAACCCCTCCTGTTACACGGATTAGAGCAGGCCGCAGGTATTACCGGATCATATCCCACCCCTCCTATTACACAGATTAGAGCAGGCCGCAGTTATTACCGGATCATATCCCAGCCGTCCTGTTAAACGGATTAGAGCAGGCTGCAGTTATTACCAGATCATATCCCACCCCTCCTATTACACGGATTAGAGCAGGCCGCAGTTATTACCAGATCATATCCCACCCCTCCTGTTACACGGATTAGAGCAGGCCGCAGTTATTCCCAAATCATATCCCACCCGTCATATTACACAGATTAGAGCAGGCCGCAGGTATTACCGGATCATATCCCAGCCGTCCTATTACACGGATTAGAGCAGGCCGCAGTTATTACCGGATCGTATCCCAGCCGTCCTATTACAGGGGCTAGAGCAGGCTGCAGTTATTACCAGACCATATCCCACCCCTCCTGTTACACGGATTAGAGCAGGCCGCAGTTATTACGGGATCATATCCCACCCCGTCCTGTTACACAGATTAGAGCAGGCCGCAGTTATTACCAGATCATATCCCACCCCTCCTATTACACAGATTAGAGCAGGCTGCAGTTATTACCGGATGTATCCCACCCCTCCTATTACAAGGATTAGAGCAGGCCGCAGTTATTACTGGATCATATCCCACCCGTCCTATTACACGGATTAGAGCGGGCCGCAGTTATTACCGGATGTATCCCACCCCTACTATTACACAGATTAGAGCAGGCCGCAGTTATTACTGGATCATATCACACCCCGTCCTATTACAGGGGCTAGAGCAGGCCGCAGTTATTACCAGATCATATCCCTACCCTGTCCTGTGACACGGATTAGAGCAGGCTGCAGTTATTACCAGATCATATCCCGCCACGTCCTGTTACACGGATTAGAGCAGGCCGCAGTTATTACCAGATCATATCCCACCCCTCCTATTACATGGATTAGAGCAGGCTGCAGTTATTAGCGGATCATATCCCACCCCTCCTATTACACGGATTAGAGCTGGCCGCAGTTATTACCGGATCATATCCCACCCGTCCTGTTACACGGATTAGAGCAGGCCGCAGTTATTACCGGATCATATCCCAGCCGTCCTGTTACACGGATTAGAGCAGGCTGCAGTTATTACCAGATCATATCCCACCCCTCCTATTACACGGATTAGAGCAGGCCGCAGTTATTACCAGATCATATCCCACCCCTCCTGTTACACGGATTAGAGCAGGCCGCAGTTATTCCCAAATTATATCCCACCCGTCATATTACACAGATTAGAGCAGGTATTACCGGATCATATTCAACCCCTCCTGTTACACGGATTAGAGCAGGCCGCAGGTATTACCGGATCATATCCCACCCCTCCTATTACACGGATTAGAGCAGGCCGCAGTTATTACCGGATCATATCCCAGCCGTCCTGTTATATGGATTAGAGCAGGCTGCAGTTATTACCAGATCATATCCCACCCCTCCTATTACACGGATTAGAGCAGGCCGCAGATATTACCAGATCATATCCCACCCCTCCTGTTACACGGATTAGAGCAGGCCGCAGTTATTCCCAAATCATATCCCACCCGTCAAATTACGCAGATTAGAGCAGGCCGCAGGTATTACCGGATCATATCCTAGCCGTCCTATTACACGGATTAGAGCAGGCCGCAGTTATTACCGGATCGTATCCCAGCCGTCCTATTACAGGGGCTAGAGCAGGCTGCAGTTATTACCAGACCATATCCCACCCCTCCTGTTACACGGATTAGAGCAGGCCGCAGTTATTACCGGATCATATCCCACCCCATCCTGTTACACAGATTAGAGCAGGCCGCAGTTATTACCAGATCATATCCCACCCCTCCTATTACACAGATTAGAGCAGGCTGCAGTTATTACCGGATGTATCCCACCCCTCCTATTACACGGATTAGAGCAGGCCGCAGTTATTACTGGATCATATCCCACCCGTCCTATTACACGGATTAGAGCGGGCCGCAGTTATTACCGGATGTATCCCACCCCTACTATTACAAAGATGAGAGCAGGCAGCAGTTATTACTGGATCATATCACACCCCGTCCTATTACAGGGATTAGAGCAGGCCGCAGTTATTACCAGATCATATCCCTACCCTGTCCTGTTACACGGATTAGAGCAGGCTGCAGTTATTACCAGATCATATCCCGCCACGTCCTGTTACACGGATTAGAGCAGGCCGCAGTTATTACCAGATCATATCCCACCACTCCTATTACACAGATTAGAGCAGGCCGCAGTTATTACCAGATCATATCCCACCCCTCCTATTACACGGATTAGAGCAGGCTGCAGTTATTAGCGGATCATATCCCACCCCTCCTATTACACGGATTAGAGCTGGCCGCAGTTATTACCGGATCATATCCCACCCGTCCTGTTTCACGGATTAGAGGAGGCCGCAGTTATTACCGGATCATATCCCAGCCGTCCTGTTACACGGATTAGAGCAGGCTGCATTTATTACCAGATCATATCCCACCCCTCCTATTACACGGATTAGAGCAGGCCGCAGTTATTACCAGATCATATCCCACCCCTCCTGTTACACGGATTAGAGCAGGCCGCAGTTATTACCAAATCATATGCCACCCGTCATATTACCCGGATTAGAGCAGGCTGCAGTTATTACCGGATCATATCACAGCCATCCTATTACACGGATTAGAGCAGGCCGCAGTTATTACCCAATCATATCGAACCCCTCCTGTTACACGGATTAGAGCAGGCCGCAGGTATTACCGGATCATATCCCACCCCTCCTATTACACGGATTAGAGCAGGCTGCAGTTATTACCGGATCATATCCCAGCCGTCCTGTTACACGGATTAGAGCAGGCTGCAGTTATTACCAGATCATATCCCACCCCTCCTATTACACGGATTAGAGCAGGCCGCAGTTATTACCAGATCATATCCCACCCCTCCTGTTACACGGATGAGAGCAGGCCGCAGTTATTCCCAAATCATATCCCACCCGTCATATTACACAGATTAGAGCAGGCCGCAGGTATTACCGGATCATATCCCAGCCGTCCTATTACACGGATTAGAGCAGGCCGCAGTTATTACCGGATCGTATCCCAGCCGTCCTATTACAGCAGTAGAGCAGGCTGCAGTTATTACCAGACCATATCCCACCCCTCCTATTACACAGATTAGAGCAGGCTGCAGTTATTACCGGATGTATCCCACCCCTCCTATTACACGGATTAGAGCAGGCCGCAGTTATTACCAGATCATATCCCACCCCTCCTATTACACAGATTAGAGCAGGCTGCAGTTATTACCGGATGTATCCCACCCCTCCTATTACACGGATTAGAGCAGGCCGCAGTTATTACTAGATCATATCCCACCCGTCGTATTACACGGATTAGAGCGGGCCGCAGTTATTACCGGATGTATCCCACCCCTTCTATTACACAGATTAGAGCAGGCCGCAGTTATTACTGGATCATATCACACCCCGTCCTTTTACAGGGGCTAGAGCAGGCCGCAGTTATTACCAGATCATATCCCTACCCCGTCCTGTTACACGGATTAGATCAGGCTGCAGTTATTACCAGATCATATCCCGCCACGTCCTGTTACACGGATTAGAGCAGGCCGCAGTTATTACCAGATCATATCCCACCATTCCTATTACACAGATTAGAGCAGGCCGCAGTTATTACCAGATCATATCCCACCCCTCCTATTACACGGATTAGACCAGGCTGCAGTTATTAGCGGATCATATCCCACCCCTCCTATTACACGGATTAGACCAGGCTGCAGTTATTAGCGGATCATATCCCACCCCTCCTATTACACGGATTAGAGCTGGCCGCAGTTATTACCGGATCATATCCCACCCGTCCTGTTACACGGATTAGAGCAGGCCGCAGTTATTACCGGATCATATCCCAGCCGTCCTGTTACACGGATTAGAGCAGGCTGCAGTTATTACCAGATCATATCCCACCCCTCCTATTACACGGATTAGATCAGGCCGCAGTTATTCCCAAATCATATCCCACCCGTCATATTACACAGATTAGAGCAGGTATTACCGGATCATATTCAACCCCTCCTGTTACACGGATTAGAGCAGGCCGCAGGTATTACCGGATCATATCCCACCCCTCCTATTACACGGATTAGAGCAGGCCGCAGTTATTACCGGATCATATCCCAGCCGTCCTGTTATATGGATTAGAGCAGGCTGCAGTTATTACCAGATCATATCCCACCCCTCCTATTACACGGATTAGAGCAGGCCGCAGATATTACCAGATCATATCCCACCCCTCCTGTTACACGGATTAGAGCAGGCCGCAGTTATTCCCAAATCATATCCCACCCGTCAAATTACGCAGATTAGAGCAGGCCGCAGGTATTACCGGATCATATCCTAGCCGTCCTATTACACGGATTAGAGCAGGCCGCAGTTATTACCGGATCGTATCCCAGCCGTCCTATTACAGGGGCTAGAGCAGGCTGCAGTTATTACCAGACCATATCCCACCCCTCCTGTTACACGGATTAGAGCAGGCCGCAGTTATTACCGGATCATATCCCACCCCATCCTGTTACACAGATTAGAGCAGGCCGCAGTTATTACCAGATCATATCCCACCCCTCCTATTACACAGATTAGAGCAGGCTGCAGTTATTACCGGATGTATCCCACCCCTCCTATTACACGGATTAGAGCAGGCCGCAGTTATTACTGGATCATATCCCACCCGTCCTATTACACGGATTAGAGCGGGCCGCAGTTATTACCGGATGTATCCCACCCCTACTATTACAAAGATGAGAGCAGGCCGCAGTTATTACTGGATCATATCACACCCCGTCCTATTACAGGGATTAGAGCAGGCCGCAGTTATTACCAGATCATATCCCTACCCTGTCCTGTTACACGGATTAGAGCAGGCTGCAGTTATTACCAGATCATATCCCGCCACGTCCTGTTACACGGATTAGAGCAGGCCGCAGTTATTACCAGATCATATCCCACCACTCCTATTACACAGATTAGAGCAGGCCGCAGTTATTACCAGATCATATCCCACCCCTCCTATTACACGGATTAGAGCAGGCTGCAGTTATTAGCGGATCATATCCCACCCCTCCTATTACACGGATTAGAGCTGGCCGCAGTTATTACCGGATCATATCCCACCCGTCCTGTTTCACGGATTAGAGCAGGCCGCAGTTATTACCGGATCATATCCCAGCCGTCCTGTTACACGGATTAGAGCAGGCTGCATTTATTACCAGATCATATCCCACCCCTCCTATTACACGGATTAGAGCAGGCCGCAGTTATTACCAGATCATATCCCACCCCTCCTGTTACACGGATTAGAGCAGGCCGCAGTTATTACCAAATCATATGCCACCCGTCATATTACCCGGATTAGAGCAGGCTGCAGTTATTACCGGATCATATCACAGCCATCCTATTACACGGATTAGAGCAGGCCGCAGTTATTACCCAATCATATCGAACCCCTCCTGTTACACGGATTAGAGCAGGCCGCAGGTATTACCGGATCATATCCCACCCCTCCTATTACACGGATTAGAGCAGGCTGCAGTTATTACCGGATCATATCCCAGCCGTCCTGTTACACGGATTAGAGCAGGCTGCAGTTATTACCAGATCATATCCCACCCCTCCTATTACACGGATTAGAGCAGGCCGCAGTTATTACCAGATCATATCCCACCCCTCCTGTTACACGGATGAGAGCAGGCCGCAGTTATTCCCAAATCATATCCCACCCGTCATATTACACAGATTAGAGCAGGCCGCAGGTATTACCGGATCATATCCCAGCCGTCCTATTACACGGATTAGAGCAGGCCGCAGTTATTACCGGATCGTATCCCAGCCGTCCTATTACAGCAGTAGAGCAGGCTGCAGTTATTACCAGACCATATCCCACCCCTCCTATTACACAGATTAGAGCAGGCTGCAGTTATTACCGGATGTATCCCACCCCTCCTATTACACGGATTAGAGCAGGCCGCAGTTATTACCAGATCATATCCCACCCCTCCTATTACACAGATTAGAGCAGGCTGCAGTTATTACCGGATGTATCCCACCCCTCCTATTACACGGATTAGAGCAGGCCGCAGTTATTACTAGATCATATCCCACCCGTCGTATTACACGGATTAGAGCGGGCCGCAGATATTACCGGATGTATCCCACCCCTTCTATTACACAGATTAGAGCAGGCCGCAGTTATTACTGGATCATATCACACCCCGTCCTTTTACAGGGGCTAGAGCAGGCCGCAGTTATTACCAGATCATATCCCTACCCCGTCCTGTTACACGGATTAGATCAGGCTGCAGTTATTACCAGATCATATCCCGCCACGTCCTGTTACACGGATTAGAGCAGGCCGCAGTTATTACCAGATCATATCCCACCATTCCTATTACACAGATTAGAGCAGGCCGCAGTTATTACCAGATCATATCCCACCCCTCCTATTACACGGATTAGACCAGGCTGCAGTTATTAGCGGATCATATCCCACCCCTCCTATTACACGGATTAGAGCTGGCCGCAGTTATTACCGGATCATATCCCACCCGTCCTGTTACACGGATTAGAGCAGGCCGCAGTTATTACCGGATCATATCCCAGCCGTCCTGTTACACGGATTAGAGCAGGCTGCAGTTATTACCAGATCATATCCCACCCCTCCTATTACACGGATTAGATCAGGCCGCAGTTATTACCAGATCATATCCCACCCCTCCTGTTACACGGATTAGAGCAGGCCGCAGTTATTCCCAAATCATATCCCACCCGTCATATTACACAGATTAGAGCAGGTATTACCGGATCATATCCAACCCCTCCTGTTACACGGATTAGAGCAGGCCGCAGGTATTACCGGATCATATCCCACCCCTCCTATTACACGGATTAGAGCAGGCCGCAGTTATTACCGCATCATATCCCACCCGTCATATTACACAGATTAGAGCAGGCCGCAGGTATTACCGGATCATATCCCAGCCGTCCTATTACACGGATTAGAGCAGGCCGCAGTTATTACCGGATCGTATCCCAGCCGTCCTATTACAGGGGCTAGAGCAGGCTGCAGTTATTACCAGACCATATCCCACCCCTCCTGTTACACGGATTAGAGCAGGCCGCAGTTATTACCAGATCATATCCCACCCCTCCTGTTACACGGATTAGAGCAGGCCGCAGTTATTCCCAAATCATATCCCACCCGTCATATTACACAGATTAGAGCAGGCCGCAGGTATTACCGGATCATATCCCAGCCGTCCTATTACACGGATTAGAGCAGGCCGCAGTTATTACCGGATCGTATCCCAGCCGTCCTATTACAGGGGCTAGAGCAGGCTGCAGTTATTACCAGACCATATCCCACCCCTCCTGTTACACGGATTAGAGCAGGCCGCAGTTATTACCGGATCATATCCCACCCCGTCCTGTTACACAGATTAGAGCAGGCCGCAGTTATTACCAGATCATATCCCACCCCTCCTATTACACAGATTAGAGCAGGCTGCAGTTATTACCGGATGTATCCCACCCCTCCTATTACACGGATTAGAGCAGGCCGCAGTTATTACTGGATCATATCCCACCCATCCTATTACACGGATTAGAGCGGGCCGCAGTTATTACCGGATGTATCCCACCCCTACTATTACACAGATTAGAGCAGGCCGCAGTTATTACTGGATCATACCACAACTCGTCCTATTACAGAAGTTAGAGCAGGCCGCAGTTATTACCAGATCATATCCCTACCCCGTACTGTTACACGGATTAGAGCAGGCTGTAGTTATTACCAGATCATATCCCGCCACGTCCTGTTACACGGATTAGAGCAGGCCGCCGTTATTACCAGATCATATCCCACCACTCCTATTACACAGATTAGAGCAGGCCGCAGTTATTACCAGATCATATCCCACCCCTCCTATTACACGGATTAGAGCAGGCTGCAGTTATTAGCGGATCATATCCCACCCCTCCTATTACACGGATTAGAGCTGGCCGCAGTTATTACCGGATCATATCCCACCCGTCCTGTTACACAGATTAGAGCAGGCCACAGTTATTACCGGATCGTATTCCAGCCGTCCTATTACAGGGGCTAGAGCAGGCTGCAGTTATTACCAGACCATATCCCACCCCTCCTGTTACACGGATTAGAGCAGGCCGCAGTTATTACCGGATCATATCCCACCCCCTCCTGTTACACAGATTAGAGCAGGCCGCAGTTATTACCAGATCATATCCCACCCCTCCTATTACACAGATTAGAGCAGGCTGCAGTTATTACCGGATGTATCCCACCCCTCCTATTACACGGATTAGAGCAGGCCGCAGTTATTACTGGATCATATCCCACCCGTCCTATTACACGGATTAGAGCGGGCCGCAGTTATTACCGGATGTATCCCATGTAGGAGGCTGGACTGGCTTGTAGTGAGTACCAAGGGGTACTTGCACCTTGCACCAGGCCCAGTTATCCCTTATTAGTGTATAGGGTGTCTAGCAGCTTAGGCTGATAGATAATGGTAGCTTAGCAAAGCAGCTCAGGCTGAACTAGGAGACGTGTGAAGCTACTACAGTACCACTTAGTGTCATATGCACAATATCATAAGAAAACACAATACACAGTTATACTAAAAATAAAGGTACTTTATTTTTATGACAATATGCCAAAGTATCTTAGAGTGTACCCTCAGTGAGAGGATAGGAAATATACACAAGATATATATACACAATAGCAAAAATATGCAGTATAGTCTTAGAAAACAGTGCAAACAATGTATAGTTACAATAGGATGCAATGGGGAAACATAGGGATAGGGGCAACACAAACCATATACTCTAGAAGTGGAATGCGAACCACGAATGGACCCCAAACCTATGTGACCTTGTAGAGGGTCGCTGGGACTATTAGAAAATAGTGAGAGTTAGAGAAATAACCCTCCCCAAGACCCTGAAAAGTGAGTGCAAAGTGCACTAAAGTTCCCCTAAGGACAAAATAGTCGTGTTAGAGGGAGAATGCAAGGAAAACACAAATCAGCAATGCAACAACGATGGATTCCTGTCTGAGGGTACCTGTGGAACAAGGGGACCAAGTCCAAAAGTCACAAGCAGCTCGGAGATGGGCAGATGCCCAAGAAATGCCAGCGGTTGGTGCAAAGAAGCTCTTACTAGGCTGAAGAACTGTGAATACTGCAGGAACGACAAGGGCTAGAGACTTCCCCTTTGGAGGATGGATCCCCCACGCCTTGGAGAGTCGTGCAGAAGTGTTTTCCCGCCGGATGGACGCCAACAAGCCTTGCTACACGCAAATCGTGCGTTTGGCGTTTTTGGACGCTGCTGGGGCCCAGGAGGGACCAGGAGGTCGCAAATTGGACCTGCAGAGAGAGGGGACGTCGAGCAAGACAAGGAGCCCTCACTGAAGCAGGTAGCACCCGGAGAAGTGCCAGAAACAGGCACTACGAGGATGCGTGAAACGGTGCTCGCCGAAGTTGCACAAAGGAGTCCCACGTCGCCGGAGACCAACTTAGAAAGTCGTGCAATGCAGGTTAGAGTGCCGTGGACCCAGGCTTGGCTGTGCACGAAGGATTTCCGCCGGAAGTGCACAGGGGCCGGAGAAGCTTGCAAAGTCGCGGTTCCCAGCAATGCAGCCCAGCGAGGTGAGGCAAGAACTTACCTCCACCAAACTTGGGCTGAAGAGTCACTGGACTGTGGGGGTCACTTGGACGGTGTCGCTGGATTCGAGGGACCTCGCTCGTCGTGCTGAGAGGAGACCCAAGGGACCGGAGATGCAGCTTTTTGGTGCCTGCGGTTGCAGGGGGACGATTCCGTCGACCCACGGGAGATTTCTTCGGAGCTTCTGGTGCAGAGAGGAGGCAGACTACCCCCACAGCATGCACAAGCAGGAAAACAGTCGAGAAGGCGGCAGGATCAGCGTTACAGAGTTGCAGTAGTCGTCTTTGCTACTATGTTGCAGGTTTGCAGGCTTCCAGCGCGGTCAGCGGTCGATTCCTTATCAGAAGGTGAAGAGGGAGATGCAGAGGAACTCGGCTGAGCTCATGCATTCGTTATCTAAAGTTTCCCCAGAGACAGAGACCCTAAATAGCCAGAAAAGAGGGTTTGGCTACCTAGGAGAGAGGAAAGGCTACTAACACCTGAAGGAGCCTATCAGCAGGAGTCTCTGACGTCACCTGGTGGCACTGGCCACTCAGAGCAGTCCAGTGTGCCAGCAGCACCTCTGTTTCCAAGATGGCAGAGGTCTGGAGCACACTGGAGGAGCTCTGGACACCTCCCAGGGGAGGTGCAGGTCAGGGGAGTAGTCACTCCCCTTTCCTTTGTCCAGTTTCGCGCCAGAGCAGGGGCTAAGGGGTCCCTGAACCGGTGTAGACTGGCTTATGCAGAATTGGGCACCTCTGTGCCCAACAAAGCATTTCCAGAGGCTGGGGGAGGCTACTCCTCCCCTTCCTTCACACCATTTTCCAAAGGGAGAGGGTGTCACACCCTCTCTCAGAGGAAGTTCTTTGTTCTGCCATCCTGGGCCAGGCCTGGCTGGACCCCAGGAGGGCAGCTGCCTGTCTGAGGGGTTGGCAGTAGCAGCAGCTGCAGTGAAACCCCAGGAAGGGCAGTCTGGCAGTACCAGGGTCTGTGCTACAGACCACTGGGATCATGGAATTGTACCAACAATGCCAGGATGGCATAGAGGGGGCAATTCCATGATCATAGACATGTTACATGGCCATATTCGGAGTTACCATGGTGAAGCTACATATAGGTAGTGACCTATATGTAGTGCACGTGTGTAATGGTGTCCCCGCACTCACAAAGTTCAGTGAATTGGCTCTGAACAATGTGGGGGCACCTTGGCTAGTGCCAGGGTGCCCTCACACTAAGTAACTTTGCACCTAACCTTTACCAGGTAAAGGTTAGACATATAGGTGACTTATAAGTTACTTAAGTGCAGTGTAAAATGGCTGTGAAATAACGTGGACGTTATTTCACTCAGGCTGCAGTGGCAGGCCTGTGTAAGAATTGTCAGAGCTCCCTATGGGTGGCAAAAGAAATGCTGCAGCCCATAGGGATCTCCTGGAACCCCAATACCCTGGGTACCTCAGTACCATATACTAGGGAATTATAAGGGTGTTCCAGTAAGCCAATGTAAATTGGTAAAAATGGTCACTAGCCTGTCAGTGACAATTTGGAAAGAAATGAGAGAGCATAACCACTGAGGTTCTGGTTAGCAGAGCCTCAGTGAGACAGTTAGGCACCACACAGGGAACATATACATGCACACCTATGAGCACTGGGGCCCTGTGTGACAGGGTCCCAGTGACACATACATATAGGCCACAAACCTATGAGCACTGGGGTCCTGACCAGCAGGATCCCAGTGACACATAACAACCATACTGAAAACATAGTGTTTTCACTATGAGCACTGAGGCCTGGCTATCAGGATCCCAGTGAGACAGTGAAAACAGTGACAAACACCCTGACATACACTCACAAACAGGCCAAAAGTGGGGGTAACAAGGCTAGAAAGAGGCTACCTTCTCACACAACCCCCCCCCAAACGAAGGACAATAAGGCTAACCTTGGCCAGTTGAGACTTTATTGTCTAAGTGGTGATAAGTAGAGAGTAGCTCTGCAATAGACTGGTTACTCCCTTTATCATCCACTATATGGTTACTTCCCTGTGGGGATGTAAACCACCCTGTTTGAAGTTTTTTAGCTAACCAACAATGTGAAGATGTATTTTCAGAGTTTCTATCAGTAAGTTTTAGTTTAGAGCAGTGGGAATTATCCACTGAACCTATTTGTAATGATGGAAATGCCAGACAGGGATGCTGTCTCAGTAAAGCCATAGCTGGACAAAAACTTTGTCCATTTGGCTGGAAGAGAGAACAGGGATGCTGTTTCTCTTGAGTTGGAGCAGGGCAGGGATGCTGTCCTATCAGCTCCACACTAGGGCAGGGATGCTGTCCTAAGTGTTGTGAGGCAGTGCAGAGTTTCTGCACTAAAGTTTCTCTGGGAGGGTTGGAGGGATGCTCCATGTTAACTAAAATGGTGCTCTTTTTCTCACCAATGTTAGTTATCCCACAGAGAGGTACTTCCACCTCAGGGAGTACAGTTTTGCCAACTGATGATTCCCTTGGAACAGGTGCCACCCCAGGAGAGGTTTCTCCCACCACAGGAATGGTATCCTGAATGGTAGGGTGGTTAGGGGATACTGTGATACCCTTTTTACCTGTTGATGGAGAGGGATCCTGAGTTTTCAGGCCTTCTCTCCTTTGCTTTTTCATTTCACTTGAAATGAGAGGGAACAATTCCTCAGGGATGCCCAGCATGGCTGCATGGGCATAAAACTCTACATCAGCCCAACCTGAGGCCTCTAGGTCATTACCTAAGAGACAGTCTACAGGTAAGCTAGGTGATACCACCACCTGCTTAGGGCCAGTAACTCCACCCCAACTAAACTGAATTATAGCTAAGGGAAGAAACTTAGTGGAGTTATGGACATCAATAATCTTATACTGTTGTCCAATGATGTGTTGTTCGGGAGGCACTAGGTTTTCAGTCACCAAAGTGAAACTGGCACCTGTGTCCCTGTAGGCCAAGGCCTCAACACCATTTATTGAAACTGTCTGCCTGTACTTATCCATTGTGAGGGGACAAGCAGCCAGTGTGGCAAGGCCAATGCCACTAGGTGTGACAGAAACTGTCTTGGGACTGATCACATCAGTTTCCACTATGGACCCATAAGTGAACCCAACTACACCCTTTGCTTGACTGTTGCCAGCAGTCCCACCACTAGTACCACTACTGCTAGGGGCACTAGAGCTTGATGTATTAGTGGTGGTAGGCTCAGGGGGTTTACCTGGACAGGACTTATCCCCTGGCCTATGGCCTCTGTTTTTACACACAAAGCACCAAGGCTTTTTAATGTGTGCAGGTTGGGAAGAAGAGGAAGAATTTGTTTTATCCCCACCCTCTGAAGAGTGTTTAAGATTTGAAGTGGGATCTTTGGTTTTACCCTTATCCCCATGCTTATCTTGAGATTTTTCACCATCTTTCTTCTTATTGCCATCTTTGTCACCCCCTGTATGAACTTTTCTGTTCACCCTTGTTCTGACCCATTTGTCTGCCTTCTTTCCCAATTCTTGGGGAGAGGTCAGATCAGAGTCTACCAGGTACTGGTGCAACAAATCAGACACACAATTATTAAGTATATGCTCTCTCAGGATTGTGTTATACAGGCTTTCATAATCAGTAACTTTACTGCCATGTAACCACCCCTCCAAGGCCTTCACTGAATGGTCAATGAAATCAACCCAGTCTTGTGAAGACTCCTTTTTGGTCTCTCTGAACTTTATCCTGTACTGTTCAGTGGTTAAGCCATAACCATCCAGGAGTGCATTCTTAAGAACTGTAAAATTATTGGCATCATTTTCTTTCACTGTAAGGAGCCTATCCCTACCTTTTCCACTAAATGATAGCCATAGGATAGCAGCCCACTGCTTTTGAGGGACATCCTGTACAGCACAGGCCCTCTCAAGTGCAGCAAACCACTTGTTAATGTCATCCCCCTCCTTATAAGGGGGAACTATCTTGTGCAGATTCCTGGAATCATGCTCTTTTGCAGGATGACTATGGGGAATACTGCTGCTGCCACCATGGGTATCTAAACCCAACTTCTGTCTTTCCCTCTCTATTTCTAAAGACTGTCTATCCAAATCCAGCTGTTGCTTCTTGAGCTTCAGTCTGGTTTGTTCCACTCTCAATCTATTGAGCTCCCTTTCTAACAATCTGTCATCAGGGTGGGTGGGAGGGACATTTCTAGATACAGAGGTATGATGGGAATGAACAGAAGGAGACCTGTCCCTTACAGAGGGCACCCTAACAGCTTGGCTACCAGCATAATGTGAGATCACATCATCAGTATGGTGTGATTCAACCTCTGTACCAACTATGCTAGACTGTCTAGTTATGGGCAGGCTGAGAAGTTTCTTTCCTGAACCTTTTCCTGGGGGAGTCCCTGGATCAGATTGAGAACCATTAGCTACTTTTTCTACAGATTGGGCACTTATGGCCTTATCCTGTACTCTAAGCATATTAATTAACAGTTCTAAGGAAGGATTCTTCCCTACACTCAAACCTCTCTCTATGCAGAGACTCCTTGCTCCTTTCCAGCTAAGGTGATCATATGCAAGTTTGGACAGTTCAACATTTTTTCCTGTGCCAGACATTTTTTAGAGAGAGTTAAAGTGATAGAAAAAAAGAAAAAAGTTTTCAGAACTTTTTGGAAAGACAGAAAAAACTTTTTAAACTTTTAAGAACTTTTTGAAAGTTTTAGAAGTACTTTTCAGCACTTAGAAAAGAGTGAAAAGAGGAAATGCAAAACTTTTTGGCTATGTGTATATACACTGACCTTGTTTTGTATATTTTTCTCTTATGAAAAGTACAATGACAAGAGTGGTAAGTAGTCTCAAAGCACTTATCCCACCACTGCACAACCAATGTAGGAGGCTGGACTGGCTTGTAGTGAGTACCAAGGGGTACTTGCACCTTGCACCAGGCCCAGTTATCCCTTATTAGTGTATAGGGTGTCTAGCAGCTTAGGCTGATAGATAATGGTAGCTTAGCAAAGCAGCTCAGGCTGAACTAGGAGACGTGTGAAGCTACTACAGTACCACTTAGTGTCATATGCACAATATCATAAGAAAACACAATACACAGTTATACTAAAAATAAAGGTACTTTATTTTTATGACAATATGCCAAAGTATCTTAGAGTGTACCCTCAGTGAGAGGATAGGAAATATACACAAGATATATATACACAATAGCAAAAATATGCAGTATAGTCTTAGAAAACAGTGCAAACAATGTATAGTTACAATAGGATGCAATGGGGAAACATAGGGATAGGGGCAACACAAACCATATACTCTAGAAGTGGAATGCGAACCACGAATGGACCCCAAACCTATGTGACCTTGTAGAGGGTCGCTGGGACTATTAGAAAATAGTGAGAGTTAGAGAAATAACCCTCCCCAAGACCCTGAAAAGTGAGTGCAAAGTGCACTAAAGTTCCCCTAAGGACAAAATAGTCGTGTTAGAGGGAGAATGCAAGGAAAACACAAATCAGCAATGCAACAACGATGGATTCCTGTCTGAGGGTACCTGTGGAACAAGGGGACCAAGTCCAAAAGTCACAAGCAGCTCGGAGATGGGCAGATGCCCAAGAAATGCCAGCGGTTGGTGCAAAGAAGCTCTTACTAGGCTGAAGAACTGTGAATACTGCAGGAACGACAAGGGCTAGAGACTTCCCCTTTGGAGGATGGATCCCCCACGCCTTGGAGAGTCGTGCAGAAGTGTTTTCCCGCCGGATGGACGCCAACAAGCCTTGCTACACGCAAATCGTGCGTTTGGCGTTTTTGGACGCTGCTGGGGCCCAGGAGGGACCAGGAGGTCGCAAATTGGACCTGCAGAGAGAGGGGACGTCGAGCAAGACAAGGAGCCCTCACTGAAGCAGGTAGCACCCGGAGAAGTGCCAGAAACAGGCACTACGAGGATGCGTGAAACGGTGCTCGCCGAAGTTGCACAAAGGAGTCCCACGTCGCCGGAGACCAACTTAGAAAGTCGTGCAATGCAGGTTAGAGTGCCGTGGACCCAGGCTTGGCTGTGCACGAAGGATTTCCGCCGGAAGTGCACAGGGGCCGGAGAAGCTTGCAAAGTCGCGGTTCCCAGCAATGCAGCCCAGCGAGGTGAGGCAAGAACTTACCTCCACCAAACTTGGGCTGAAGAGTCACTGGACTGTGGGGGTCACTTGGACGGTGTCGCTGGATTCGAGGGACCTCGCTCGTCGTGCTGAGAGGAGACCCAAGGGACCGGAGATGCAGCTTTTTGGTGCCTGCGGTTGCAGGGGGACGATTCCGTCGACCCACGGGAGATTTCTTCGGAGCTTCTGGTGCAGAGAGGAGGCAGACTACCCCCACAGCATGCACAAGCAGGAAAACAGTCGAGAAGGCGGCAGGATCAGCGTTACAGAGTTGCAGTAGTCGTCTTTGCTACTATGTTGCAGGTTTGCAGGCTTCCAGCGTGGTCAGCGGTCGATTCCTTATCAGAAGGTGAAGAGGGAGATGCAGAGGAACTCGGCTGAGCTCATGCATTCGTTATCTAAAGTTTCCCCAGAGACAGAGACCCTAAATAGCCAGAAAAGAGGGTTTGGCTACCTAGGAGAGAGGAAAGGCTACTAACACCTGAAGGAGCCTATCAGCAGGAGTCTCTGACGTCACCTGGTGGCACTGGCCACTCAGAGCAGTCCAGTGTGCCAGCAGCACCTCTGTTTCCAAGATGGCAGAGGTCTGGAGCACACTGGAGGAGCTCTGGACACCTCCCAGGGGAGGTGCAGGTCAGGGGAGTAGTCACTCCCCTTTCCTTTGTCCAGTTTCGCGCCAGAGCAGGGGCTAAGGGGTCCCTGAACCGGTGTAGACTGGCTTATGCAGAATTGGGCACCTCTGTGCCCAACAAAGCATTTCCAGAGGCTGGGGGAGGCTACTCCTCCCCTTCCTTCACACCATTTTCCAAAGGGAGAGGGTGTCACACCCTCTCTCAGAGGAAGTTCTTTGTTCTGCCATCCTGGGCCAGGCCTGGCTGGACCCCAGGAGGGCAGCTGCCTGTCTGAGGGGTTGGCAGTAGCAGCAGCTGCAGTGAAACCCCAGGAAGGGCAGTCTGGCAGTACCAGGGTCTGTGCTACAGACCACTGGGATCATGGAATTGTACCAACAATGCCAGGATGGCATAGAGGGGGCAATTCCATGATCATAGACATGTTACATGGCCATATTCGGAGTTACCATGGTGAAGCTACATATAGGTAGTGACCTATATGTAGTGCACGTGTGTAATGGTGTCCCCGCACTCACAAAGTTCAGTGAATTGGCTCTGAACAATGTGGGGGCACCTTGGCTAGTGCCAGGGTGCCCTCACACTAAGTAACTTTGCACCTAACCTTTACCAGGTAAAGGTTAGACATATAGGTGACTTATAAGTTACTTAAGTGCAGTGTAAAATGGCTGTGAAATAACGTGGACGTTATTTCACTCAGGCTGCAGTGGCAGGCCTGTGTAAGAATTGTCAGAGCTCCCTATGGGTGGCAAAAGAAATGCTGCAGCCCATAGGGATCTCCTGGAACCCCAATACCCTGGGTACCTCAGTACCATATACTAGGGAATTATAAGGGTGTTCCAGTAAGCCAATGTAAATTGGTAAAAATGGTCACTAGCCTGTCAGTGACAATTTGGAAAGAAATGAGAGAGCATAACCACTGAGGTTCTGGTTAGCAGAGCCTCAGTGAGACAGTTAGGCACCACACAGGGAACATATACATGCACACCTATGAGCACTGGGGCCCTGTGTGACAGGGTCCCAGTGACACATACATATAGGCCACAAACCTATGAGCACTGGGGTCCTGACCAGCAGGATCCCAGTGACACATAACAACCATACTGAAAACATAGTGTTTTCACTATGAGCACTGAGGCCTGGCTATCAGGATCCCAGTGAGACAGTGAAAACAGTGACAAACACCCTGACATACACTCACAAACAGGCCAAAAGTGGGGGTAACAAGGCTAGAAAGAGGCTACCTTCTCACATCCCACCCCTACTATTACACAGATTAGAGCAGGCCGCAGTTATTACTGGATCATATCACATCCCGTCCTATTACAGGGGTTAGAGCAGGCCGCAGTTATTACCAGATCATATCCCTACCCCGTCCTGTTACACGGATTAGAGCAGGCTGCAGTCATTACCAGATCATATCCCGCCACGTCCTGTTACACGGATTAGAGCAGGCCGCAGTTATTACCAGATCATATCCCACCACTCCTATTACATAGATTAGAGCAGGCCGCAGTTATTACCAGATCACATCCCACCCCTCCTATTACACAGATTAGAGCAGGCTGCAGTTATTAGCGGATCATATCCCACCCCTCCTATTACACGGATGAGAGCTGGCCGCAGTTATTACCGGATCATATCCCACCCGTCCTGTTACACAGATTGGAGCAGGCCACAGTTATTACCAGATCATATCCCACACCTCCTATTCACGGGTTAGAGCAGGCCGCTTTAATTACCAGATCATATCCCACCCCTCCTATTACACGGATTAGGGCAGGCCGAAGTTATTACTGGATCATATCCAACCCCTCCTGTTAAACGGTTTAGAGGAGGCCGCAGATATTACCGGATCATATCACACCCGTCCTATTACATGGATGAAAGCAGGCTGCAGTTATTACCAGATCATATCCCACCACTCCTATTACACAGATTAGAGCAGGCCGCAGTTATTACCAGATCATATCCCACCACTCCTATTACACAGATTAGAGCAGGCCGCAGTTATTACCAGATCATATCCCACCCCTCCTATTACACGGATTAGAGCAGGCTGCAGTTATTAGCGGATCATATCACACCCGTCCTGTTACACGGATTAGAGAAGGCCGCAGTTATTACCGGATCATATCCCACCCCTCCTATTACACAGATTAGAGTTGGCCGCAGTTATTACCAGATCATATCCCACCCCGTCCTATTACAAGGATTAGAGCAGGCTGCAGTTATTACCGGATCATATCCCACTCCGTCCTGTTACATGGATTAGAGCAGGCAAAGTTATTACCAGATCATATCCCACCCCTCCTTTTACACGGAGTAGAGCAGGCCGCAGTTATTACCAGATCATATCCCACCCCTCCTATTACACAGATTAGAGCAGGCTGCAGTTATTACCGGATGTATCACACCCCTCCTATTACACGGATTAGAGCAGGCCGCAGTTATTACTGGATCATATCCCACCCGTCCTATTACACGGATTAGAGCGGGCTGCAGTTATTACCCGATGTATCCCACCCCTACTATTACACAGATTAGAGCAGGACGCAGTTATTACTGGATCATATCACACCCCGTCCTATTACAGGGGTTAGAGCAGGCCGCAGTTATTACCAGATCATATCCCTACCCCGTCCTGTTACACGGATTAGAGCAGGCTGCAGTCATTACCAGATCATATCCCGCCACGTCCTGTTACACGGATTAGAGCAGGCCGCAGTTATTACCAGATCATATCCCACCACTCCTATTACATAGATTAGAGCAGGCCGCAGTTATTACCAGATCATATCCCACCCCTCCTATTACACGGATTAGAGCATGCTGCAGTTATTAGCGGATCATATCCCACCCCTCCTATTACACGGATGAGAGCTGGCCGCAGTTATTACCGGATCATATCCCACCCGTCCTGTTACACAGATTAGAGCAGGCCACAGTTATTACCAGATCATATCCCACACCTCCTATTCACGGGTTAGAGCAGGCCGCTTTATTTACCAGATCATATCCCACCCCTCCTATTACACGGATTAGGGCAGGCCGAAGTTATTACTGGATCATATCCAACCCCTCCTGTTAAAAGGTTTAGAGCAGGCCGCAGATATTACCGGATCATATCACACCCGTCCTATTACATGGATGAAAGCAGGCCGCAGTTATTACCGGATCATATCCCACCCCTCCTGTTACATGGAGTAGAGCAGGCTGCAGTTGTTACCAGATCATATCCCACCACTCCTATTACACAGATTAGAGCAGGCCGCAGTTATTACCAGATCATATCCCACCACTCCTATTACACAGATTAGAGCAGGCCGCAGTTATTACCAGATCATATCCCAGCCGTCCTATTACACGGATTAGAGCAGGCCGCAGTTATTACTGGATCATATCCCACCCCTCCTGTTACACGGATTAGAGCAGGCCGCAGTTATTACTGGATCATATCCCACCCCTCTTATTACACAGATTAGAGCAGGCCGCAGTCACTAGCCTCCCTTAGTTCTTGTTCCTTTGCTCCTGCCTAGGATTTTTGCCCCAAGTTACTCTTAATTGCTCAAACTGGACTAATCATGTAATTTCAGTAATTTCGCGTCACAAGAGAAATGTTTCATTGCTGAAATTACTCTGATTACTCTGGCGTAGTCTGAGTTTTCCCAGACCTAATCCTGAGGAACTATGAGAAAGCCACAAGCTGGCTGAGAGTTCTGCCTGCCATTGGGAATGAGGGAATGACTGAGCTTGGAGTGAGTGACGTAAGAGTGCAGGGCAGCCTGATGGGTGCACATGTGGGTGACCTCTGGGTGCACCTGGGGAATCTCAGAGACCCAGAAGAAGCACCCTGTTACCTGTGGGATTGACTGGATGGATGGAGGGGGCGGTCCCACCAAGGGTCAATCATCTAGTTCACTTCCTGTTAGTGGAGTCCATCAGCAGCTGCCCCCTCACACCCAAGAGGACGCGGAGGCTGCAGAGAGCTACAAACAGTGGGCATGGTGAGTGGCAGGACAGGCAGTCAGGGAAGAATCAGTCACAGAACCTGCCCAGAGCCACTCTGCTCTGCAGGAGTCCAGGCCCGAGAGATGCCCCGGGAAAGGGCTCCTTGTAAATCAAGATGCAAGGGTCAGAGGCCGCACTGGTGGGCACTGGGACCACAGGCACGAGGGGCCACAGCACAAGGCTCACAGGTACTCGCATGACAACAGGCTGAGGCAAGCACAAGCCTCCTGAGAGCCTCTAGTGATGGGGACCCTGGGGGTCTGGGGAGGGAGGCTGACGTCCCGCCTAGGACCCCCCTAATCTCAGCGATCCCTGAGGAGGGTTATGTAGATTGGACACAGCTCTCTGGTGCATCAGGAGCTGGTAAGACCACGGCTGATGGGACCCTTCCATCATAACATTTTTTACTAAGTCACAGGTGACATCCCCAGCATCCTACTCTTGGTACATAATGTGAAGTCAGAGTTCAGAGGTCAAGGCATCAGCCTTTAGGAATGATTCTGTCTCTGGGGGGGCAAGAGAAGGCTGTAACAATATGCCCCCCTCATTCAATGAGTGAAACTTGCAAGAATGTAACGTCCACATGTTTCTTCAGTGACTTGCCTCTAAAAGCTATTTTCACTGTTAGGACCGTTGCTGATTCTATGAAGAAAACCCCAAAGGACAGGGACTGTTTGAATCCCACCTCTTTGGTTTTGAATAAGCTACTCTGGTGCTTGAACTAGGGTTTTTAACATTTATTAAAAATCCGACTTTTATAAAGCTGTACTCCCGTGCCTGGCGTCCTTGCAGGGTACCTAGCATCAGTCTGCCTGCAGATGGTCAGTCAGTGCAACCTTCTCGAGCTCTGACATACTCCTCTCCTGGGCCTGGTAGGATGGGCTGGGGGGGGGGGATGCCTCCCAGATTAGCCCAGGAGAGTAGTTTAAGAGCATTCGAAGTTCACTAACAGAAAAGGGAGGGGAGAGCTGTGCTTTTATAGTTTGGTAAGAGAAGCCTAGACAAGAGGGGTCTTTTCACCCCCAAACACAGTTTAGTCTTCTGGCTTCAGTGTTTGTGGACACAGGAGGCGTCTCTAGAAACAGCTCGGAGAGGTTGCGAGGAGGCTACTGCTCATTACCTCAGGTGTACCACAAGCTCCCTCAGGGGCAGAGGGGTTTTTCATGTTGGATTTTGCTGAGAACAAAGCACTGTGGGAGGGTTTCAAGTGCAGCAAACAGGATGTGCCTCAAAAGTAGGAAGGTTTGCCCAGAGAATCTCCCTGCCCATTGGTCAGGCAGTGTCCAGGGGTCATTCCCGCCCCCTGGCTAGTGAAAGGAACAAAGGCATCTCCTCACCTCCCGCTCCTCAGGACTCTTTCTGGACCTGTGGCAGAACAGACGGGACTAGGCCTGATGTCTGTAACCTGTGTGGAGACCGAAAGGGCTGGACCTGCTCCCACCTGTAACCAGGACTAAGAAATGGACACCAAGAGCCTGTTGGCTGATCCGTGTGGCACAGGGACGTCAAAAGCTGCAAGAGGCCTTTTCCTGGAGACAACCGTTGCCCAGGTATGTTTGGAACTGGACAGAACCTAAGTTTTCCCTCTAATGTCCTGGGAGCATTAGAAACAGCTAACAGGAACTGTTTCAGAAAGTCAGAAAAGTTGGGACTTAGAAAGTTCTGGAACTTCCAAGATCTCCAGTGGTTCAACAGTGACCTTGTGGCAAATGTGTCCAATTTTGGAAGGACTTACTCAGACACATCTTCAGGCTTGCCTGGTGTGTAACCCAAAGAGAGAATGTTGTGATAAATCAGTGAGGTGGGGAAAGTCACCAGGGAAAAGATGTTTTTTTTTTAAAACTGTGTTGGTAATACCCACTGGCAGTAATGCACACGGACCATATATTGAATATGAACTTTGGGATCGGCTTCAGTACCTCCTTATCACTGATACCAAGTGTTACTTGTAAGGAACATCACACCTCTGAAGCAAAGAGGCGGCGGCTTCGTTCAGACACCTCTCTAGGTCTGGCCTGCAGACAGCTTCAGCTCCATCACCGCCCTCATGGAACGAAGAGAAATCCTAAATAAAAAGTGTAAGCCAATAAATACATAGAGGGACTTTGGGTCAGCTCTCTTCATCCACTGGTCTGTTCGACAGTCACACACGTTGTGTCCTGCACACTGAGCGCAAGCATGGGGCAGCGCGTCAGCGCACTCAGTCCTGGCGCTGTGAGTGACAGCGTGTCCTGCTCAGGTATATACATCCGCTGAGAAAGAAGTGCGCCTCAGTGTCAGGAATCAGGGGGTGCGGGTAGGGTGACCAGATTTTGAGGAGCAAAAACCGGTACAAGGCAGACATAAAAGAAGGACTAAAGACTTTACTCTCACTTTTATATCTGGCATGCCCCGTTTTTTTGCGTAGTTTTGTGAATGTGTGTCTATACATGTGTGTGCTTACACACACACACACACATTTACAAGACTACACATATAAAATTAGCTATGGCTTGACCTCCCACCCTGCACCCCCAACCTGCCCCCACCCACCTCTTTCTGCTCCCCACTGGTCTCTCTGCTGGGAGCAGACAGGGGACTGTGTTGCCTCACAGTAACAGATAAATTACTTTAATTATTGCATCCTTTGTAGGCGTCTGTTGAAGGAGAGCATACCTTGAATATATGCTTCCCTAGATAATCTGACCTTTGTCCCAAAAACCGGGACATTTGTTTATGATTAAGAGAAGGGTCGGGACACCGGGACTGTCCTCTAAAAACCGGGACTGTCCGGGGAAATCCGGGACGTCTGGTCACCCTAGGCGTGGGGGAGGGGCGATGCTTTACTTTCCTTTCATTCTTTTGCATTTTTATTTTGTAGTCATCTTTGTGTGTTTAAACTATGCCTCCAGAGTACAGTAACCGAGGGCCAGTGCTGTCATCTTTTGCTTACATCATTAATATGCATACCTTAATGTGATGTGTCATGAAAGTAAACAGTGTTATCTCTTCATGTTCTAAGTACACTCGCCTTCTAGGAAGGACTCACACTGTTCACATTCTGCGCAATTTATATTTTGTATTTAGAATTGTAATCGCAGGTACACTGGGAGAAGTTTAGGCAGCATATGGTTTTCTTTTTTCCTGGAATATTCTTGTAATAATAAGAAAAGCACTGGTCACAGCATCTTACCTGGAAGAGTCCAGTTGCCCATCACTGCCTCTTTCAGGGAGACACAATGACCAAGCCAGGGGGGCTTCCTTGATGTATATTCTCTTTTCTTTGATATTAGCCTGTCTTCTAAGCACTCTGCGGTGCGGGATGGATTTACTCCCACAACAGTGTACTGTCCCAGTGCAGCTGCAGGAGGGGGAGGGCCAGAGAGCTCCTGCTTGAGATCTGAGGTCCGCAGGTGCCGGACTCCCAGCAGGGCCCCCAGTACTGCCTGGGAGAGGGTGGGGGTGCGGGAGGGATCCCCAGGGCCCCCAGTACTGCCTGGGAGAAGGAGCGGGGTGCGGGAGGGATCCCCAGGGCCCCAGTACTGCCTGGGAGAAGGAGCGGGAGGGATCCCCAGGCCCCCAGTACTGCCTGGGAGAAGGAGCGGGGTGCGGGAGGGATCCCCTGGGCCCCAGTACTGCCTGGGAGAAGGAGCGGGGTGCGGGAGGGATCCCCTGGGCCCCAGTACTGCCTGGGAGAAGGAGCGGGGTGCGGGAGGGATCCCCTGGGCCCCAGTACTGCCTGGGAGAAGGAGCGGGGTGCGGGAGGGACCCCCAGGGCCCTCAGTACTGCCTGGGAGAAGGAGCGGTGTGCGGGAGGGATCCTCAGGCCCCCAGTACTGCCTGGGAGAGGGTGGGGGTGCGGGAGGGATCCCCAGGGCCCTCAAGTACTGCCTGGGAGAAGGAGCGGGGTGCGGGAGGGATCCCCAGGGCCCCAGTACTGCCTGGGAGAAGGAGCGGGAGGGATCCCCAGGCCCCCAGTACTGCCTGGGAGAAGGAGCGGGAGGGATCCCCTGGCCCCCAGTACTGCCTGGGAGAAGGAGCGGGGTGCGGGAGGGATCCCCTGGGCCCCAGTACTGCCTGGGAGAAGGAGCGGGAGGGATCCCCTGGCCCCCAGTACTGCCTGGGAGAAGGAGCGGGTTGCGGGAGGGATCCCCAGGGCCCCAGTACTGCCTGGGAGAAGGAGCGGGGTGCGGGAGGGATCCCCAGGGCCCCAGTACTGCCTGGGAGAAGGAGCGGGAGGGATCCCCTGGCCCCCAGTACTGCCTGGGAGAAGGAGCGGGAGGGATCCCCTGGCCCCCAGTACTGCCTGGGAGAAGGAGCGGGTTGCGGGAGGGATCCCCTGGCCCCCAGTACTGCCTGGGAGAAGGAGCGGGGTGCGGGAGGGATCCCCTGGGCCCCAGTACTGCCTGGGAGAAGGAGCGGGAGGGATCCCCTGGCCCCCAGTACTGCCTGGGAGAAGGAGCGGGTTGCGGGAGTGATCCCCAGGGCCCCAGTACTGCCTGGGAGAGGGTGCGGGAGGGATCCCCAGGCCCCCAGTACTGCCTGGGAGAAGGAGCGGGGTGCGGGAGGGATCCCAGGGCCCCAGTACTGCCTGGGAGAAGGAGCGGGAGGGATCCCCTGGCCCCCAGTACTGCCTGGGAGAAGGAGCGGGGTGCGGGAGGGATCCCCAGGGCCCCAGTACTGCCTGGGAGAAGGAGCGGGAGGGATCCCCTGGCCCCCAGTACTGCCTGGGAGAAGGAGCGGGAGGGATCCCCTGGGCCCCAGTACTGCCTGGGAGAAGGAGCGGGTTGCGGGAGTGATCCCCAGGGCCCCAGTACTGCCTGGGAGAAGGAGCGGGAGGGATCCCCTGGCCCCCAGTACTGCCTGGGAGAAGGAGCGGGTTGCGGGAGGGATCCCCAGGGCCCCAGTACTGCCTGGGAGAAGGAGCGGGGTGCGGGAGGGATCCCCAGGGCCCCAGTACTGCCTGGGAGAAGGAGCGGGAGGGATCCCCTGGCCCCCAGTACTGCCTGGGAGAAGGAGCGGGTTGCGGGAGGGATCCCCTGGCCCCCAGTACTGCCTGGGAGAAGGAGCGGGGTGCGGGAGGGATCCCCTGGGCCCCAGTACTGCCTGGGAGAAGGAGCGGGAGGGATCCCCTGGCCCCCAGTACTGCCTGGGAGAAGGAGCGGGTTGCGGGAGTGATCCCCAGGGCCCCAGTACTGCCTGGGAGAGGGTGCGGGAGGGATCCCCAGGCCCCCAGTACTGCCTGGGAGAAGGAGCGGGAGGGATCCCCTGGCCCCCAGTACTGCCTGGGAGAAGGAGCGGGAGGGATCCCCTGGCCCCCAGTACTGCCTGGGAGAAGGAGCGGGTTGCGGGAGGGATCCCCAGGGCCCCAGTACTGCCTGGGAGAAGGAGCGGGGTGCGGGAGGGATCCCCAGGGCCCCAGTACTGCCTGGGAGAAGGAGCGGGAGGGATCCCCTGGCCCCCAGTACTGCCTGGGAGAAGGAGCGGGTTGCGGGAGGGATCCCCTGGCCCCCAGTACTGCCTGGGAGAAGGAGCGGGGTGCGGGAGGGATCCCCTGGGCCCCAGTACTGCCTGGGAGAAGGAGCGGGAGGGATCCCCTGGCCCCCAGTACTGCCTGGGAGAAGGAGCGGGTTGCGGGAGTGATCCCCAGGGCCCCAGTACTGCCTGGGAGAGGGTGCGGGAGGGATCCCCAGGCCCCCAGTACTGCCTGGGAGAAGGAGCGGGGTGCGGGAGGGATCCCCTGGGCCCCAGTACTGCCTGGGAGAGGGTGGGGGTGCGGGAGGGATCCCCAGGGCCCCCAGTACTGCCTGGGAGAAGGATCGGGGTGCGGGAGGGATCCCCAGGGCCCTCAGTACTGCCTGGGAGAAGGAGCGGTGTGCGGGAGGGATCCTCAGGCCCCCAGTACTGCCTGGGAGAGGGTGGGGGTGCGGGAGGGATCCCCAGGGCCCTCAAGTACTGCCTGGGAGAAGGAGCGGGGTGCGGGAGGTATCCCCTGGGCCCCAGTACTGCCTGGGAGAAGGAGCGAGGTGCGGGGGGGATCCCCAGGGCCCCCAGTACTGCCTGAGAGAGGGTGCGGGAGGGATCCCCTGGGCCGCAGTACTGCCTGGGAGAAGGAGCGGGGTGCGGGAGGGATCCCCAGGCCCCCAGTACTGCCTGGGAGAAGGAGCGGGAGGGATCCCCTGGCCCCCAGTACTGCCTGGGAGAAGGAGCGGGGTGCGGGAGGGATCCCCAGGCCCCCAGTACTGCCTGAGAGAGGGTGGGGGTTGCGGGAGGGATCCCCAGGCCCCCAGTACTGCCTGAGAGAGGGTGGGGGTGCGGGAGGGATCCCCAGGGCCCCCAGTACTGCCTGGGAGAAGGAGCGGGGTGCGGGAGGGATCCCCAGGCCCCCAGTACTGCCTGAGAGAGGGTGGGGGTTGCGGGAGGGATCCCCAGGCCCCCAGTACTGCCTGAGAGAGGGTGGGGGTGCGGGAGGGATCCCCAGGGCCCCCAGTACTGCCTGAGAGAGGGTGGGGGTGCGGGAGGGATCCCCAGGCCCCCAGTACTGCCTGGGAGAAGGAGCGGGGTGCGGGAGGGATCCCCAGGGCCCCAGTACTGCCTGGGAGAAGGAGCGGGAGGGATCCCCTGGCCCCCAGTACTGCCTGGGAGAAGGAGCGGGGTGCGGGAGGGATCCCCACGCCCCCAGTACTGCCTGGGAGAGGGTGGGGGTGCGGGAGGGATCCCCAGGCCCCAGTACTGCCTGGGAGAAGGATCGGGGTACGCGGGGGACCCCTGGCTCCAGGCACCGGGGAGTGCACAGAGTGAGGGGTTCCTGCTCCTTCTAGCACACCCAGGGGCAGGCAGGGGATGTAACTTGAGCTCGTTACTGAGGCGGCCCCTGATGGTGTCTTCAAGAGACCCTTCCCAGCAGCAGGGTCGGGCGGGGAGCCCAGGGCATCCCTGGCACGTGGTGTCACACCAGCCCCCCACCGGGGGCACAGCGAGGAGCCCGGCCACTGCAATGGAGCCTGCAGGATCCCCCCCTAGAGCATTTGTGAACATGCAACACGGTGCCTTCAACAGCGCCTGTTTCATTATCTATTCAATGGTTTTACTCTTGAAACCACAATTAATGATGACCTGACAGAGCACCAGGATACAGCAAACTTTATTGGGGCTCTTCAATGCTTCCCTCCCCATCCCCTCTAACAGCGCCCCTCATCTCACCGTGGCCCCTCATCTCACCGTGGCCCCTCATCTCACCGTGGTCCCTCTCTCATCCTCCAACAGTGCCCTCATCTCACCGTGGCCCCTCTCTCATCCTCTGACAGCGCCTCTCATCCCTCCATAGCCCATCTCTCATCCTCCAACAGTGCCCTCATCTCACTGTGGCCCCTCACCTCACCCTCTAACAGCGCCTCTCATCCCTCCATAGCCCCTCTCTCACCCTGTAACAGTGCCCTCACCTCTCCACGTCCCCTCTCTCAACCTCTTACAGCGCCCAACATCTCACCCTCTAACAGGCCCCTCATCCCTCCATAGCCCCTCTCCCACCCTCTAACAGTGCCCTCATCTCACTGTGGCCCCTCTCTTACCCTCTGACAGTCCCCCTCACCTCACCCTCTAACAGCGCCTCTCATCCCTCCATAGCCCCTCTCTCACCCTGTAGCAGTGCCCTCACCTCTCCACGTCCCCTCTCTCAACCTCTTACAGCGCCCAACATCTCACCCTCTAACAGTGCCCCTCATCCCTCCATAGCCCCTCTCCCACCCTCTAACAGTGCCCCTCATCTCACCGTGGTCCCTCTCTCATCCTCTAACAGTGCCCCTCATCCCTCCATAGCCCCTCTCCCACCCTCTAACAGTGCCCCTCATCCCTCCATAGCCCCTCTCCCACCCTCTAACAGTGCCCTCATCTCTCCATGGCCCCTCTCTCACCCTCTAACAGTGCCCCTCATCCCTCCATAGCCCCTCTCCCACCCTCTAACAGTGCCCCTCATCTCACCGTGGTCCCTCTCTCATCCTCTAACAGAGCCCCTCATCTCTCCACAGCCTCTCTCTCACCCTCTAACAGTGCCTCTCATCTTTCCATAGCCCCTCTCCCGCCCTCTAACTGCGCCCCTCATCTCTCCATGGCCCCTCTCTCACCCTCTAACAGCGCCCCTCATCTCTCCATAGCCCCTGTCTCACCCTCTAACAGAGCCCCTCATCTCCCCACATCCCCTCTCTCACCCTCTAACAGTGCCCCTCATCTCTCCATAGCCCCTCTCACACCCTCTAACAGCGCCCCTCATCTCTCCACAGCCACTCTCTCACCCTCTAACAGAGCCCCTCATCTCACCACGGTCCCTCTCTCATCCTCTAACAGTGCCCTCATCTCTCCATAGCCCCTCTCTCACCCTCTAACAGTGCCTCTCATCTCTCCATAGCCCCTCTCTCACCCTCTAACAGTGCCTCCCATCTCTCCATAGCCCCTCTCTCACCCTTTAACAGCGCCCCTCATCCTCCATAGCCCCTCTCTCACCCTCTAACAGCGCCACTCATGCCTCCATGGCCCCTCTCTCACCCTCTGAAAGTGCCCCTCATCCTCCATAGCCCCTCTCTCACCCTCTAACAGCGCCCCTTATCCCTCCATGGCCCCTCTCTAACCATCTAACAGTGCCCCTCATCTCTCCATAGCCCCTCTCTCACCCTCTAACAGTGCCCTCATCCCTTGATGGCCCCTCATCTTACCCTCTAACAGCGCCCCTCATCTCTCCATAGCCCTTCATCTCACCCTCTAACAGTGCCCTCATCTCACCCTCTAACAGCGCCCCTCATCTCTCCATGGCCCCTCTCTCACCCTCTAACAGTGCCCCTCATCCCTCCATGGCCCCTCTTTCACCCTCTAACAGTGCCTCTCATCTCACCGTGGTCCCTCTCTCACCCTCTAACAGTGCCTCTCATCTCACCGTGGTCCCTCTCTCACCCTCTAACAGTGCCCCTCATCCCTCCATGGCCCCTTTCTAACCATCTAACAGTGCCCCCATCTTTCCATAGCCCCTCCCTCACCCTCTAACAGTGCCCCTCATCCACCATAGCCCCTCTCTCACCCTCTGACTGTGCCCCTCATCTCACCATGGCCCCTCTCTCACCCTCTAACAGTGCCCCTCATCTCGCCATGGTCCCTCTCTCACCCTCTAACAGTGCCCTCATCTTTCCATAGCCCCTCTCTCACCCTCTAATAGTGCAGCTCATCCCTCCATGGCCCTTCCCTCACCCTCTAACAGTGCCCCACATCCCTCCATGGCCCCTCTCTCAACCTCTTACAGCGCCCAACATCTCACCCTCTAACAGTGCCCCTCATCCCTCCATAGCCCCTCTCCCACCCTCTAACAGTGCACCTCATCTCACCGTGGTCCCTCTCTTACCCTCTACCAGTGCCCTCATCTCTCCATAGCCCCTCATCTCACCCTCTAACAGTGCTCCTCATCTCACCGTGGTCCCTCTCTCATCCTCCAACAGTGCCCTCATCTCACTGTGGCCCCTCTCCTACCCTCTGACAGTCCCCCTCACCTCACCCTCTAACAGCGCCTCTCATCCCTCCATAGCCCCTCTCTCACCCTGTAACAGTGCCCTCACCTCTCCACGTCCCCTCTCTCAACCTCTTACAGCGCCCAACATCTCACCCTCTAACAGGCCCCTCATCTCACCGTGGCCCCTCTCTCATCCTCTGACAGCGCCTCTCATCCCTCCATGGCCCCTCTCTCACCCTCTAACAGTGCTCCTCATCTCACCGTGGTCCCTCTCTTACCCTCTGACAGTCCCCCTCACCTCACCCTCTAACAGCGCCTCTCATCCCTCCATAGCCCCTCTCTCACCCTGTAACAGTGCCCTCACCTCTCCACGTCCCCTCTCTCAACCTCTTACAGCGCCCAACATCTCACCCTCTAACAGTGCCCCTCATCCCTCCATAGCCCCTCTCCCACCCTCTAACAGTGCACCTCATCTCACCGTGGTCCCTCTCTTACCCTCTACCAGTGCCCTCATCTCTCCATAGCCCCTCATCTCACCCTCTAACAGTGCCCCTCATCTCACCATGGTCCCTCTCTAACCATCTAACAGTGCCTCTCATCTTTCCATAGCCCCTCTCTCGCCCTCTAACTGCGCCCCTCATCTCTCCATGGCCCCTCTCTCAACCTCTAACAGAGCCCCTCATCTCCCCACATCCCCTCTCTCACCCTCTAACAGAGCCCCTCATCTCCCCACATCCCCTCTCTCACCCTCTAACAGTGCCCCTCATCTCTCCATAGCCCCTCTCACACCCTCTAACAGCGCCCCTCATCTCTCCACAGCCACTCTCTCACCCTGGAACAGCGCCCCTCATCTCTCCACAGCCCCTCTCTCACCCTCTAACAGTGCCCTCGTCTCTCCATGGCCCCTCTCTCACCCTCTAACAGTGCCTCTCATCTCTCCATAGCCCCTCTCTCACCCTCTAACAGTGCCTCCCATCTCTCCATAGCCCCTCTCTCACCCTTTAACAGCGCCCCTCATCCTCCATAGCCCCTCTCTCACCCTCTAACAGCGCCACTCATCCCTCCATGGCCCCTCTCTCACCCTCTGAAAGTGCCCCTCATCCTCCATAGCCCCTCTCTCACCCTCTAACAGCGCCCCTTATCCCTCCATGGCCCCTCTCTAACCATCTAACAGTGCCCCTCATCTCTCCATAGCCCCTCTCTCACCCTCTAACAGTGCCCTCATCCCTTGATGGCCCCTCATCTCACCCTCTAACAGCGCCCCTCATCTCTCCATAGCCCTTCATCTCACCCTCTAACAGTGCCCTCATCTCACCCTCTAACAGCGCCCCTCATCCTCCATGGCCCCTCTCTCACCCTCTAACAGCGCCACTCATCCCTCCATGGCCCCTCTCTCACCCTCTGAAAGTGCCCCTCATCCTCCATAGCCCCTCTCTCACCCTCTAACAGCGCCCCTTATCCCTCCATGGCCCCTCTCTAACCATCTAACAGTGCCCCTCATCTCTCCATAGCCCCTCTCTCACCCTCTAACAGTGCCCTCATCCCTTGATGGCCCCTCATCTCACCCTCTAACAGCGCCCCTCATCTCTCCATAGCCCTTCATCTCACCCTCTAACAGTGCCCTCATCTCACCCTCTAACAGCGCCCCTCATCTCTCCATGGCCCCTCTCTCACCCTCTAACAGTGCCCCTCATCCCTCCATGGCCCCTCTTTCACCCTCTAACAGTGCCTCTCATCTCACCGTGGTCCCTCTCTCACCCTCTAACAGTGCCCTCATCTCTCCATGGCCCCTCTCTCACCCTCTAACAGTGCCCCTCATCCCTCCATGGCCCCTTTCTAACCATCCAACAGTGCCCCCATCTTTCCATAGCCCCTCCCTCACCCTCTAACAGTGCCCCTCATCCACCATAGCCCCTCTCTCACCCTCTGACTGTGCCCCTCATCTCACCATGGCCCCTCTCTCACCCTCTAACAGTGCCCCTCATCTCGCCATGGTCCCTCTCTCACCCTCTAACAGTGCCCTCATCTTTCCATAGCCCCTCTCTCACCCTCTAATAGTGCAGCTCATCCCTCCATGGCCCTTCCCTCACCCTCTAACAGTGCCCCTCATCTCGCCATGGTCCCTCTCTCACCCTCTAACAGTGCCCTCATCTTTCCATAGCCCCTCTCTCACCCTCTAATAGTGCAGCTCATCCCTCCATGGCCCCTCTCTCACCCTCTAACAGTGCCCCTCATCCCTCCATGGCCCCTTTCTCACCCTCTAACAGTGCCCCTCATCTCACTGTGGCCCCTCTCTTACCCTCTGACAGTCCCCCTCACCTCACCCTCTAACAGCGCCTCTCATCCCTCCATAGCCCCTCTCTCACCCTGTAACAGTGCCCTCACCTCTCCACGTCCCCTCTCTCAACCTCTTACAGCGCCCAACATCTCACCCTCTAACAGGCCCCTCATCCCTCCATAGCCCCTCTCCCACCCTCTAACAGTGCACCTCATCTCACCGTGGTCCCTCTCTTACCCTCTACCAGTGCCCTCATCTCTCCATAGCCCCTCATCTCACCCTCTAACAGTGCCCCTCATCTCACCGTGGCCCCTCATCTCACTGTGGCCCCTCTCTTACCCTCTGACAGTCCCCCTCACCTCACCCTCTAACAGCGCCTCTCATCCCTCCATAGCCCCTCTCTCACCCTGTAACAGTGCCCTCACCTCTCCACGTCCCCTCTCTCAACCTCTTACAGCGCCCAACATCTCACCCTCTAACAGTGCCCCTCATCCCTCCATAGCCCCTCTCCCACCCTCTAACAGTGCACCTCATCTCACCGTGGTCCCTCTCTTACCCTCTACCAGTTCCCTCATCTCTCCATAGCCCCTCATCTCACCCTCTAACAGTGCCCCTCATCTCACCGTGGTCCCTCTCTCATCCTCTAACAGAGCCCCTCATCTCTCCACAGCCTCTCTCTCACCCCCTAACAGTGCCCTCATCTCTCCATAGCCCCTCTTTCACCCTCTAACAGTGCCCCTCATCTCACCATGGTCCCTCTCTAATCATCTAACAGTGCCTCTCATCTTTCCATAGCCCCTCTCCCGCCCTCTAACTGCGCCCCTCATCTCTCCATGGCCCCTCTCTCATCCTCTAACAGAGCCCCTCATCTCCCCACATCCCCTCTCTCACCCTCTAACAGTGCCCCTCATCTCTCCATAGCCCCTCTCACACCCTCTAACAGCGCCCCTCATCTCTCCACAGCCACTCTCTCACCCTGGAACAGCGCCCCTCATCTCACCACCGTCCCTCTCTCATCCTCTAACAGTGCCCTCATCTCTCCATAGCCCCTCTCTCACCCTCTAACAGTGCCCTCGTCTCTCCATGGCCCCTCTCTCACCCTCTAACAGTGCCTCTCATCTCTCCATAGCCCCTCTCTCACCCTCTAACAGTGCCTCCCATCTCTCCATAGCCCCTCTCTCACCCTTTAACAGCGCCCCTCATCCTCCATAGCCCCTCTCTCACCCTCTAACAGTGCCTCTCATCTCTCCATAGCCCCTCTCTCACCCTCTAACAGTGCCTCCCATCTCTCCATAGCCCCTCTCTCACCCTTTAACAGCGCCCCTCATCCTCAATAGCCCCTCTCTCACCCTCTAACAGCGCCACTCATCCCTCCATGGCCCCTCTCTCACCCTCTGAAAGTGCCCCTCATCTCTCCATAGCCCCTCTTTCACCCTCTAACAGTGCCCTTATCCCTTGATGGCCCCTCATCTCACCCTCTAACAGCGCCCCTCATCTCTCCATAGCCCTTCATCTCACCCTCTAACAGTGCCCTCATCTCACCCTCTAACAGCGCCCCTCCTCTCTCCATGGCCCCTCTCTCACCCTCTAACAGTGCCCCTCATCCCTCCATGGCCCCTCTTTCACCCTCTAACAGTGCCTCTCATCTCACCGTGGTCCCTCTCTCACCCTCTCACAGTGCCCTCATCTCTCCATGGCCCCTCTCTCACCCTCTAACAGTGCCCCTCATCCCTCCATGGCCCCTTTCTAACCATCTAACAGTGCCCCCATCTTTCCATAGCCCCTCCCTCACCCTCTAACAGTGCCCCTCATCCTCCATAGCCCCTCTCTCACCCTCTGACTGTGCCCCTCATCTCACCATGGCCCCTCTCTCACCCTCTAACAGTGCCCCTCATCTCGCCATGGTCCCTCTCTCACCCTCTAACAGTGCCCTCATCTTTCCATAGCCCCTCTCTCACCCTCTAATAGTGCAGCTCATCCCTCCATGGCCCTTCCCTCACCCTCTAACAGTGCCCCACATCCCTCCATGGCCCCTCTCTCACCCTCTAACAGTGCCCCTCATCCCTCCATGGCCCCTCTCTCACCCTCTAACAGTGCCCCTCATCTCACCGTGGTCCCTCTCTTACCCTCTAACAGTGCCCTCATCTCTCCATAGCCCCTCATCTCACCCTCTAACAGTGCCCTCATCTCTCCATAGCTCCTTCCTCACGATCTAACAGTGCCTCTCATCTCACCGTGGTCCCTCTCTCACCCTCTGACAGTGCCCCTCATCTCACCATGGCCCTCATCTCACCCTCTAACAGTGCCCCTCATCTCTCCATAGCTCCTCTCTCACCATCTAACAGTGCCCCTCATCCCTCCATGGCCCCTCTCTCACCATTTGACAGTGCCCTTCATCTCTCTATAGCCCCTCTCTCTCCCTCTAACAGTGCCCCTCATCTCTCCATAGCCCCTCTCTCACCCTCTAACAGTTCCTCTCATCCCTCCACAGCCCCTCTCTCACCCTCTAACAGTGCCCCTCATCCCTCCATAGCCCCTCTCCACCCTCTAACAGTGCCCCTCATCTCTCCATAGCCTCTCTCACCCTCTAACAGTGCCCCTCATCTCTCCTTAGCCCCTCTCTCACCCTCTAACAGTGCCCCTCATCTTTCCATAGCACCTCTCTCACCCTCTAGCAGTGCCCCTCATCTCACCATGGCCCCTCTCTCACCCTCTAACAGCGCCCCTCATCCTCCATGGCCCCTCTCTCACCCTCTAACAGTGCCCTCATCTCACCATGGTCCCTCTCTCACCCTCTAACAGTGCCCCTCATCTCTGCATGGCCCATCTCTCACCCACTAACAGTGCCCCTCATCTCACCGTAGTCCCTTTCTCACCCTCTAACAGTGCCCCTCGTCTCACCGTGGTCCCTCTCTCATCCTCTGTAGGAGGCTGGCCTGGCTTGTAGTGGGTACCAGAGGTACTTACACCTTGTGCCAGGTCCAGTTATCCCTTATTAGTGTAGAAGAGGTGTTTCTAGCAGCTTAGGCTGATAGAAGGTAGCTATGGCAAAGCAGCTTTGGCTGAACTAGGAGACATGTAAAGCTCCTACTATACCACTGGTGTCATATGCACAATATCATAAGAAAACACCAATACACAGAAGTACTAAAAATAAAGGTACTTTATTTTTATGACAACTGTAGGAAAGTACCATCTTGCCTGGCATGTTACCCCCATATTTCACTGTATATATGTTGTTTTAGTTGTATGTGTCACTGGGACCCTGCCAGCCAGGGCCCCAGTGCTCATAAGTGTGCCCTGTATGTGTTACCTGTGTTATGACTAACTGTCTCACTGAGGCTCTGCTAATCAGAACCTCAGTGGTTATGCTCTCTCATTTCTTTCAAATTGTCACTAACAGGCTAGTGACCAATTTTTCCAATTTACATTGGCATACTGGAACACCCTTATAATTCCCTAGTTTATGGTACTGAGGTACCCAGGGTATTGGGGTTCCAGGAGATCCCTATGGGCTGCAGCATTTCTTTTGCCACCCATAGGGAGCTCTGACAATTCTTACACAGGCCTGCCACTGCAGCCTGAGTGAAATAACGTCCACGTTATTTCACACCCATTTTACACTGCACTTAAGTAACTTATAAGTCACCTATATGTCTAACCTTTACCTGGTAAAGGTTGGGTGCTAAGTTACTTAGTGTGTGGGCACCCTGGCACTAGCCAAGGTGCCCCCACATTGTTCATGGCCAATTCCCCGGACTTTGTGAGTGCGGGGACACCATTACACGCGTGCACTACATATAGGTCACTACCTATGTGTAGCTTCACAATGGTAGCTACGAATATGGCCATGTAACATGTCTAAGATCATGGAATTGTCCCCTCTATGCCATCCTGGCATTGTTGGCACAATCCCATGATCCCACGGGTCTCTAGCACAGACCCGGGTACTGCCAAACTGCCTTTTCAGGGGTTTCACTGCAGCTGCTGCTGCTGCCAACCCCTCAGACAGGTTTCTGACCTCCTGGGGTCCAGCCAGGCCTGGCCCAGGAAGGCAGAACAAAGGACTTCCTCATAGAGAGGGTGTTACACCCTCTCTCTTTGGAAAATGGTGTTAAGGCAGGGGAGGAGTAGCCTCCCCCAGCCTCTGGAAATGCTTTCATGGGCACACATGGTGCCCATTTCTGCATAAGCCAGTCTACACCGATTCAGGGATCCCCCAGCCCTGCTCTGGCGCAAAACTGGACAAAGGGAAGGGGAGTGACCACTCCCCTGACCTGCACCTCCCCTGGGAGGTGCCCAGAGCTCCCCCAGTGTGCTCCAGACCTCTGCCATCTTGGAAACAGAGGTGCTGCTGGCACACTGGACTGCTCTGAGTGGCCAGGGCCAGCAGGTGACGTCAGAGACTCCTTCTGATAGGCTCCTTCAGGTGTTGCTAGCCTATCTTCTCTCCTAAGTAGCCAAACCCTCTTTTCTGGCTATTTAGGGTCTCTGCTCTGGGGGAATTCTTCAGATAACGAATGCAAGAGCTCATCCGAGTTCCTCTGCATCTCTCTCTTCACCTTCTGCCAAGGAATCGACTGCTGACCGCGCTGGAAGCCTGCAAAACTGCAACAAAGTAGCAAAGACGACCACTGCAACTCTGTAACGCTGATCCTGCTGCCTTCTCGACTGTTTTTCTGGTGGTGCATGCTGTGGGGGTAGTCTGCCTCCTCTCTGCACTAGAAGCTCCGAAGAAATCTCCCGTGGGTCGACGGAATCTTCCCCCTGCAACCGCAGGCACCAAAGAACTGCATCAACGGTCCCCTGGGTCTCCTCTCAGCACGACGAGCGAGGTCCCTTCAATCCAGCAACTCTGTCCAAGTGACTCCCACAGTACAGTGACTCTTCAGTCCAAGTTTGGTGGAGGTAAGTCCTTGCCTCCCCACGCCAGACTGCATTGCTGGGAACCGCGTCTTTTGCAGCTACTACGGCTCCTGTGCACTTTCAGAGGGAATCCTTTGTGCACAGCCAAGCCTGGGTCCACGGCACTCTAACCTGCATTGCACGACCTCCTGAGTTGTCCTCCGGCGGCGTGGGACTCCTTTGTGCAAACTTCGGGTGAGCACCGTTTCACTGCACTTCGTAGTGCCTGTTCCAGCACTTCTGCAGATGCTGCCTGCCTGTGAGAGGGCTCTTTGTCTTGCTGGGCACCCCCTCTGTCCCCTGACGCAACTGGCGACATCCTGGTCCCTCCTGGGCCACAGGAGCATCCAAAAACCCTAATCACACGACTTGCAGCTAGCAAGGCTTGTTTGCAGTCTTTCTTCAGGAAAACACGTCTGCACAACTCTTCACGACGTGGGACATCCATCCTCCAAAGGGGAAGTTTCTAGCCCTCGTCGTTCCTGCAGAATCCTCAGCTTCTACTTCCTAGTAGCAGCTTCTTTGCACCCACAGCTGCCATTTCCTGGGCATCTGCCCACTCTCGACTTGATCGTGACTTTTGGACTTGGTCCCCTTGTTCCACAGGTACTCTCGTCTGGAAATCCATTGTTGTTGCATTGCTGGTGTTGGTCTTTCCTGCAGAATTCCCCTATCACGACTTCTGTGCTCTTTGGGGAACTTTAGTGCACTTTGCACTCACTTTTCAGGGTCTTGGGGTGGGCTATTTTTCTAACCCTCACTGTTTTCTTACAGTCCCAGCGACCCTCTACAAGTTCACATAGGTTTGGGGTCCATTCGTGGTTCGCATTCCACTTTTGGAGTATATGGTTTGTGTTGCCCCTATCCCTATGTGTCCCCATTGCATCCTATAGTAACTATACATTGTTTGCACTGTTTTCTAATACTATACTGCATATTTTTGGTATTGTGTACATATATCTTGTGTATATTTGCTATCCTCATACTGAGGGTACTCACTGAGATACTTTGACATATTGTCATAAAAATAAAGTACCTTTATTTTTAGTATATCTGTGTATTGTGTTTTCTTATGATATTGTGCATATGACACTAGTGGTACTGTAGGAGCTTCACTCGTCTCTTAGTTCAGCCTAAGCTGCTCTGCTAAGCTACCATTATCTATCAGCCTAAGCTGCTAGACACCCTATACACTAATAAGGGATACCTGGGCCTGGTGCAAGGTGTAAGTACCCCTTGGTACTCACTACAAGCCAGTCCAGCCTCTTACAACAATATGCCAAAAGTATCTCAGTGAGTACCCTCGGTATGAGGATAAGTTATATATACAAGATATATGTACACAAACCAAAATTATGCAAGTAATAGCAAAAGGAAGTAATGCAAGCAATGTAAAGTTACAGTAGATTGCAATAGGAGCACATAGGTGTAGGGGCAACACAAACCATATACTCCAAAAGTGAAATGCGAACCACGAATGGACCCCAAACCTATGTGAGCTTGTAGAGGGTCGCTGGGACTGTAAGAAAACAGTGAGGGTTAGAAAAATAGCCCACCCCAAGACCCTGTAAGGTAGGTGTAAAGTGCACTTACAACCCCCAGAGAGCACAGAAGTCGTGATAGGGGGATTCTGCAAGGAAAACCAACACCAGCAATGCAACAACAGTGGATTTCCGGACCTGAGTTCCTGTAAAACAAGGGGACCAAGTCCAAGAGTCGCGATAGTGTTGAGAGTGGGCAGAAGCCCAGGAAATGCCAGCTGAGGGTGCAAGGAAACTGCCACCGAATGGAAGAAGCTTGGTGTTTTGCAAGAACGAAGAGGATTAGGAACTTCCCCTTTGGAGGATAGATGTCCCACGTCGTGAAGAAGCTTGCAGAGGTGTTCCCACGCAGAAAGACCGCAAACAAGCCTTGCTAGCTGCAAGGGTCGTGGTTAGGGTTTTTGGATGCTGCTGTGGCCCAGGAGGGACCAGGATGTCGCCACTTGGATGAGGAGACAGAGGGGGCGCCCAGCAAGTCAGGGAGCCCTCACAGAAGCAGGCAGCACCCGCAGAAGTACCTGAACAGGCACTTCGAAGAAAAAGTGAACCGGAGTCCACCCAAAGTCACAAAAGGGAGTCCCACGACGCCGGAGGACAACTCAGAAGGTTGTGCACTGCAGGTTAGAGTGTCGGGGACCCAGGCTTGGCTGTGCACAGAGGAAATCCTGGAAGAGTGCACAGGAGCCGGAGCAGCTGCAAATCACGCAGTACCCAGCAATGCAGTCTAGTGTGGGGAGGCAAGGACTTACCTACACCAAACTTGGACTGAAGAGTCACTGGACTGCGGGAGTCACTTGGACAGAGTCGCGGAGTTCCAGGGACCACACTCATTGTGCTGAGAGGGGACCCAGAGGACCGGTGATGCAGTCTTTTGTTGCCTGCGGTTGCAGGGGGAAGATTCCATCGACCCACAGGAGATTTCTTCAGAGCTCCTGGTGCAGAGAGGAGGCAGCCTTCCCCAAGAGCATGTACCACCTGGAAACAGTCGAGAAAGCCGGCAGGATGAAGCGAAACAAGGTTGCTAGTAGTCGTCTTGCTACTTTGTTGCGGTTTTGCAGGCGTCCTGAGCAGTCAGCGGTTGATCCTTTGGCAGAAGGTGAAGAGGGAGATGCAGAGGAACTCTGGTGAGCTCTTGCATTTGTTATCTGGTGAGATTCCCAAAGCAGAGACCCTAAATAGCCAGAAAAGGAGGCTTGGCTACCTAGGAAAGAGGATTGGCTACTAAGAGAGGTAAGAGCCTATCAGAAGGAGTCTCTGACGTCACCTGCTGGCACTGGCCACTCAGAGCAGTCCAGTGCGCCAGCAACACCTCTGAATCCAAGATGGCAGAGGTCTGGGGCACACTGGAGGAGCTCTGGGCACCTCCCCTGGGAGGTGCAAGTCAGGGGAGTGGTCACTCCCCTTTCCTTTGTCCAGTTTCGCGCCAGAGCAGGGCTGGGGGATCCCTGAACCAGTGCAGACTGGCTTATGTGGAGATGGGCAGCATCTGTGCCCATCAAAGCATTTCCAGAGGCTGGGGGAGGCTACTCCTCCCCAGCCTTCACACCTATTTCCAAAGGGAGAGGGTGTTACACCCTCTCTCAGAGGAAATCCTTTGTTCTGCCTTCCTGGGCCGGGGCTGCCTGGACCCCAGGAGGGCAGAAACCTGTCTGAGGGGTTGGCAGCAGCAGCAGCTATAGTGGAGACCCCGGAAAGGCAGTTTGGCTTTACCCGGGTTCTGTGCTAGAGACCCGGGGGATCATGGCATTGTCTCCCCAATGCCAAAATGGCATTGGGGTGACAATTCCATGATCTTAGACATGTTACATGGCCATGTTCAGAGTTACCATTGTGACGCTATACATAGGTAGTGACCTATGTATAGTGCACGCGTGTAATGGTGCCCCCTCAATCACAAAGTCGGGGGAATTTGCCCTGAACAATGTGGGGGCACCTTGGCTAGTGCCAGGGTGCCCACACACTAAGTAACTTTGCACCCAGCCTTCACCAGGTGAAGGTTAGACATATAGGTGACTTATAAGTTACTTAAGTGCAGTGGTAAATGGCTGTGAAATAACGTGGATGTTATTTCACTCAGGCTGCACTGGCAGGCCTGTGTAAGAATAGTCAGATCTTCCTATGGGTGGCAAAAGAAATGCTGCAGCCCATAGGGATCTCCTGGAACCCCAATACCCTGGGTACCTCAGTACCATATACTAGGGAATTATATGGGTGTACCAGTATGCCAATGTGAATTGGTGAAATTGGTCACTCGCCTGTTAGTGACAATTTGGAAAGCAGAGAGAGCATAACCGCTGAGGTTCTGGTTAGTAGAGCCTCAGTGAGACAGTTAGTCATCACACAGGGAACACATACAGGGCACATACTTATGAGCACTGGGGCCCTGGCTGGCAGGGTCCCAGTGACACATAGACTAAAACAACATATATACAGTGAAATATGGGGGTAACATGCCAGGCAAGATGGTACTTTCCTACACAATCCCCCCCCCCAAACGAAGGACAATAAGACTAGCCGTGACCTGATGAGTCTTCATTGTCTAAGTGGAAATATCTGGAGAGTCCATCTGCATTGGAGTGGGTACTCCCAGGTCTATGTTCCACTGTATAGTCCATCCCCTGTAGAGATATGGACCACCTCAACAATTTAGGATTTTCACCTTTCATTTGTTTTAGCCAAAGTAGAGGTTTGTGGTCTGTCTGAACAATGAAGTGAGTGCCAAACAGGTATGGCATCAACTTCTTCAGTGCCCAGACCACAGCAAAGGCCTCTCTCTCAATGGCAGACCAACACTTTTCTCTAGGGGTCAACCTTCTGCTGATAAAAGCAACTGGTTGATCCTGGCCCTCAGAATTAAGTTGTGATAAGACTGCCCCTACCCCTAATTCAGATGCATCAGTTTGAACAATTAATTTCTTGGAGTAACATGGGCTTTTTAGGACAGGTGCAGTGCACATGGCCTGTTCGAGCTCCTCAAAAGCTTTCTGATAGCTAGCTGTCCACAATACCTTTTTAGGCATCTTCTTGATAGTGAGATCATTAAGTGGGGCTGCTATGGAGCCATAGTTTTTAATGAATCTCCTGTAATACCCAGTGAGGCCTAGGAAGGCTCTCACCTGGGTCTGTGTTGTAGGGGGAACCCAATCCATGATTGTCTGGATTTTCCCCTGAAGTGGTGCAATCTGTTCTCCACCTACCAGGTGTCCCAGATAAACCACCTTTCCCTGCACTATCTGGCACTTTGAAGCCTTGATAGTGAGGCCTGCCTTTTGCAGGGCCTCCAAAACTTTCCAAAGGTGGACCAGGTGATCATCCCAGGTGTAGCTAAAGACAGCTATATCATCTAGATATGCTGCACTAAAAGCCTCCAACCCTTGCAGGACTGTATTCACCAACCTCTGAAAAGTGGCAGGTGCATTTTTCAAACCAAAGGGCATCACTGTAAACTGGTAGGGCCCTCCTATAGTTGAAAATGCAGTTTTAGGTTTAGCATCCTCAGCCAATTTGATCTGCCAATACACTGCAGTCAAATCAAAGGTGCTTAGATACTTGGCAGATGCCAGTGTATCTATGAGCTCATCTGCCCTGGGTATAGGGTGAGAATCAGTTTCTGTTACCTGGTTAAGACCTCTGTAATCCACACAAAACCTCATCTCCCTTTTTCCATCTTTTGAGTGAGGCTTTGGTACAAGCACCACAGGAGAGGCCCATGAGCTTTCAGAAGGTTCAACCACTCCTAAGTCAAGCATTTTCTGAACTTCTTGCTTTATGCAGTCCCTGACATGGTCAGGCTGCCTATAGATTTTACTTTTGACAGGCATGCTGTCACCAATATCAGTTGTGTGTTCACACCAAGATGTGGTGCCTGGCACAGTTGAAAAGAGTTCAGAAAACTGTTGAAGGAGATTTATGCAGTTGTCTTTCTGTTCTGCAGTAAGACAGTCTGCCAAAACTACTCCCTCCACTAAAGCATCATCTTCAGTGGAAAAGAAGAGATCAGGGAGAGGGTCACTCTCTTCTTCCTGTCCTTCATCTCTTGCCATGAGCAGGGTGAGATCAGCCCTGTCATAGTAGGGTTTTAGGCGGTTGACATGAATCACCCTAAGGGGACTCCTGGCAGTGCCCAGGTCAACCAAGTAGGTGACCACGCCCTTCTTTTCAACAATTAGATGGGGTCCACTTCATTTGTCCTGGAGTGCTCTTGGGGCCACAGGCTCCAATACCCACACCTTCTGTCCTGGTTGGTACTGAATCAGAACAGCCTTCTGGTCATGGCATTGCTTCTGGAGCTCTTGGCTGGCCTGAAGGTTTTTACTGGCCTTTTTCAAGTACTCGGCCATTCTGGATCTTAGGCCAAGTACATAGTCCACTATGTCCTGTTTGGGAGCTTATAAAGGTTGTTCCCAACCCTCCTTCACAAGTGTTAGTGGACCTCTTACAGGGTGCCCAAAGAGGAGTTCAAAGGGGCTGAAGCCCACTCCTTTCTGGGGTACCTCCCTGTAAGCAAAAAGGAGGCAAGGTAACAGGACATCCCATCACCTCCTGAGTTTTTCAGGGAGTCCAATTATCATTCCTTTGAGAGTTTTATTAAACCTCCCTACCAGTCCATTAGTCTGTGGATGATAAGGTGTGGTGAATTTGTATGTTACACCACATTCCTTCCACATAGCCGTCAAGTATGCAGACATAAAGTTGCTACCCCTGTCTGATACAACCTCTTTTGGGAAACCCACCCTGGAAAAGATTCCCAGGAGGGCTTTTGCCACTGCAGGTGCTGTAGTGGTCCTTAGAGGAATTGCTTCAGGATATCTTGTGGCATGGTCCACAACCACCAAGATAAACCTATTGCCTGAAGCAGTAGGAGGGTCAAGGGGGCCAACTCTGTCAACCCCTACCCTTTCAAAGGGAACCCCAACCACAGGTAGTGGAATAAGGGGAGCCTTTGGTGTGCCACCAGTCCTGCCACTGGCTTGGCAGGTCACACAAGACTTACAGAAATCTTTTGTGTCCTCTGACATCCTAGGCCAGTGAAACAGGGGGACACGCCTTTCCCATGTTTTGATCCTGCCCAAATGCCCAGCCAAAGGAATGTCATGTGCCAGAGTTAGGAGGAACTCTCTGTACTGCAGGGGAATGACCAATCTCCTGGCTGCTCCAGGTTTTGGGTCCCTTGCCTCTGTGTACAAGAGGTTGTCCTCCCAGTAAACCCTATGTGAGTCACTGACATCCCTATTTTGATGCTTGACAGCTTGCTGTCTGAGACCCTCTAATGTGGGACAGGATTGCTGTGCCACACTCAGCTCTTCCCTGGCAGGCCCCCCTCCACCCAAAAGCTCAGTAGTGTTTGCTGCCAGCTCCTCTGGTGAAGGTTCTGCACAGGGAGGAAATTCGTCTTCCTCAGAAGGAGAATCATCTGTAGATGGAGGGATAGTGGGTAGGGATTTACCCCTAGCTTTAGGGAGCACTTGGTCCATTGTTCCAGGATCCAAGTTACCCTGTCCCTTTTGCTTTTTGGCCTGAGCCCTTGTCAAAGCAAAAATATGCCCAGGAATGCCCAGCATTGCTGCATGAGCTTTCAACTCCACTTCTGCCCCAGCTGATGTCTCTAAATCATTTCCTAGTAGACAGTCTACAGGTAAATCTGAAGCAACCACAACTTTCTTTGGACCAGTAACCCCCTCCCCCCCAGTTGAGATCCACATCAGCAATGGGGTGGCTAAGAGTGTTGTTATGAGCATCTGTCACTTGGTACTGGTGACCAAGTAGGTGTTGTTCAGGGTGTACCAGTTTCTCTATTACCATGGTAACACTGGCACCCGTGTCCCTGAAGGCCTGAACCTCAACACCATTTATTAGGGGAAGTTGCTTGTATTTATCCATATTAAGGGGACAAGCAACCAAGGTGGCCAAATCAATGGCACCTTCAGAGACTAACACAGCCTCTGTGGTCTCCCTAACAAGACCAACCCCAACTAAATTACCAAAAGTGAGCCCAGCTACTCCCTTGGATTGGGTATTAGTAGGTTTGCTCCCACCACCACTGCTATTACTAGGGGCACTAGAGTTTTCAGTAGGGGTTGTGGTAGTGGGAGGTTTGGGGTTTTTCTTTGGACAACTGGCATCAGTTGCCCAATGGCCTTTGACTTTACACAAATAACACCAAGGCTTTTTAACTTGATTTGAAAAGTATTTGGACCCACCACCCCCACCAGAGGATTTTTGTGGGCCTGATGAAGACTCAGTTTTACTTTTGTCCCCACCCTTGTCAGAAGACTCACCATCCTTCTTCTTGCCATCCTTGTCACCCCCTGTATGAACCTTTCTGTTCACTCTTGTTCTGACCCATTTGTCTGCCTTCTTTCCCAATTCTTGGGGAGAGGTCAGGTCTAAGTCCACTAGATATTGGTGTAACAAGTCAGACACACAGTTATTCAGAATATGCTCTCTCAGAATAAGAATATACAGGCTTTCATAGTCAGAAACTTTACTGCCATGTAACCACCCCTCCAAGGCCTTCACTGAACAGTCAACAAAGTCTATCCAGTCTTGTGAGGACTCTTTTCTGGTGTCTCTGAACTTAATCCTACATTGTTCAGTTGTTAAGCCAATTCATCCAAGCGTGCATCCTTCAAAACTGCAAAATTGTTAGCTTCACTTTCTCTAACAGTAAGGAGCCTATCCCTACCCTTTCCATTGAAAGATAGCCACAATATAGCATCCCACTGCCTTTGAGGGACCCCCTGTACCATACAGGCCCTCTCAAGTGCGGCAAACCACTTGTTGATGTCATCCCCCTCCTTGTAAGGGGGATCTATCTTGTGCAGATTCCTGGAATCATGTTCTCTAACAGGATTGCTATCAGGAATACTGCTGCTGCCACCATGGGGTCCTAACCCAATCTCTGTCTCTCCTTCTCCAGGTCTAGGGATTCCCTGTCTAGAGCCAGCTGTTGCTGTTTAAGCTTCAGTCTGGTCTCTTCCACTCTCAACTTTTTGAGTTTTCTTTCTAACATGTTGTCTTCAGGGTGGGTGGGTTGTGAATGCTTGGACACTGAGGACAAATTGGAAACAACAGAGGGAGATCTGTACCTAACAGCTTAGACTCTAACAACCTGGCCTCCAGGAATAAAAATATCCCTACTATGATGGGAGCTCCTATTACTACCAGCATTGCTCTGTGGTCTGCTGAGGGGCAAATTTGGAATAGAACCCTCCACACCTCCCTCAAGGGGTTCCCCTGAGTCAGAATGAGAGCTATCTACTAACTTCTCAGTTGAAGTGCCTGCTAGGGACTTATCATTCTCAATGAGCATGTTATATAGAAATTCTTTTGAAGGGTTCTTTTTTTATCACTAAACCGCTATCAATGCAGAGACTCCTTAGGCTCTTGAAGTTTAAATTGTCATAAGTAGTAGTGACCATTTTAAGAGCAGCCCCTACATCAGACATGATAGAAGAAGGTTTAGAGACAGTGAGAAGAGAGAAAAAGTCTCAGGACTTTTTAAAGAACAGAAAAAAAAACTTTTTCAAACTTTTTGTAAACTTTTAGAAGTTTAGGAGTACTTTTCAGCACTTAGTAGAAGTGTAAGCGAAGAAAAGCACATTTTTTTGGTTAGGTGTACATACACTGAACTTGTTTTGTATATTATTCTCTTATGAAAAGTACACAATGACAAAGTGGTAAGTAGTTACAAGTACTTATCCCACCGTTGCACAACCAATGTAGGAGGCTGGCCTGGCTTGTAGTGGGTACCAGAGGTACTTACACCTTGTGCCAGGTCCAGTTATCCCTTATTAGTGTAGAAGATGTGTTTCTAGCAGCTTAGGCTGATAGAAGGTAGCTATGGCAAAGCAGTTTAGGCTGAACTAGGAGACATGTCAAGCTCCTACTATACCACTGGTGTCATATGCACAATATCATAAGAAAACACAATACACAGAAGTACTAAAAATAAAGGTACTTTATTTTTATGACAGTATGCCAAAAGTATCTCAGTGAGTACCCTCAGTATGAGGATAAGTTATATACACAAGATATATGTACCCAAACCAAAATTATGCAAGTAATAGCAAAAGGAAGTAATGCAAGCAATGTAAAGTTACAGTAGATTGCAAAAGGAGCACATAGGTATAGGGGCAACACAAACCATATACTCCAAAAGTGGAATGCGAACCACGAATGGACCCCAAACCTATGTGAACTTGTAGAGGGTCGCTTGGACTGTAAGAAAACAGTGAGGGTTAGAAAAATAGCCCACCCCAAGACCCTGTAAGGTAGGTGTAAAGTGCACTTACAACCCCCAGAGAGCAGAGAAGTCGTGATAGGGGGATTCTGCAAGGAAAACCAACACCAGCAATGCAACAACAGTGGATTTCCGGACCTGAGAACCTGTAAGACAAGGGGACCAAGTCCAAGAGTCACGACAGTGTCAAGAGTGGGCAGGAGCCCAGGAAATGCCAGCTGAGGGTGCAAGGAAGCTGCTACCGGATGGAAGAAGCTTGGTGTTTTGCAAGAACGAAGAGGACTAGGAACTTCTCCTTTGGAGGACGGATGTCCCACGTTGTGAAGAAGCTTGCAGAGGTGTTCCCACGCAGAAAGACCACAAACAAACCTTGCTAGCTGCAAGGGTCGCAGTTAGGGTTTTTGGATGCTGCTGTGGCCCAGGAGGGACCAGGATGTCGCCACTTGGATGAGGAGACAGAGGGGGCGTCCAGCAAGTCAGGGAGCCCTCACAGAGCAGGCAGCACCCACAGAAGTACCTGAACAGGCACTTCGAAGGAACAGTGAACCGGAGTCCACCCGAAGTCACAAAAGGGAGTCCCACGACGCCGGAGGACAACTCAGAAGGTTGTGCACTGCAGGTTAGAGTGTTGGGGACCCAGGCTTGGCTGTGCACGAAGGAAATCCTGGAAGAGTGCACAGGAGCCGAGCAGCTGCAAATCACGCGGTACCCAGCAATGCAGTCTAGCGTGGGGAGGCAAGGACTTACCTCCACCAAACTTGGACTGAAGAGTCACTGGACTGCGGGAGTCACTTGGACAGAGTTGCTGAGTTCCAGGGACCATGCTCGTCGGAATGAGAGGGGACCCAGAGGACCGGTGATGCAGTCTTTTGTTGCCTGCGGTTGCAGGGGGAAGATTCCGTCGACCCACAGGAGATTTCTTCAGAGCTCCTGGTGCAGAGAGGAGGCAGGCTACCCCTAGAGCATGCACCACCTGGAAACAGTCGAGATAGCCGGCAGGATGAAGCGGTACAAGGTTGCTAGTAGTTGTCTTGCTACTTTGTTGGGGTTTTGCAGGCGTCCTGAGCAGTCAGCGGTCGATCCTTTGGCAGAAGGTGAAGAGGGAGATGCAGAGGAACTCTGGTGAGCTCTTGCATTCGTTCTATGGTGAGATTCCCAAAGCAGAGACCCTAAATAGCCAGAAAAGGAGGTTTGGCTACCTAGGAAGGAGGATTGGCTACTAAGAGAGGTAAGAGCCTATCAGAAGGAGTCTCTGACATCACCTGCTGGCACTGGCCACTCAGAGCAATCCAGTGTGCCAGCAACACCTCTGAATCCATGATGGCAGAGGTCTGGGGCACACTGGAGGAGGTGCAGGTCAGGGGAGTGGTCACTCCCCTTTCCTTTGTCCAGTTTCGCGCCAGAGCAGGGCTGGGGGATCCCTGAACCGGTGTAGACTGGCTTATGCAGAGATGGGCAGCATCTGTGCCCATCAAAGCATTTCCAGAAGCTGGGGGAGGCTACTCCTCCCCAGCCTTCACACCTATTTCCAAAGGGAGAGGGTGTTACACCCTCTCTCAGAGGAAATCCTTTGTTCTGCCTTCCTGGGCCGGGGCTGCCTGGACCCCAGGAGGGCAGAAACCTGTCTGAGGGGTTGGCAGGAGCAGCAGCTGCAGTGGAGACCCCGGAAAAGCAGTTTGGCAGTACCCGGGTTCTGTGCTTGAGACCCGGGGGATCATGGAATTGTCTCCCCAATGCCAGGATGGCATTGGGGTGACAATTCCATGATCTTAGACATGTTACATGGCCATGTTCGGAGTTACCATTGTGACGCTATACATAGGTAGTGACCTATGTATAGTGCAGGCGTGTAATGGTGTCCCTGCACTCACAAAGTCCGGGGAATTTGCCCTGAACAATGTGGGGGCACCTTGGCTAGTGCCAGGGTGCCCACACACTAAGTAACTTTGCACCCAACCTTCACCAGGTGAAGGTTAGACATATAGGTGACTTATAAGTTACTTAAGTGCAGTGGTAAATGGCTGTGAAATAACGTGGACGTTATTTTACTCAGGCTGCACTGGCAGGCCTGTGTAAGAATAGTCAGATCTCCCTATGGGTGGCAAAAGAAATGCTGCAGCCCATAGGGATCTCCTGGAACCCCAATACCCTGGGTACCTCAGTACCATATACTAGGGAATTATATGGGTGTACCAGTATGCCAATGTGAATTGGTGAAATTGGTCACTAGCCTGTTAGTGACAATTTGGAAAGGAGAGAGAGCATAACCACTGAGGTTCTGGTTAGCAGAGCCTCAGTGAGACAGTTAGTCATCACACAGGGAACACATACAGGGCACATACTTAAAAGCACTGGGGCCCTGCCAGGCAGGGTCCCAGTGACACATAGACTAAAACAACATATATACAGTGACATATGGGGGTAACATGCCATGCAAGATGGTACTTTCCTACATCCTCTAACAGAGCCCCTCATCTCTCCACAGCCCCTCTTTCACCCTCTAACAGTGCCCTCGTCTATCCATAGCCCCTCTCTCACCCTCTAGCAGTGCCCCTCATCTCACCATGGTCCCTCTCTCACCCTCTAACAGTGCCCCTCATCTCTCCAGGGCCCCTTATCTCACCCTCTAACAGCTCCTCTCATCTCTCCATAGCCCCTCTCTCACCCTCTAACAGCGCCCCTCATCTCTCCATAGGCCCTGTCTCACCCTGTAACAGAGTCCTTCATCCCTCCACAACCCCTCTCTCACCCTCTAACAGTGCCCCTCATCTCTCCATAGCCCCTGTCTCACCCTCTAACAGAGTCCCTCATCTCTCCACAGCCCCTCTCTCACCCTCTAACAGTGCCCCTCATCTCTCCATAGACACTCTCTCACCCTGTAACAGCGCCCCTCATCTCTCCAGGGCCCCTTATCTCACCCTCTAACTGCGCCTCTCATCTCTCCATAGCCCCTGCCTCACCCTCTAACAGAGCCCCTCACCTCTCCACAGCCCCTCTCTCACCCTCTAACAGTGCCCCTCATCTCTCCATAGCCCCTCTGTCACCCTCTAACAGTGCCCCTCATCTCTCCGTAGCCCCTCTCTCACCCTCTAACAGTGCCCTCATCTCTCCCTGGCCCCTCTCTCACCCTCTAACAGTGCCCTCATCTCACCGTGGTCCCTCTCTCACCCTCTAACAGGGCCTCTCATATCTCCATGGCCCCTCATCTCATACCCTCTAACAGTGCCCTCATCACTCCATGGCCCCTCATCTCATCCTTAACAGTGCTCCTTATCTCACGGTGGTCCCTCTCTCACCCTCTGACAGTGCCCTCATCTCTCCATAGCCCCCTCACCCTCTAACAGTCTCTCCGTAGCCCCTCCCTCACCCTCTAACAGAGCCTCTCATCTCACCGTGGTTCCTCTCTCACCCTCTGACAGCGCCCTCATCTCACTATGGCGCCACTCTCGCCCTCTAACAGTACCCTCATCTCTCCATAGCCCCTCATCTCACCCTCTAACAGTGCCCTCATCTCTCCATAGCTCCTTCCTCACCCTCTAACAGTGCCTCTCATCTCACCGTGGTCCCTCTCTCACCCTCTAACAGTGCCCCTCATCTCACCATGGCCCTCATCTCACCCTCTAACAGTGCCCCTCATCTCTCCATAGCTCCTCTCTCACCCTCTAACAGTGGCCCTCATCCCTCCTTAGCCCCTCTCTAACCCTCTAACAGTGCCCCTCATCTCTCCATAGCCTCTCTCTTCCTCTAACAGTGCCCCTCATCTCTCCATAGCCCCTCTCTCACCCTCTAACAGTGACCCTCATCTCTCCATAGCCCCTCTCTCACCCTCTAACAGTGCCCCTCATCTCACCATGGCCCCTCATCTCATTCTCTAACTGTGCTGCTCATCTCACCATGGCCCCTCATCACATCCTCTAACAGGGCCTCTCATATCTCCATGGCCCCTCATCTCATACCCTCTAACAGTGCCCTCATCACTCCATGGCCCCTCATCTCATCCTCTAACAGTGCCCCTTATCTCACGGTGGTCCCTCTCTCACCCTCTGACAGTGCCCCTTATCTCTCCATAGCCCCTCTCTCACCCTCTGACAGTGCCCTCATCTCTCCATAGCCCCCACCCTCTAACAGTGCCCCTCATCCCTCCATGGCCCCTCATCTCACCCTCTAACATTGCCCCTCATCTCTCTGTAGCCCCTCCCTCACCCTCTAACAGAGCCTCTCATCTCACCGTGGTCCCTCTCTCAACCTCTGACAGTGCCCCTCATCTCACCATGGCCCGACTCTCACCCTCTAACAGTGCCCTCATCTCACCATAGCCCCTCTCTCAACCTCTGACAGTGCCCCTCATCTCACCATGGCCTCTCTCTCACCCTCTAACAGTGCCCCTCATCTTTCCATGGCCCATCTCTCACCCTCTAACAGTGCCCCTCATCCCACCGTGGTCCCTCTCTCACCCTCTAACAGTGCCCCATCATCTCTCCATGGCCCCTCACTCACCCTCTAACAGTGCCCCTTATCTCACTGTGGTCCCTTTCTCACCCTCTAACACTGCCCCTCATCTCTCCATAGCCCCTCTCTCACCCTCTAACAGTGCCCCTCATCTCTCCATGGCCCCTCATCTCATCCTCCAACAGTGCCCCTCATCTCTCCATGGTCCCTCTCTCACCCTCTAACAGTGCCCTCATCTCTCCATAGCCCCTCTCTCACCCTCTAACAGTGCCCCTCATCTTTCCATAGCCCCTCTCTCATCCTCTAACAGTGCCCCTCATCTCACCGTGGTCCCTCTCTCACCCTCTAACAGTGCCCCTCATCTCTCCATGGCCCGTCTCTCACCCTCTAACAGTGCCCCTAATTTCTCCATGGTCCCTCTCTCACCCTCTAACAGTGCCCCTCATCTCTCCATAGCCCCTCTCTCACCCTCTAACGGTGTCTCATCCCTCCAGGGCCACTCTCTCACCCTCTAACAGTGCCCTCATCTCTCCATAGCCCCTCTCTCACCCTCTAACAGCACCTCTCATCTCTCCACGGCCCCTCATCTCATCCTCCAACAGTGCCCCTCATCTCTCCCTGGTCCCCCTCTCACCCTCTAAAAGTGCCCTCATCTCTCCATAGCCCCTGTGAGAAAGTAGCCTCTTTCTAGCCTTGTTACCCCCACTTTTGGCCTGTTTGTGAGTATATGTCAGGGTGTTTTCACTGTCTCACTGGGATCCTGCTAGCCAGGGCCCAGTGCTCATAGTGAAGACCCTATGTCGTCAGTATGTTTGTTATGTGTCACTGGGACCCTGCTAGCCAGGACCCCAGTGCTCATAAGTTTGTGGCCTATATGTCTGTGTTCCCTGTGTGATGCCTAACTGTCTCACTGAGGCTCTGCTAACCAGAACCTCAGTGGTTATGGTCTCTCTGCTTTCCAAATTGTCACTAACAGGCTAGTGACCAATTTCACCAATTCACATTGGCATACTGGTACACCCATATAATTCCCTAGTATATGGTACTGAGGTACCCAGGGTATTGGGGTTCCAGGAGATCCCTATGGGCTGCAGCATTTCTTTTGCCACCCATAGGGAGATCTGACTATTCTTACACAGGCCTGCCAGTGCAGCCTGAGTGAAATAACGTCCACGTTATTTCACAGCCATTTACCACTGCACTTAAGTAACTTATAAGTCACCTATATGTCTAACCTTCACCTGGTGAAGGCTGGGTGCAAAGTTACTTAGTGTGTGGGCACCCTGGCACTAGACAAGGTACCCCCACATCGTTCAGGGCAAATTCCCCGGACTTTGTGAGTGCGGGGACACCATTACACGCGTGCACTATACATAGGTCACTACCTATGTATAGCGTCACAATGGTAACTCCGAACATGACCATGTAACATGTCTAAGATCATGGAATTGTCACCCCAATGCCATTCTGGCATTGGGGAGACAATTCCATGATCACCCGGGTCTCTAGCACAGAACCCGGGTACTGCCAAACTGCCTTTCCCTGGGTTTCACTGCAGCTGCTGCTGCTGCCGACCCCTCAGACAGGTTTCTGCCCTCCTGGGGTCCAGCCAGGCCTGGCCCAGGAAGGCAGAAAAAAGGACTTCCTCAGAGAGAGGGTGTTACACCCTCTCCCTTTGGAAAAAGGTGTCAGGGCTGGGGAGGAGTAGCCTCCCCCAGCCTCTGGAAATGCTTTGATGGGCACAGATGGTGCCCATCTCTGCATAAGCCAGTCTACATCGGTTCAGGGATCCCCCAGCCCTGCTCTGGCGCGAAACTGGACAAAGGAAAGGGGAGTGACCACTCCCCTGACCTGCACCTCCCAGGGGAGGTGCCCAGAGCTCCTCCAGCGTGCCCAAGACCTCTGCCATCTTGGATTCAGAGGTGTGCTGGTACACTGGACTGCTCTGAGTGGCCAGGGCCAGCAGGTGACGTCAGAGACTCCTTCTGATAGGCTCTTACCTGTCTTACTAGCCTATCCTCCTTCCTAGGTAGCCAAACCTCCTTTTCTGGCTATTTAGGGTCTCTGCTTTGGGGAATTCTTGAGATACCGAATGCAAGAGCTCACCAGAGTTTCTCTGCATCTCCCTCTTCACCTTCTGCCAAACGATCGACCGCTGACTGCTCAGGACGCCTGCAAAACCGCAACAAAGTAGCAAAGACGACTACTGCAACCTTGTATCGCTTCATCCTGCCGGATTTTTTGCCTGTTTCCTGGTGGTGCATGATCTGGGGGAAGCCTGCCTCCTTCTTGCACCAGGAGCTCTGAAGAAATCTCCCGTGGGTCGACGGAATCTTCCCCCTGCAACCGCAGGCAACAAAAGACTGCATCACAGGTCCTCTGGGTCCCCTCTCAGCACGACGAGCGTGGTCCCTGGAACTCAGCAACTCTGTCCAAGTGACTCCCACAGTCCAGTGACTCTTCAGTCGAAGTTTGGTGGCGGTAAGTCCTTGCCTCCCCACGCTAGACTGCATTGCTGGGTACCGCGTGATTTGCAGCTGCTCCGGCTCCTGTGCACTCTCCCAGGATTTCCTTCATGCACAGCCAAGCCTAGGTCCCCGACACTCTAACCTGCAGTGCACAACCTTCTGAGTTGTCCTCTGGCGTTGTGGGACTCCCTTTTGTGACTTCGCGTGGATCCCGGTTCACTCCTCTTCTAAGTGCCTGTTCCGGTACTTCTGCGGGTGCTGCCTGCTTATGTGAGGGCTCCCTCACTTGCTGGGCGCCCTCTCTGTCTCCTCATCCAAGTAGTTGCAACATCCTGGTCCCTCCTGGGCTACAGCAGCATCCAAAGACCTTAACCGTGACCCTTGCAGCTAGCAAGGCTTGTTTGCGGTCTTTCGGCGTGGGAACACCTCTGCAAGCTTCTTCACGACGAAGGACATCCATCCTCCAAAGGGGAAGTTCCTAGTCCTCTTCGTTCTTGCAAAACACCAAGCTTCTTCCATCCGGTGGCAGCTCCTTTGCACCCTCAGCTGGCATTTCCTGGGCATCTGCCCACTCTCTACTCTGTCGCAACTCTTGGACTTGGTCCCCTTGTTTCACAGGTACTCAGGTCCGGAAATCCACTGATGTTGCTTTGCTGGTGTTGGTTTTCCTTGCAGAATCCCCCTATCACGACTTCTGTGCTCTCTGGGGGTTGTAGGTGCACTTTACACCTACCTTGCAGGGTCTTGGGGTGGGCTATTTTTCTAACCCTTACTATTTTCTAATAGTCCCAGCGACCCTCTACAAGCTCACGTAGGTTTGGGGTCCATTCGTGGTTCGCATTCCACTTTTGGAGTATATGGTTTGTGTTGCCCTATGTGCTCCTATTGCAATCTATAGTAACTTTACACTGCTTGCATTACTTCCTTTGGCTATTACTGCATATTTTTGGTATTGTGTACATATATCTTGTGTATATTTGCTATCCTCATACTGAGGGTACTCACTGAGATACTTTTGGCATATTGTCATAAAAATAAAGTACCTTTATTTTTAGTATATCCGTGTATTGTGTTTTCTTATGATATTGTGCATATGACACCAGTGGTATAGTAGGAGCTTTGCATGTCTCCTAGTTCAGCCTAAGCTGCTCTGCTATAGCTACCTTCTATCAGCCTAAGCTGCTAGAAACACCTCTTCTACACTAATAAGGGATAACTGGACCTGGTACAGAGTGTAAGTACCCCTTGGTACCCACTACGAGCCAGGCCAGCCTCCTAGAGCCCCTCTCTCACCCTCTAACAGTGCCCCTCATCTCTCCATAGCCCCTCTCTCACCCTCTAACAGTGCCTCATCTCACCATAGCCGCTCTCTCACCCTCTAACAGTGCTCCTCATCTCTCCATAGCCCCTCTCTCACCCTCTAACAGTGCCTCATCTCACCATAGCCCCAGTCTCACCCTCTAACAGTGCCTCTCATCTCTCCACAGCCACTCTCTCAGCCTCTAATAGGGCCTCTCATCTGTCCACGGCCCCTCTCTCACCCTCTAACAGTGCCCTCATCTCTCCATAGCCCCTCTCTCACCCTCTAACAGCGCCTCTCATCTCTCCATGGTCCCTCTCTCACCCTCTGACAGTGCCCTCATCCCTCCATAGCCCCACTCCTACCCTCTAACAGTGACCCTCATCCCTCCACAGCCCCTCTCTCATCCTCTACCAGTGCCCCTCATCTCTCCATGGCCCCTCTCTCACCCTCTGACAGTGCCCTCATCTCCCCATGGTCCCTCTCTCACCGTCTAACAGTGCCCGTATCTCTCCATAGCCCCTCTCTCACCCTCTAACAGTGCCCCTCATCCCTCCATAGACCCTCTCTCATCCTCTACCAGTGCCCCTCATCTCTTCGGGGCCTCTCTGTCACCCTCTGACAGTGCCCCTCATCTCACCGTAGCCCCTCTCTCACCCTCTGTCAGTGCCCCTCATCTCTCGATGGCCCCCTCTCACCCTCTAACAGTGCCCCTCATCTCTCCATAGCCCCTCTCTCACCCTCTGACAGTGCCCTCATCTCTCGATGGCCCCTCTCTCACCCTCTAACAGTGCCCCTCATCTCTCCATAGCCCCTCCCTCACCCTCTACCAGTGCCCATCATCTCTCCATGGCCCCTCTCTCATCCTCTGACAGTGCTCTCATCTCTCGATGGCCCCTCATCTCACCCTCTAACAGTGCCTCATCCCCCATAGCCCCTCTGAGAGAGCCCCTCATGTCTTTTCAGGCCCCCCTCTTAAGTTTAGTTACCTCACTGCTAGAGGGAGGCACTGCACACAGGTCCCTGCTAGGGCAGCTTCTGTGACGTTTACTAAGGGGCTTGACAATGTACTTAAAATGAGGCTAAACCCAGGGCCCACTCAGCCCCTCCTAGTGCTTCGAAGAGCAGCTATGCGCCTTGTAATTTTACTTATAAGCAGCAGAGGACCAGGTGTATTTGTACCCCATGGGCAGAAAAAGGGCCACATTGTGGCATTGGGACCGTACTCGCAGGGCACTGTTTACCTGAGGCCAGGGGTCGCGCTTCAGGGCGCAGGCAGGCCTCTGGCGCCCCCTCCATGAGGTGCCTGGTGAAGGCAGCTAGTGAACCCCACACAGTGTCACTGCGGGCTGGACGTGCATAACACTCTGGTACCTCCTGTGGGATGTGTGACACCGAGATCCACTCTCAGCAGACACAATGTCTGCCACATCTCTTGGTTGTCACACCTCAGGTGTGAAGAAGACTCTCGTCCTCCTGGGGTATGAGAGGCTCTGCGCCCCCTCCATGAGGTACCTGGTGAAGGCAGCTAGTGAACCCCACACAGTGTCACTGCGGGCTGGACGTGCATAACACTCTGGTACCTCCTGTGGCATGTGTGACACCGGGATCCACTCTCAGCAGACACGATGTCTGCCACATCTCTTGGTTGTCACACCTCAGGTGTGAAGAAGGCTCTCGTCCTCCTGGGGTATGAGAGGCTCTGCGCCCCCTCCATGAGGTACCTGGTGAGGGCAGCGAGTGAGTGAACTCCACACAGTGTCACTGAGGGCTGGACGTTCATAACACTCTGGTACCTCCTGTGGGATGTGTGACACCGGGATCCACTCTCAGCAGACACGATGTCTGTCACATCTCTTGGCTGTCACACCTCAGGTGTGAAGAAGACTCTCGTCCTCCTGGGGTATGAGAGGCTCTGCGCCCCCTCCATGAGGTGCCTGGTGAGGGCAGCGAGTGAGTGAACTCCACACAGTGTCACTGAGGGCTGGACGTTCATAACACTCTGGTACCTCCTGTGGGATGTGTGACACCGGGATCCACTCTCAGCAGACACGATGTCTGTCACATCTCTTGGCTGTCACACCTCAGGTGTGAAGAAGACTGGTCCTCCTGGGGTATGAGGGCCTCTGGCGCCCCCTCCATGAGGTGCCTGGTGAGGGCAGCGAGTGAGTGAACTCCACACAGTGTCTCTGGAGGCTGGAAGTTCATAACACTCTGGTACCTCCTGTGGCATGTGTGACACCGGGATCCACTCTCAGCAGACACAATGTCTGCCACATCTCTTGGCTGTCACACCTCAGGTGTGAAGAAGGCTCTCGTCCTCCTGGGGTATGAGAGGCTCTGCACCCCCTCCATGAGGTGCCTGGTGAGGGCAGCGAGTGAGTGAACTCCACACAGTGTCACTGAGGGCTGGACGTTCATAACACTCTGGTACCTCCTGTGGGATGTGTGACACCGGGATCCACTCTCAGCAGACACGATGTCTGTCACATCTCTTGGCTGTCACACCTCAGGTGTGAAGAAGACTGGTCCCCCTGGGGTATGAGGGCCTCTGGCGCCCCCTCCATGAGGTGCCTGGTGAGGGCAGCGAGTGAGTGAACTCCACACAGTGTCACTGAGGGCTGGACGTTCATAACACTCTGGTACCTCCTGTGGGATGTGTGACACCGGGATCCACTCTCAGCAGACACAATGTCTGCCACATCTCTTGGCTGTCACACCTCAGGTGTGAAGAAGGCTCTCGTCCTCCTGGGGTATGAGAGGCTCTGCGCCCCCTCCTTGAGGTGCCTGGTGAGGGCAGCGAGTGAGTGAACTCCATACAGTGTCACTGAGGGCTGGACGTTCATAACACTCTGGTACCTCCTGTGGGATGTGTGACACCGGGATCCACTCTCAGCAGACACGATGTCTGTCACATCTCTTGGTTGTCACACCTCAGGTGTGAAGAAGACTCTCGTCCTCCTGGGGTATGAGGGCCTCTGGCGCCCCCTCCATGAGGTGCCTGGTGAGGGCAGCGAGTGAGTGAACTCCACACAGTGTCACTGAGGGCTGGACGTTCATAACACTCTGGTACCTCCTGTGGGATGTGTGACACCGGGATCCACTCTCAGCAGACACGATGTCTGCCACATCTCTTGGCTGTCACACCTCAGGTGTGAAGAAGGCTCTCGTCCTCCTCGGTCTGAGGGCCTCTGGCGCCCCCTCCATGAGGTACCTGGTGAGGGCAGCGAGTGAGTGAACTCCACACAGTGTCACTGAGGGCTGGACGTGCATAACACTCTGGTACCTCCTGTGGGATGTGTGACACCGAGATCCACTCTCAGCAGACACGATGTCTGTCACATCTCTTGGCTGTCACACCTCAGGTGTGAAGAAGACTCTGGTCCTCCTGGGGTATGAGGGCCTCTGGCGCCCCGTCCATGAGGTACCTGGTGAGGGCAGCGAGTGAGTGAACTCCACACAGTGTCACTGAGGGCTGGACGTTCATAACACTCTGGTACCTCCTGTGGGATGTGTGACACCGGGATTCACTCTCAGCAGACACGATGTCTGCCACATCTCTTGGCTGTCACACCTCAGGTGTGAAGAAGACTCTGGTCCTCCTGGGGTATGAGGGCCTCTGGCGCCCCGTCCATGAGGTGCCTGGTGAGGGCAGCGAGTGAGTGAACTCCACACAGTGTCACTGAGGGCTGGACGTTCATAACACTCTGGTACCTCCTGTGGGATGTATGACACCGGGATCCACTCTCAGCAGACACGATGTCTGCCACATCTCTTGGCTGTCACACCTCAGGTGTGAAGAAGGCTCTCGTCCTCCTGGGGTCTGAGGGCCTCTGGCGCCCCCTCCATGAGGTGCCTGGTGAGGGCAGCGAGTGAGTGAACTCCACACAGTGTCACTGAGGGCTGGACGTGCATAACACTCTGGTACCTCCTGTGGGATGTGTGACACCGAGATCCACTCTCAGCAGACACGATGTCTGCCACATCTCTTGGCTGTCACACCTCAGGTGTGAAGAAGGCTCTCGTCCTCCTGGGGTATGAGGGCCTCTGGCGCCCCGTCCATGAGGTGCCTGGTGAGGGCAGCGAGTGAGTGAACTCCACACAGTGTCACTGAGGGCTGGACGTGCATAACACTCTGGTACCTCCTGTGGGATGTGTGACACCGGGATCCACTCTCAGCAGACACAATGTCTGTCACATCTCTTGGTTGTCACACCTCAGGTGTGAAGAAGACTCTTGTCCTCCTCGGTCTGAGGGCCTCTGGCGCCCTCTCCATGAGGTGCCTGGTGAGGGCAGCCAGTGAGTGAACTCCACACAGTGTCTCTGGAGGCTGGAAGTTCATAACACTCTGGTACCTTCTGTGGGATGTGTGACACCGGGATCCACTCTCAGCAGACACGATGTCTGTCACATCTCTTGGCTGTCACACCTCAGGTGTGAAGAAGACTCTCGTCCTCCTGGGGTATGAGAGGCTCTGCGCCCCCTCCATGAGGTGCCTGGTGAGGGCAGCGAGTGAGTGAACTCCACACAGTGTCACTGAGGGCTGGACGTTCATAACACTCTGGTACCTCCTGTGGGATGTGTGACACCGGGATCCACTCTCAGCAGACACGATGTCTGTCACATCTCTTGGTTGTCACACCTCAGGTGTGAAGAAGGCTCTCGTCCTCCTGGGGTATGAGAGGCTCTGCGCCCCCTCCATGAGGTACCTGGTGAGGGCAGCGAGTGAGTGAACTCCACACAGTGTCACTGAGGGCTGGACGTTCATAACACTCTGGTACCTCCTGTGGGATGTGTGACACCGGGATCCACTCTCAGCAGACACGATGTCTGCCACATCTCTTGGCTGTCACACCTCAGGTGTGAAGAAGACTCTGGTCCTCCTGGGGTATGAGGGCCTCTGGCGCCCCCTCCATGAGGTGCCTGGTGAGGGCAGCGAGTGAGTGAACTCCACACAGTGTCACTGAGGGCTGGACGTTCATAACACTCTGGTACCTCCTGTGGGATGTATGACACCGGGATCCACTCTCAGCAGACACGATGTCTGCCATATCTCTTGGCTGTCACACCTCAGGTGTGAAGAAGACTCTGGTCCTCCTGGGGTATGAGGGCCTCTGGCGCCCCGTCCATGAGGTGCCTGGTGAGGGCAGCGAGTGAGTGAACTCCACACAGTGTCACTGAGGGCTGGACGTTCATAACACTCTGGTACCTCCTGTGGGATGTGTGACACCGGGATCCACTCTCAGCAGACACGATGTCTGCCACATCTCTTGGCTGTCACACCTCAGGTGTGAAGAAGGCTCTCGTCCTCCTGGGGTCTGAGGGCCTCTGGCGCCCCCTCCATGAGGTGCCTGGTGAGGGCAGCGAGTGAGTGAACTCCACACAGTGTCACTGCGGGCTGGACGTGCATAACACTCTGGTACCTCCTGTGGCATGTGTGACACCGGGATCCACTCTCAGCAGACACGATGTCTGTCACATCTCTTGGTTGTCACACCTCAGGTGTGAAGAAGGCTCTCGTCCTCCTGGGGTATGAGAGGCTCTGCGCCCCCTCCATGAGGTACCTGGTGAGGGCAGCGAGTGAGTGAACTCCACACAGTGTCACTGAGGGCTGGACGTTCATAACACTCTGGTACCTCCTGTGGGATGTGTGACACCGGGATCCACTCTCAGCAGACACGATGTCTGCCACATCTCTTGGCTGTCACACCTCAGGTGTGAAGAAGGCTCTCGTCCTCCTCGGTCTGAGGGCCTCTGGCGCCCCCTCCATGAGGTACCTGGTGAGGGCAGCGAGTGAGTGAACTCCACACAGTGTTACTGAGGGCTGGACGTGCATAACACTCTGGTACCTCCTGTGGGATGTGTGACACCGAGATCCACTCTCAGCAGACACGATGTCTGTCACATCTCTTGGCTGTCACACCTCAGGTGTGAAGAAGACTCTGGTCCTCCTGGGGTATGAGGGCCTCTGGCGCCCCGTCCATGAGGTACCTGGTGAGGGCAGCGAGTGAGTGAACTCCACACAGTGTCACTGAGGGCTGGACGTTCATAACACTCTGGTACCTCCTGTGGGATGTGTGACACCGAGATCCACTCTCAGCAGACACGATGTCTGCCACATCTCTTGGCTGTCACACCTCAGGTGTGAAGAAGGCTCTGGTCCTCCTCGGTCTGAGGGCCTCTGGCGCCCCCTCCATGAGGTACCTGGTGAGGGCAGCGAGTGAGTGAACTCCACACAGTGTCACTGAGGGCTGGACGTGCATAACACTCTGGTACCTCCTGTGGGATGTGTGACACCGAGATCCACTCTCAGCAGACACGATGTCTGTCACATCTCTTGGCTGTCACACCTCAGGTGTGAAGAAGACTCTGGTCCTCCTGGGGTATGAGGGCCTCTGGCGCCCCGTCCATGAGGTACCTGGTGAGGGCAGCGAGTGAGTGAACTCCACACAGTGTCACTGAGGGCTGGACGTTCATAACACTCTGGTACCTCCTGTGGGATGTGTGACACCGGGATCCACTCTCAGCAGACACGATGTCTGCCACATCTCTTGGCTGTCACACCTCAGGTGTGAAGAAGACTCTGGTCCTCCTGGGGTATGAGGGCCTCTGGCGCCCCGTCCATGAGGTGCCTGGTGAGGGCAGCGAGTGAGTGAACTCCACACAGTGTCACTGAGGGCTGGACGTTCATAACACTCTGGTACCTCCTGTGGGATGTATGACACCGGGATCCACTCTCAGCAGACACGATGTCTGCCACATCTCTTGGCTGTCACACCTCAGGTGTGAAGAAGGCTCTCGTCCTCCTGGGGTCTGAGGGCCTCTGGCGCCCCCTCCATGAGGTGCCTGGTGAGGGCAGAGAGTGAGTGAACTCCACACAGTGTCACTGAGGGCTGGACGTGCATAACACTCTGGTACCTCCTGTGGGATGTGTGACACCGAGATCCACTCTCAGCAGACACGATGTCTGCCACATCTCTTGGCTGTCACACCTCAGGTGTGAAGAAGGCTCTCGTCCTCCTGGGGTATGAGAGGCTCTGCGCCCCCTCCATGAGGTGCCTGGTGAGGGCAGCGAGTGAGTGAACTCCACACAGTGTCACTGAGGGCTGGACGTTCATAACACTCTGGTACCTCCTGTGGGATGTGTGACACCGGGATCCACTCTCAGCAGACACGATGTCTGTCACATCTCTTGGTTGTCACACCTCAGGTGTGAAGAAGGCTCTCGTCCTCCTGGGGTATGAGAGGCTCTGCGCCCCCTCCATGAGGTACCTGGTGAGGGCAGCGAGTGAGTGAACTCCACACAGTGTCACTGAGGGCTGGACGTTCATAACACTCTGGTACCTCCTGTGGGATGTGTGACACCGGGATCCACTCTCAGCAGACACGATGTCTGCCACATCTCTTGGCTGTCACACCTCAGGTGTGAAGAAGACTCTGGTCCTCCCGGGGTATGAGGGCCTCTGGCGCCCCCTCCATGAGGTGCCTGGTGAGGGCAGAGAGTGAGTGAACTCCACACAGTGTCACTGAGGGCTGGACGTTCATAACACTCTGGTACCTCCTGTGGGATGTATGACACCGGGATCCACTCTCAGCAGACACGATGTCTGCCATATCTCTTGGCTGTCACACCTCAGGTGTGAAGAAGACTCTGGTCCTCCTGGGGTATGAGGGCCTCTGGCGCCCGGTCCATGAGGTGCCTGGTGAGGGCAGCGAGTGAGTGAACTCCACACAGTGTCACTGAGGGCTGGACGTTCATAACACTCTGGTACCTCCTGTGGGATGTGTGACACCGGGATCCACTCTCAGCAGACACGATGTCTGCCACATCTCTTGGCTGTCACACCTCAGGTGTGAAGAAGGCTCTCGTCCTCCTGGGGTCTGAGGGCCTCTGGCGCCCCCTCCATGAGGTGCCTGGTGAGGGCAGCGAGTGAGTGAACTCCACACAGTGTCACTGCGGGCTGGACGTGCATAACACTCTGGTACCTCCTGTGGCATGTGTGACACCGGGATCCACTCTCAGCAGACACGATGTCTGTCACATCTCTTGGTTGTCACACCTCAGGTGTGAAGAAGGCTCTCGTCCTCCTGGAGTATGAGAGGCTCTGCGCCCCCTCCATGAGGTACCTGGTGAGGGCAGCGAGTGAGTGAACTCCACACAGTGTCACTGAGGGCTGGACGTTCATAACACTCTGGTACCTCCTGTGGGATGTGTGACACCGGGATCCACTCTCAGCAGACACGATGTCTGCCACATCTCTTGGCTGTCACACCTCAGGTGTGAAGAAGGCTCTCGTCCTCCTCGGTCTGAGGGCCTCTGGCGCCCCCTCCATGAGGTACCTGGTGAGGGCAGCGAGTGAGTGAACTCCACACAGTGTCACTGAGGGCTGGACGTGCATAACACTCTGGTACCTCCTGTGGGATGTGTGACACCGAGATCCACTCTCAGCAGACACGATGTCTGTCACATCTCTTGGCTGTCACACCTCAGGTGTGAAGAAGACTCTGGTCCTCCTGGGGTATGAGGGCCTCTGGCGCCCCGTCCATCAGGTACCTGGTGAGGGCAGCGAGTGAGTGAACTCCACACAGTGTCACTGAGGGCTGGACGTTCATAACACTCTGGTACCTCCTGTGGGATGTGTGACACCGAGATCCACTCTCAGCAGACACGATGTCTGCCACATCTCTTGGCTGTCACACCTCAGGTGTGAAGAAGGCTCTCGTCCTCCTGGGGTATGAGAGGCTCTGCGCCCCCTCCATGAGGTGCCTGGTGAGGGCAGCGAGTGAGTGAACTCCACACAGTGTCACTGAGGGCTGGACGTTCATAACACTCTGGTACCTCCTGTGGGATGTGTGACACCGGGATCCACTCTCAGCAGACACGATGTCTGCCACATCTCTTGGCTGTCACACCTCAGGTGTGAAGAAGGCTCTCGTCCTCCTCGGTCTGAGGGCCTCTGGCGCCCCCTCCATGAGGTACCTGGTGAGGGCAGCGAGTGAGTGAACTCCACACAGTGTTACTGAGGGCTGGACGTGCATAACACTCTGGTACCTCCTGTGGGATGTGTGACACCGAGATCCACTCTCAGCAGACACGATGTCTGTCACATCTCTTGGCTGTCACACCTCAGGTGTGAAGAAGACTCTGGTCCTCCTGGGGTATGAGGGCCTCTGGCGCCCCGTCCATGAGGTACCTGGTGAGGGCAGCGAGTGAGTGAACTCCACACAGTGTCACTGAGGGCTGGACGTTCATAACACTCTGGTACCTCCTGTGGGATGTGTGACACCGAGATCCACTCTCAGCAGACACGATGTCTGCCACATCTCTTGGCTGTCACACCTCAGGTGTGAAGAAGGCTCTGGTCCTCCTCGGTCTGAGGGCCTCTGGCGCCCCCTCCATGAGGTACCTGGTGAGGGCAGCGAGTGAGTGAACTCCACACAGTGTCACTGAGGGCTGGACGTGCATAACACTCTGGTACCTCCTGTGGGATGTGTGACACCGAGATCCACTCTCAGCAGACACGATGTCTGTCACATCTCTTGGCTGTCACACCTCAGGTGTGAAGAAGACTCTGGTCCTCCTGGGGTATGAGGGCCTCTGGCGCCCCGTCCATGAGGTACCTGGTGAGGGCAGCGAGTGAGTGAACTCCACACAGTGTCACTGAGGGCTGGACGTTCATAACACTCTGGTACCTCCTGTGGGATGTGTGACACCGGGATCCACTCTCAGCAGACACGATGTCTGCCACATCTCTTGGCTGTCACACCTCAGGTGTGAAGAAGACTCTGGTCCTCCTGGGGTATGAGGGCCTCTGGCGCCCCGTCCATGAGGTGCCTGGTGAGGGCAGCGAGTGAGTGAACTCCACACAGTGTCACTGAGGGCTGGACGTTCATAACACTCTGGTACCTCCTGTGGGATGTATGACACCGGGATCCACTCTCAGCAGACACGATGTCTGCCACATCTCTTGGCTGTCACACCTCAGGTGTGAAGAAGGCTCTCGTCCTCCTGGGGTCTGAGGGCCTCTGGCGCCCCCTCCATGAGGTGCCTGGTGAGGGCAGCGAGTGAGTGAACTCCACACAGTGTCACTGAGGGCTGGACGTGCATAACACTCTGGTACCTCCTGTGGGATGTGTGACACCGAGATCCACTCTCAGCAGACACGATGTCTGCCACATCTCTTGGCTGTCACACCTCAGGTGTGAAGAAGGCTCTCGTCCTCCTGGGGTATGAGAGGCTCTGCGCCCCCTCCATGAGGTGCCTGGTGAGGGCAGCGAGTGAGTGAACTCCACACAGTGTCACTGAGGGCTGGACGTTCATAACACTCTGGTACCTCCTGTGGGATGTGTGACACCGGGATCCACTCTCAGCAGACACGATGTCTGTCACATCTCTTGGTTGTCACACCTCAGGTGTGAAGAAGGCTCTCGTCCTCCTGGGGTATGAGAGGCTCTGCGCCCCCTCCATGAGGTACCTGGTGAGGGCAGCGAGTGAGTGAACTCCACACAGTGTCACTGAGGGCTGGACGTTCATAACACTCTGGTACCTCCTGTGGGATGTGTGACACCGGGATCCACTCTCAGCAGACACGATGTCTGCCACATCTCTTGGCTGTCACACCTCAGGTGTGAAGAAGACTCTGGTCCTCCCGGGGTATGAGGGCCTCTGGCGCCCCCTCCATGAGGTGCCTGGTGAGGGCAGAGAGTGAGTGAACTCCACACAGTGTCACTGAGGGCTGGACGTTCATAACACTCTGGTACCTCCTGTGGGATGTATGACACCGGGATCCACTCTCAGCAGACACGATGTCTGCCATATCTCTTGGCTGTCACACCTCAGGTGTGAAGAAGACTCTGGTCCTCCTGGGGTATGAGGGCCTCTGGCGCCCCGTCCATGAGGTGCCTGGTGAAGGCAGCGAGTGAGTGAACTCCACACAGTGTCACTGAGGGCTGGACGTTCATAACACTCTGGTACCTCCTGTGGGATGTGTGACACCGGGATCCACTCTCAGCAGACACGATGTCTGCCACATCTCTTGGCTGTCACACCTCAGGTGTGAAGAAGGCTCTCGTCCTCCTGGGGTCTGAGGGCCTCTGGCGCCCCCTCCATGAGGTGCCTGGTGAGGGCAGCGAGTGAGTGAACTCCACACAGTGTCACTGCGGGCTGGACGTTCATAACACTCTGGTACCTCCTGTGGGATGTGTGACACCGGGATCCACTCTCAGCAGACACGATGTCTGCCACATCTCTTGGCTGTCACACCTCAGGTGTGAAGAAGGCTCTCGTCCTCCTCGGTCTGAGGGCCTCTGGCGCCCCCTCCATGAGGTACCTGGTGAGGGCAGCGAGTGAGTGAACTCCACACAGTGTCACTGAGGGCTGGACGTGCATAACACTCTGGTACCTCCTGTGGGATGTGTGACACCGAGATCCACTCTCAGCAGACACGATGTCTGTCACATCTCTTGGCTGTCACACCTCAGGTGTGAAGAAGACTCTGGTCCTCCTGGGGTATGAGGGCCTCTGGCGCCCCGTCCATGAGGTACCTGGTGAGGGCAGCGAGTGAGTGAACTCCACACAGTGTCACTGAGGGCTGGACGTTCATAACACTCTGGTACCTCCTGTGGGATGTGTGACACCGAGATCCACTCTCAGCAGACACGATGTCTGCCACATCTCTTGGCTGTCACACCTCAGGTGTGAAGAAGGCTCTCGTCCTCCTGGGGTATGAGAGGCTCTGCGCCCCCTCCATGAGGTGCCTGGTGAGGGCAGCGAGTGAGTGAACTCCACACAGTGTCACTGAGGGCTGGACGTTCATAACACTCTGGTACCTCCTGTGGGATGTGTGACACCGAGATCCACTCTCAGCAGACACGATGTCTGCCACATCTCTTGGCTGTCACACCTCAGGTGTGAAGAAGACTCTGGTCCTCCTGGGGTATGAGGGCCTCTGGCGCCCCGTCCATGAGGTGCCTGGTGAGGGCAGCGAGTGAGTGAACTCCACACAGTGTCACTGAGGGCTGGACGTTCATAACACTCTGGTACCTCCTGTGGGATGTATGACACCGGGATCCACTCTCAGCAGACACGATGTCTGCCACATCTCTTGGCTGTCACACCTCAGGTGTGAAGAAGGCTCTCGTCCTCCTGGGGTCTGAGGGCCTCTGGCGCCCCCTCCATGAGGTGCCTGGTGAGGGCAGCGAGTGAGTGAACTCCACACAGTGTCACTGAGGGCTGGACGTGCATAACACTCTGGTACCTCCTGTGGGATGTGTGACACCGAGATCCACTCTCAGCAGACACGATGTCTGCCACATCTCTTGGCTGTCACACCTCAGGTGTGAAGAAGGCTCTCGTCCTCCTGGGGTATGAGAGGCTCTGCGCCCCCTCCATGAGGTGCCTGGTGAGGGCAGCGAGTGAGTGAACTCCACACAGTGTCACTGAGGGCTGGACGTTCATAACACTCTGGTACCTCCTGTGGGATGTGTGACACCGGGATCCACTCTCAGCAGACACGATGTCTGTCACATCTCTTGGTTGTCACACCTCAGGTGTGAAGAAGGCTCTCGTCCTCCTGGGGTATGAGAGGCTCTGCGCCCCCTCCATGAGGTACCTGGTGAGGGCAGCGAGTGAGTGAACTCCACACAGTGTCACTGAGGGCTGGACGTTCATAACACTCTGGTACCTCCTGTGGGATGTGTGACACCGGGATCCACTCTCAGCAGACACGATGTCTGCCACATCTCTTGGCTGTCACACCTCAGGTGTGAAGAAGACTCTGGTCCTCCCGGGGTATGAGGGCCTCTGGCGCCCCCTCCATGAGGTGCCTGGTGAGGGCAGAGAGTGAGTGAACTCCACACAGTGTCACTGAGGGCTGGACGTTCATAACACTCTGGTACCTCCTGTGGGATGTATGACACCGGGATCCACTCTCAGCAGACACGATGTCTGCCATATCTCTTGGCTGTCACACCTCAGGTGTGAAGAAGACTCTGGTCCTCCTGGGGTATGAGGGCCTCTGGCGCCCCGTCCATGAGGTGCCTGGTGAGGGCAGCGAGTGAGTGAACTCCACACAGTGTCACTGAGGGCTGGACGTTCATAACACTCTGGTACCTCCTGTGGGATGTGTGACACCGGGATCCACTCTCAGCAGACACGATGTCTGCCACATCTCTTGGCTGTCACACCTCAGGTGTGAAGAAGGCTCTCGTCCTCCTGGGGTCTGAGGGCCTCTGGCGCCCCCTCCATGAGGTGCCTGGTGAGGGCAGCGAGTGAGTGAACTCCACACAGTGTCACTGCGGGCTGGACGTGCATAACACTCTGGTACCTCCTGTGGCATGTGTGACACCGGGATCCACTCTCAGCAGACACGATGTCTGTCACATCTCTTGGTTGTCACACCTCAGGTGTGAAGAAGGCTCTCGTCCTCCTGGGGTATGAGAGGCTCTGCGCCCCCTCCATGAGGTACCTGGTGAGGGCAGCGAGTGAGTGAACTCCACACAGTGTCACTGAGGGCTGGACGTTCATAACACTCTGGTACCTCCTGTGGGATGTGTGACACCGGGATCCACTCTCAGCAGACACGATGTCTGCCACATCTCTTGGCTGTCACACCTCAGGTGTGAAGAAGGCTCTCGTCCTCCTCGGTCTGAGGGCCTCTGGCGCCCCCTCCATGAGGTACCTGGTGAGGGCAGCGAGTGAGTGAACTCCACACAGTGTCACTGAGGGCTGGACGTGCATAACACTCTGGTACCTCCTGTGGGATGTGTGACACCGAGATCCACTCTCAGCAGACACGATGTCTGTCACATCTCTTGGCTGTCACACCTCAGGTGTGAAGAAGACTCTGGTCCTCCTGGGGTATGAGGGCCTCTGGCGCCCCGTCCATGAGGTACCTGGTGAGGGCAGCGAGTGAGTGAACTCCACACAGTGTCACTGAGGGCTGGACGTTCATAACACTCTGGTACCTCCTGTGGGATGTGTGACACCGAGATCCACTCTCAGCAGACACGATGTCTGCCACATCTCTTGGCTGTCACACCTCAGGTGTGAAGAAGGCTCTCGTCCTCCTGGGGTATGAGAGGCTCTGCGCCCCCTCCATGAGGTGCCTGGTGAGGGCAGCGAGTGAGTGAACTCCACACAGTGTCACTGAGGGCTGGACGTTCATAACACTCTGGTACCTCCTGTGGGATGTGTGACACCGAGATCCACTCTCAGCAGACACGATGTCTGCCACATCTCTTGGCTGTCACACCTCAGGTGTGAAGAAGGCTCTCGTCTTCCTGGGGTCTGAGGGCTTTCCTGTCTTTATGAAAAAGGGAAACACCAAACGAGTTGGGTACAAAAGTTCAAAAACAGAAAGTTCCTGCTTTGATGCTCGGGAAACATTTTCAAAACAAATGAATGAAAGGCGAGGGCGTCTATTTCAGACTCCTGGGAACAATATTCGAAGTGTTTACACCCGGGGAGGGGTCAGGCCCCTCCCGGAAGTTCAGGCTGGTGTCAGGCAGAAGTATTGATCGTGCCACAGGGCTTCCTTCTCACAAAGTTTGCACAATATGTGATGAGAGCCAAGGGGGAACTTCAGCTGCCTTTTGTTAACCTTAAAGCCACGCCTGAGGCGATGAACCGGAACCACCCCGGCCATGACACCGGAAGTGAAGCTGGAGCCCGTGTTTCTCCCCACCCAGCACGTGCTCTTCTTCAGGGCACGCTGCATGCAGGCCTACCTGGCTCACGGGCACCACTCAAGAGTGGGGGTGGCTGGGTTATGTCATGTGGTAATCTGGGGCCCACCCCCTCACCACACAGGAAGGAGAGCCAGCATGGGTTCTTCTTCAGTGCACCGCGTGCACGCCTTCCTGGCTTACAGAACACTCCTCAAAATGTAGGAATCTGGGGCGCACCACGGTCATCACACAGGAAGTGGAGTGTGGGCTTCTGTGCTAGAATTGGTTGTTCTACAGGGCACGCTGCGTGCAGGCCTTCGTGGCTTATGGGACACCACTTAATCTGTAGTAACCTGGGGCTCACCCTGGTCATCGCACAGGAAATGGAGCCTGCGCGTCTGAGCCAGCATGTGTTCTTCTTCAGGGCACACCGTGTGCACGCCTGAGGGCCACCTCGGTCATACCACAGGAAGTGGAGCCTGTGCTTCTGAACCAGCATGTGTCCTTCAGTGCACACCGCGTGCACGCCTTCCTGGCTAGTTTACAGAACACTCCTCAAAATGTAGTAATCTGGGGCTCACCACGGTCATCACACAGGAAGTGGAGTGTGGGCTTCTGTGCTAGAATTGGTTGTTCTACAGGGCACGCTGCGTGCAGGCCTTCGTGGCTTATGGGACACCACTTAACCTGTAGTAACCTGGGGCTCACCCTGGTCATCACACAGGAAATGGAGCCTGCGCTTCTGAGCCAGCATGTGTTCTTCTTCAGGGCACACTGCGTGCATGCCTGAGGGCCACCTGGGTCATACCACAGGAAGTGGAGCCTGCGCTTCTGAACCAGCATGTGTCCTTCTTCAGGGCACACCGCATGCATGCCTGGGGGCCCATCCAGTCATCACACAGGAAATTGACCCTAAACTTCTGCGCTAGCACGTGTCTTTCAGGAAACGCTGCATGCATGCCTGCTTGGCTTACGGAACACCACTCAAAATGTAGTAATCTGAGACCCACCCCACTCATGACTTAGGAAGTGAAGCTTACATTTCTGCTCCTGAGCAGTGTGTGTCCTTCTTCAGGGAACACTGCATGCATGCCTGCCTGGCTTATGGAGCACCCCTCGAAATAGTCATCTGGGGCTCACCACAGTCATGACACAGAAAGTGGAGCATGGGCTTCTGTTCTAGCATGGGTTGTTCTTCAGGGCACACTGCATGCATGCCTACCTGGCTTATGGGACACCACTCAAACTGTAGGAATCTGGGGTCCACCCTGGTCATCACACAGGAAATGGAGCCTGCGCGTCTGAGCCAGCATGTGTTCTTCTTCAGGGCACACTGTGTGCATGCTTGAGGGCTACCTCGGTCACAACTCAGGAAGTTGACCCTGAGCTTCTGCACCATCAGGTGTCCTTCAGGGAATGCTGCATGCATGCCTGCCTGGTTTATGAAATGTTCGAAATGGGGTCTCTAGTTGGCAGAGGTATGCACCCTTGTCCAAGTTGGGACTACAATCCTTGTCAAGGTAAGTCACATACAATCCAAATTATCATGTGCCCACCCTCTGGTAGCTTGGCACTGAGCAGTCAGGCTTAACTTGGAAGGCAATGTGTGAAGTATTTTTGCGATAAATCATACAGTAACTCAGTGAAAACATCACAAAAATACACCACACAGTATTAGAAAAATAGATAATATTTATCTGAATAAAATAAGGTCAAATCCACTAAGATCCAATAAGTACAAGTTGAAGTATCACTTTAAAAAGGTTTAAAAGAGTCTTAATCCTTAGAAATAAACAGTTGTCTCTGTTACACACTGTACCTGGTATGCGTCAAAAATAACGACGCATGGAGACCGCAGAGGAGGAGATGCATGGAAAAATAGGGTGTTGCGTCAAATTTTCCAATGCAGCACAGATGATGCGTCATTTCTTTCCATGCTGCAAGGGGTTTGTGCCATTTTTCAGCACTCAGTCTTGGTTCCTCACTGTGGTGCAGGGATATTTTGATGCCCAGGGACGATGCAGGGAAAATCCTTGATGCCCTTGAAGAAGGCACGGGCGCTGTGTCGATCCGGTAGGTGATGCGTCAAATTTTCTGTCACAAGGCGTGCGCTGTGTTGAATTTCCAGTCAGGGCTGCTTTGTTCCGGTCGGCTGTGCGGCAATTTCTCAGTCGCAATGCAGATTTCACGTTGATTTCGGCAGGTAGTGGGTCGATTTTTGATGCACAAGGAGTTTCCTGAAGAGATCAAGGCCGTCATTAAAACCCTGGCAGTCGTTGATAAAGCGGCAGTAATACCGCCAACAGGCCGTCGGTAAAAAAAATGGAATCATGACCACGGTGGAAACCGCCAACACAGACAGCCACTTTAACACTCTGACCGCCACGGTGGTAGCAACAAGCACCGCAGCGGTAACCTCCAACAGCCAGGTGGAAGACTATGTACCACCCACCACTCACCTTCTCTCCTGCTCCTGCTTCTTTTCCTCCTCTCTGTCTCTTCCTCCTCGCTCCCCCTCTGCAATCTTCTTCTGTGTTCTTCTGTTCTTCTCTTCTGTTCTTCTGTTCTTCCCTTCTGTTCTTCTGTGTTCTTCCGGTCTTCTGTGTTCTTCTTCTCTGTTCTTCTCTGTTCTTCTCTGTTCTTCTGTGTTCTTCTGTGTTCTTCTCTGTTCTTCTCTGTTCTTCTCTGTTCTTCTGCTCTTCCGATCTTCTGCTCTTCTGCTCTTCCGGTCTTCTGTTCTTCTGTCTTCTGTTCTTCTGTCTTCTGTTCTCCTGTCTTCGGCTCTTCTACCTCCTCCGTCTTCTTCCCCCGAGCCTGCCCTCCCGCTCCTTCCTCATCCCCCTCCCTCACTCGCCTCCCCCTCTCTCACCCCTAGCTAACCCGTTCGCTATCTACCTCCCTCACTCCTCCTATCTTCCTATCTCTCTAGCTCCCTATCTCACTATCTAACTCCCCCACTCTCCACCTCCTCCTACCTACCTATCTGTCTATCTATCTATTTCCCTATCTATCGACTTCTCTATCTATTTTCTCTATCTCTCCCCCCTCCCGCCACCCCCTCTACTACCTATCTCCCTATCCTCTCACTCTACCTCTCTCCCTCACCCACCTCTACAACCCCCCCTCCCCTATCTTCACAACCCTACTCCTATCTCTCTCCCTAATCTCCAAACCTCCTAACACTCACCCTCCTCCACCCTAAAACCCCCTCCCCCAGCTCCTCTCACTCTACCTGTCCCCCCCCCTCCCTCGCGCTTTCCCGCCGCGACCTCCTGCACGCCCCCGCGACCCAGCTCCCATTCGCCCCCAGCTGACCCCTCCCCCCCCTCCTACCTCTTATGGCGGCCGCTGCGCGACTGCGCAGTGGGCGCGCGCAGCGGGCACGCCGCTGGCGCGCCGGAGGCGCGCCAGAGGCAAGCCCGTCTGCGCCCGTCCGCGCCTGGCCCGCGCCCAGCGCCACGACCCCTGGTCCCCAGCTCCCCCAAGCCCCGCTGATCCGCTACGACCCCACCACCCTCCACGCCCTCAACCCAGGGCGCTCCAAAACCTGCTTCCTAGCTCACCCCAAACGCACCCATGGACCCTTCGCCTGCAACTCCTGCAAACGCATCTTCCACCACGCAACTACCACGACCACAAGCCCACGCGCCATCAACCACCTCAAGTGCATCCTGATCAACGCTCGTTCCGTCCACAAGCACGCCGTTGAACTTTGGGACCTCCTGGACTCCACAGCCCCGGATGTCGCCTTCATCACGGAGACATGGATGAACGCCTCCTCTGCTCCAGACATCGCTACCGCCATCCCCGAAGGCTACAAGATCTCCAGAAAAGACCGCACCAACCAAGTAGGAGGAGGTGTCGCCATCATCTTCAAAGACTCCATCAGCGTCACCACCTCCACCGAAGACCCCCCCCCTCGCCGCTGAACACCTGCATTTTCAGATTCGCACCGACCCAAGGACCACCCTCAGAGGATCCCTCGTCTACCGTCCTCCCGGACCTCGCGCCTCTTTCAGCGACGCCATCGCCGACTTCATCTCCCCGCACGCCCTCGCCTCACCGGACTACATCCTCCTAGGCGACCTCAACTTCCATCTGGAACAAAACAACGACCCCAACACCACCACCCTGCTCGACAACCTCGCCAACCTCGGCCTCAAACAACTGGTGAACACCGCCACCCACATCGCCGGACACACGCTCGACCCTATCTTCTCCGCCAGCAAACACGTCTTCTTCAGCCACACCTCTGCCCTACACTGGACCGACCACAGCTGCGTCCACTTCACATTCCGACGCGAGACCTCCCACCTCCGCACTCAACCCATCCCTCGTCGACAGTGGAACAAGATCCCTGAAGAGCAACTCTTCTCCGCTCTCGCCGCCAACCAACCCACCCTCACCACCGACCCCAACGACGCAGCTCTCAACCTCACAAACTGGATCTCCAACTGCGCTGACAACCTTGCTCCCCTCAAATGCACGCATCGACAGACCAACACCAAAAAACCTCTCTGGTTCTCTGACACCCTCAAAGAATCAAAGAAAACTTGTCGTGCCCTTGAGAAGGCCTGGCGCAAGGACCACACCGCTGACAACATGACCGCCCTCAAGAACGCTACACGCGAACACCACCACCTGATCCGCACTGCCAAAAGGAACTTTTTCACCGACAGACTAGACAAAAACAGCCACAACAGCACAGAACTCTTCAGCATCGTCAAAGAGTTCTCCAACCCCAGCGCCAGCGCCAACGCCGTCACGCCCTCACAGGATTTGTGCGAATCCCTCGCCACTTTCTTCCATCGCAAGATCAGCGACCTCCACGACAGCTTCGGACACCAGACCCAACCATACACCACTGAACCCGCTTCCCCGGACATCACCCTCAACAACTGGACCCACATCAACACGGAAGAAACCAAATCCATCATGAACTCTATCCACTCCGGCGCCCCTTCGGACCCTTGCCCGCACTTCATCTTTAACAAAGCCGACGACATCATCGCCCCGCACCTCCAGACCGTCATCAACTCTTCTTTTTCTTCTGCTACCTTCCCCGAATGCTGGAAGCACGCTGAAGTCAACGCCCTACTAAAGAAACCTACGGCTGACCCAAGCGACCTGAAAAACTTCCGCCCCATCTCTCTTCTACCTTTCCCAGCCAAGGTAATAGAAAAGACCGTCAACAAACAGCTGACCACCTTCCTGGAAGACAACAACCTGCTCGACCCTTCACAAACCGGATTCCGAACCAACCACAGCACGGAAACCGCCCTCATCTCAGTCACAGACGACATCAGAACCCTGATGGACAACGGTGAAACAGTCGCCCTCATTCTCCTCGACCTCTCGGCTGCCTTTGACACCGTCTGTCACCGCACCCTAATCACCCGCCTACGCTCCACCGGGATCCAAGGCCAGGCCCTGGACTGGATCGCCTCCTTCCTCGCTAACCGCTCCCAAAGAGTTTACCTCCCTCCGTTTCGCTCAGAACCCACCAAGATCATCTGCGGCGTACCTCAAGGCTCATCGCTCAGCCCGACACTCTTCAATGTCTACATGAGCCCCCTCGCCGTCATCGTACGCAAGCACGACATCATCATCACCTCCTACGCCGACGACACCCAACTTGTACTCTCCCTCACCAAGGACCCCGCCAGCGCCAAGACCAACCTACAAGAGGGTATGAAGGACGTCGCAGATTGGATGAGGCTCAGCCGCCTAAAGCTGAACTCTGAAAAAACGGAAGTCCTCATCCTCGGCAACACCCCGTCCGCCTGGGACGACTCCTGGTGGCCCACGGCCCTCGGCACCGCACCGACTCCCGCAGACCACGCCCGCAACCTCGGCTTCATCTTGGACCCTCTTCTCACCATGACCAAGCAAGTCAACGCCGTGTCCTCCGCCTGCTTCCTCACTCTCCGCATGCTCCGCAAGATGTTCCGCTGGATCCCCGCCGACACCAGAAAAACCGTGACCCACGCCCTTGTCACGAGTCGCCTGGACTACGGCAACACCCTCTACGCCGGGACCACCGCCAAACTCCAAAACCGCCTGCAACGCATCCAAAACGCCTCGGCCCGCCTCATCCTCGACGTACCCCGCAACAGCCACATCTCCGCACACCTGAGACACCTGCATTGGCTCCCAGTCAGCAAAAGGATCACCTTCCGTCTTCTCACCCACGCACACAAAGCCCTCCACAACAAGGGACCGGAATACCTCAACAGACGCCTCAGCTTCTACGTCCCCACCCGCCCCCTCCGCTCCGCTGGCCTCGCACTTGCTGCCGTCCCTCGCACCCGCCGCTCCACGGCGGGTGGGAGATCTTTCCCCTTCCTGGCGGCCAAGACCTGGAACTCCCTCCCCACCAGCCTCAGGACCACCCAGGACCACTCCGCTTTCCGGAGACTCCTAAAGACTTGGCTGTTCGAGCAGCGATAACCCCCCCTTTCCCCCCTAGCGCCTTGAGACCCGCACGGGTGAGTAGCGCGCTTTATAAATGTTAATGATTTGATTTGATTTGACCCAATTACAAGAAGCCAATCCGCCAGCTTTTCCGGGGCGGTACCAACGCCATCAAAAGCACGGCGGAAACAGTACACAGAAGGGAAGCAACTCACCTCTGGAGACTCAAGGAAGAACCACGATGCCATGGAGCCTGGTGTTCCCCATGCTGGTCTACCTCCTTCTACACCAGGAATACCAACGCCGGCGACCACAGTGAGTACTGCACCTAGCACACAAGGGAGGGGGGGAGGAAAAAGAGAGTGATACACACACACAACACCCCCACCCCCAACCCCATACACAAAAACAGATGAAACAACATTACATATCCACCCCGTAACCCTCAGGAATAACGCAAGGACAAAAGGAAGTGAGTAAAGCCAGTGTAATAATTTACATTGCGAGAAATACATCCTCAAAGCACAAAACAGAATCTAAAATATATACAAATGGAGGGACGCTACCCAGTCCAAATTGTCCGTGGCCCACAGGGCCATATCACATAGGCCAAGGCCCCACTTGACACCTGCCTCAATACGGAGAGAACACTGCTGGGGCATCAGGTTGGAAAAACACAAGCACCTGAGGGGGAAGGGGTAGGAGGGGCACCTCAGCCGGAAGATGGTATAATGCCACTGCTCCTGGAGTGGGCTACATGCCCACTGCTTGGTCCTGGGGAGTGCAAAGCCGCAGTCTCTCAAGTGGGTGGTTTGCCCACTGCTTGGTCCTGGGGAGTGCAAAGCCACAGTCTCTCAAGTGGGTGGTTTTCCCACTGCTTGGTCCTGGGGAGTGCAAAGGCGCAGTCTCTCAAGAGGATGCCTTCTTCCACTGGTTCTGGAGGGGACTTTGTGCCCTGTGATGCAGATCTTCGAGGGTGCAAGGTCACAGTCTCTCACCTGGGAGTCACACCTACAGGTGTTGCAGGTGTCAGGCCGCACTACAGCCCATGGAGGCATGACTACACACTGCCCGCCGGCGGTTACTGCTGCTCAGTGGTGTCAGTTGCGGTGCTGGCACCGGTGCTGCCCGTGGTGGGGGGAGGCTCCAGCCCTTCCCCCGTAGCCTCGGAATGCTGCCCACTGGGGCTGTTGGCAGTAGTGGTGGCAGTGGTGCTGGTGGCAGTGCTGGCGGCTTGGCTGCCTGTGGTGGGGGTAGGCTCCAGCCCTTCCCCCGCAGCCTCGGATGGCTGCCTACTGGGGCTGCTGCTGCTGGCAGTGCTGATGGCAGTGGTGCTGGTGGTGGTGCTGGCGGCTGGGCTGGCGGCAGTGGGGGGAGGCACCAGCCCTTCCCCCGCAGCATCAGATGGCTGAAGTGCCATGGCTGGTGTTGTGTGCCCAGATGCTCCAGGCTCCATATCCATCCTGGCTGGGGCATCTGTGCCTTTCTCATTGTCCTTGGCAGCTGGTGTTCCCTTCCTGTCCTTGCCAGCTGGTGTTCCCTTCCTGTCCTTGCCAGCTGGTTTTCCCTTCCTGTCCATGCCAGCTGGTGTTCCCTTCCTGTCCTTGGCAGCTGGTGTTCTCTTCCTGTCCTTGGCAGTTAGTGGTGCCTCCTTGCTTCTGCCAGCTGGTGGTGCCTCCTTGCTTTTGCCAGCTGGTGGTGCCTCCTTGCTTCTGCCAGCTGGTGGTGCATCTTTACGTTTGCCAGAAGGTGCCCCCTTTTTGCCCTTGGCAGCTGGTGCAGGCACACTGGCTGTGTGGACAGGTGTCTTCACAGTGCCTCCCACAACTGCAGTGGCTGCAGAAACGACAGTGGCCGTGGACTGGGTGGCTGAGGTTCTAACCTGGGTCCTCAACACCCTGGCCCGAAGTGAAGGATGGTGGGTGGGGGAAGGTCAGGGAATAGGTCTAGGGTGGAGAGGAAAAGCTTTTTAGGAACACTGGGGCTGGAAGAGGGTGAAGGCTTGGGAGTGGAGGAAGAGGGAGTGGCGGTAGGAGGTGTCAGTCTGCTGTGTTTGGGTGCGGGTGCATGGGCTGGATGCTGTTGTGAGGTGGATGGCTGTTGGGTGTCTGAGTGCTTACGTTTGTGTACCTTGGGAGGAGAGGGCACAGACACAGTGGGAGAGGACACAGGGGACATGTGCATGGATGTGGGGGTGGTGACTGGCAGTGAGGGGCATGTAGTGATAGGCGTGATGGTGATGGATGTAGTGGATGAGGATGTAGTGCATGCAGGTGTGAGTGGAGACACTACTGGGAGGGAGGTGGACGAGGAGGAGGGGGACACAGTAGAGGCAGTGGATGTTGGTGTGCCTGCATCTGGATGGTGCTTGTGTGAGTGCCTGTGGGATGAAGTGTGGTGCTTGTGTTTGTCTGAGCCACTTCTGTGTGTTGATTAGGGTGCATGCTAATCTGAAGGTGTGCTTGGGATAGGTTGGGGTTGAGGGGAATTGGACTGGGTAGAGGAAGTTGGAGGGGGGAGGCTAGAGACAGGGACAATGGCTGCCATCAGGGAATTGGCCAGAGCCTGGATTGATCTCTTTTAAGCTGCCACGCCAGAGTGAATGCCCTCCAGGAATGCATTTGTTTGTTGCAAATGCCCTACCAGACCCTGTATGACATTCAGTATGGTTGACTGCCCAACAGAGAAGGATCGCAGGAAGTCAATAGACTTCTCACTGAGGGCAGCAGGGCTGACTAGGGCAGGGCCTGAGGTGCCTGGGGCAAAGGAGATGCCCACCCTCCTGGGCGAGCGGACACGGGAAACACGCTGAGGGGCTGCTGGGAGGGTGGTTCTGATACAGGTGGTGGTGGCTGTACCTGTAGTTGGGGTGGCCACAGAGGTGTCCGCCACCGCCAGGGAGCTTCCAACGGAGGAGGTGTCGCTGTCAGAACTGTCCCCTCCAGTCTCCACCGTGGTGCTCCCCTCGCCCTCTGTCCCACTGGTGCCCTCACCGTTGGTGGATTCGGCCTCATTGGCCATGTGGGATGGAGCTGCCTCAGTCGCCTGTGCCTCTACTCCTCCGCCAGATGATGCCAATGCACACAAGGACAGGGTGACAAAACAAAAGGTGTGGGGGAGAGTCAGGGGACCACTGTTGGCGTACACAAAACACAGGGAACAGACCTATGCACTAGGCCATGCACTACCAGTTTCAATGCTAGTCCCCACGCCATGGAGTACAATGCCTAACACCAATAGCAGCACAGCTGAAACCCACAGGACCCTGCCCAGTAGGAGATGCCCACTAGCATATTTGGGGTTGGAGTCCATCAGACCCTGCCCATCATGGAACCTACCCTGCCATGTTTATCCTGGTGTAGGGGCAACCACAGACCCACATCCCCCACCCAGATAACACCTCAACACGCACAATTTTCTAAAACTGTACTCACCCCCTTGTGGCTGCTGTGGTGCCTTCAAGAGCACATCCAACTCTGGATAGGCCACCGCCAGTATGCAGAACATCAGGGGGGTCAGGGTGCGACGGACACCCCTTCCTCGTTGGGAGGCCAGCCCCAACTAAGCCTCTGCCATCTTCCTTGCCCAGAGGCGCAGGTCCTCCCACTGTTTGCGACAGTGGGTGCTCCGCCTGTCAAAGACTCCCAGGGTCCGCACCTCCTTGGCGATGGCATGCCAAATACCCTTTTTCTGTTGGGCGCTGACCTGCAGAAAAAGATACATAGAAAAAGGTATTAGTCATACCGTTCAGCCTGTTACACTCATGGCCAACTATATCCCTCCCATCCTCTTACGCACAGACATTGCCCACCAAACATGCAGCACTGTGCCCAGGACCCCTCTGCCCCCCCACACGAGGCTTACAAACACAGCACTCCATACATTCATGCCCTACGCATTGTGCTCACACTGTACTCACCTGTTGGTCTGGAGGACCATAAACTAAACGGTACTGAGGTAGAACCCCATCCACCAGTCTCTCCAACTCCTCCGAAGTGAAGGCAGGGGCCCTTTCCCCTGACACTCGAGCCATGGTCGCTTCCAGACACAGGTCACAGCAGCGCTTGCAGTGTAGGCCCTCTCCTGTTGGAGATCAGGTAGCAAGTGAGTGAGCAGATAGAAAATAGCGGTCACGTTCACGGCGGTGCGTACCGTCACCGCTGGCGTACATCACCATTGGCTACTGGAACCCATAGGGCCCAATGATAACCAATGAGGTTTTGCACGGTCGTCGACCACCTCCAGCAACGGTGCACAACGCCAGCGGAATTACCTAATTTCCACTTGTCTCTCCACACAGGTCAAGCAGCCGCCATTTTAGGGGGGAACAGGCCATGGCACCTTACTGCGTCACAGCACACCTAGGCACATTAACGGAACTACACAATCACATACTGTTTCTGTCAAAACATGCAAGGCATTTTACTCTGAGGATATCTATGAATATGACCATCTGCTCACCGTCTTTCCTCCTAGAGTTCAACCACTGCAGATGAATAGGAGATGGAGACATACGCCCGTGTACAGACCTCTGGTGGACCTGGCAACAATGGAGGACAGGCACATTATCCTCACCTGCAGACTTGATAGGGCCACAATCCAAGAGCTGTGTGCCCAATTGGAGCCAGACCTGATCTCAGCTATCCGTCACCCCACTGGGATACCTCCTCTTGTGCAAGTGCTATCAGTGCTCCATTTCTTGGCAAGTGGCTCATTCCAAGAGACAGTGGCCATGGCAGCAGGGATGTCACAGCCAGTGTTCTCAAACGTGCTGACCAGAGTGTTGTCTGCCCTGATGAAAAGACATGCGCAGCTACATCATTTTCCCCTAGATGGAGGATTTGGCCACAGTGAAGGCTGACTTCTATGCACTGGGACATATCCCCAACATCATTGGTGCTATTGATGGTACACATATTGCCTTTGTCCCCTCGCCCCCGGAGAAATGAACAGGTGTTCAGAAATCGAAAGAGCTTTCACTCAATGAATGTGCAGATAGTGTGCCTGCCGGACCAGTACATCTCCCATGTCAATGCTAAGTATCCTGGGTCTGTGCATGATGCCTATATCCTGAGGAATAGCAGCATCCCATATGTGATGGCTCAACTCCAGAGGGACCGGGTGTGGCTAATAGGTGAGCCCATGTTCCCCACCCAATGGATTTTGGCATATGGGTGTGGGGTTGGCCCTAAGGGTGAGTATCTGGCTAAATGATATTTGCAGGTGACTCTGGTTACCCCAACCTCTCATGGCTACTGACCCCAGTGAGGAATGCCAGGACAAGGGCAGAGGAACATTACAATGAGGCACATGGGCGAACAAGGAGGATCATTGAGTGAACCTTTGGGCTCCCGAAGGCCAGGTTCAGGTACCTCCATCTGACAGGTGGATCCCTGTACTACTCACCCAAGAAGGTGTGCCAGATCATCGTTGCATGTTGCATGTTGCACAACCTTGCCTTGAGACGCCAGGTGACTTTTCTGCAGGAGGATGAGGCTGGAAATGGTCATGTGGCAGCAGTGGAGCCTGTGGACAGTGACGAAGAGGAGGCAGAGGGAGAGGATGTGGACAACAGAACAACTATAATATAACAGTACTTCCAGTGACACACAGGTAAGACACTGTAACTTCACCTTCCATTGCTGTTTTGGGAAGTGAATTTTCTCTGGCTGGCTGCTGTTCCCACTACACAGCCCACTTATTGTACTCTTTAACATGTCTATTTGCAGATATTTGTGCCCTCCAGTGGCTCCTGGTGTACCGACTGCAGCACATTACAGGTCATAACTATGTTTACATCACTGTACAGTCTATTGCAATGTCTACAGATTGTTAATCAACTACATCCTTAAATCATTTGACAGACTCCAATACCTGTGTATTCCAAGGGTGTTTATTTCAGTGCTGAGAAGTAAATTGGGATGAGCAATGGGCTTGGGTGATGGTGGAGGAGAGTCCATGATAGGGTGCAGTCTATTGGTATCACTGGTGCATTGTCCAGTGGCAGTTCAAGGTGGACAGGGTGACAGTGTGGGACAGAGGGTGACAATCAAAAGAGTTCTTTTTCATGGCGGGGCTCTTGGCAATGTTCTCTGGCTTCTGCCTGGCTCGCAGGGGCCATTTGCGGGGTGCTTCTCCTTCTGTAGGCGGTGGAGTGCTGGTGGCTTGTTGTTCCTGTGGCGGGGCCTCCTGTCCACTAGCGTTGGCGGAGGTGGAGGGCTGTTCATCGGTGTGGCTAGTGTCAGGGGCCCGCTGGTGTGCCACTGCCTCCCTTCATGGTGCTGGCCATGTCTGCCAGCAGCCCTGCAATGGTGACCAGGGTGGTATGGATGTCCTTTAGGTCCTCCCTGATTCCCCAGGTACTGTCCCTCCTGCAGCCGCTGAGTCTCTTGCAACTAGGTCAGTATCTGGCAGATCGTCTCCTGGGAATGGTGGCATGCTCCCAGGATCTCTGCAAGTGCCTCGTGGAGGGTCGGTTCCCTTGGCCTGTCCTCCCACTGTCGCACAGCAGTCCTCCCAGCTTCCCTGTTGTCCTGTGCCTCTGTCCCCTGAACTGTGTGCCCACTGCCACTGACCCAAGGTCCCTGATCGTCCTGTGTTTGTGGGGTGGCCTGGGGTCCCTGTAGTGGTGGACACACTGCTGATTGACGTGTCCTGGGGACAGTAGTATGGGCCCGCTGGGTGGGTGCTGTGGTGGTGTTTCCTGAGGGGGGAGGCTCTGTGGTGGTTTGGGGCTGTGCCTGGGTAACTGACAGTCCAGAGATCCCAGACAGGCCAGGTTGGTCATCCATATCCAGGCGTGCAGAGCTGCTGTCATCACTGTGGGCCTCTTCTGTGGGGGGACTGGATGTTGCTGGCACCTCCTCTCTGTTGACGTTGTGTTGGGGACCTGTGGGTATGTAAATGCAGTGTTATTGTTTCTGCGTGTAACATATGGTGCATGGGTGTGTTTCTCTCTATGGTTGTTATTACCAAGGCAGCTTTGGCTTGTGTGAGTTGTGATTTGGTTGACTAAGTGATTGTAACTAGTGTGCATGCTGTGGTGATGGGTGTCCATGCAGGTCTGTGATGGGGGTCCATACATTGGTGTTGAATGCAGGGCTTGGTATTGGGATGGGCGGGTTGTAATGGTGGGGTATATGTGAGGTGGTGGGGTAATGGGGGTGAGGGTAGGGGTTGTTGTTTGTGATGGCATGCAGGTAGGGGGGTGAAAGTTGTAAAGATTTGACTTACCAGAGTCCAGTCCTCCTGCTACTCTTGCCAGGCCCTCAGGATGCATTATTGCCAAGACTTGCTCCTCCCATGTTGTTAGGTGTGGGGAATGAGGTGGGGGTCCACAGCCAGTCCTCTGTACTGCTATCTGGTGTCTTGCAACCATGAAACGTACCTTCCCCCGTAGGTCGTTCCACCTCTTTCTGATGTCATCCCAGGTTCTTGGGTGCTGTCCCACGGCGTTGATCCTGTCCACGACTCTCCGCCAATAGCTCCATCTTCCTTGCAATGGATGTCTGCTGCACCTATGGTCCCAATAGCTGTTGCTCTACCTGGATGATTTCCCCCACCATGACCCTTAGCTCCTCCTCAGAGAATCTGGGGTGTCTTTGTGGTGCCCTGGGTGTAGTGTGTGTGGTGTGTGTGAGTGTGTGTGGGGTGATGTGTTGGGGTGTGTGCTGTGAGGTACTTGGATGGTGTATGGGTGATGGTGTTCCGTGGCTCTGGTTCTGTGAGTGCTCCTGGCGTGTCTCTCTCTCTGTTGTAAATTGTTAGTTGTGGTAAAGGGTTGTGGGTAATGTGGGTGTGTGTTTTATAGTGGTGTGGGTGTATGGGTGTGGGGTGTGTATGTGTACCAGGTGTGTGTTGTTCAAATTAACCGATGTGGTGTTGTTTTGTTGTGTGTATTTTGAGCACAGCGGTATGTACGCCAATGGTTTACCGCAGTTGAATGTCCACCGCGGTGATTCATGGGTCATAATGCTGTGGGCATATTTCTGTTGGCGTAATGGTGTGGGTTTTGCTACCACCAGTTTATCACTGACCTTTAGTGTGGTGGACTTGTGTGTTTGTCTGTATAGTGGCAGATTTCTATGTGTGGGTCATAATACGCGTAGCATTATACCACCGCAGTCGCGGTATGTTGGCGGCAGTCAGCATGGCGGTTAGCGGGACTTACCGCCAATGTCATAATGAGGGCCTAAGTCTTTTTGGAACTGAGACTTCATAAAACAGGAAGCAAGCTCAATCCAAGCCCATGGAGAGCACTTTTGTGGAAGGCAGAGTCTCTCTGAGCGAAGTCAGAGGCCAACAGAGTAGCAGGGCAACAGCAGGGCAGCAGTCCTTCTCAGCAAACCAGTCTAGATGAGTCCTTTGGGAAGCCAGACAGCTCCTCTAACAGGGTCCAGAAGTGTCTGAGCTGGTGGGGTCAGAGACCCAGTTTATATACCCCAAAATGCCTTTGAAATGGTGGAGACTTCAAAGGGTGGTTTTGAAGTGCTTGTACCCCTTTCAGCCTAGTCCTGTCTGCCAGGGTCCCAGATGGGTTTATTAGTCCATTGTGTGATGGCAGGCCACTGGCCTTTGACATGTAAGCGTCAGGCCCTCCACCTTTCCAGCCCAGGAAGACCCATTCAGTATGCAGATGTGTCTGAGTATCCTGTGTTTGTGGTTGTCTGGGTGGAATGCACAAGGAAGTTGTGAAGCAGCCCAGACATAGATTGGAGACAGGCTGTAAGGCACAGATGGATTTTAAGTGCAGAAAAATGCTCACTTTCTAAAAGTGGCATTTCTACAATAGTAATATAATATCGAACCTCACCAATAAGCAGGATTTTGTATTGCCATGCTGGCCATACTAAATATGACTGGTTACCCCTTTCAGATCAGAATCTACCACTCAAAAAGTATACGAGGTCAGTCCTAATGCTAGTCTATGACTATGAAAGGAGCAGGCCTCACAATAGTGGAAAACGAATTTAGGGTTTTTTCACTAACAGGACATATAAAACATATATGTACATGTCCTACCTTTTACCTACATAGCCCCCTGCCCTATGGGTTACCCAGGGCCTACCTTAGGGTGACTTATATGTAGAAAAAGGGGAGTTTAAGGCTTGGCAAGTACTTTTAAATGCCAAGTCGAAGTGGCAGTGAAACTGCACACACAGGCACTGCCATGGCAGGCCTGGGACATGGTTAAGGGGCCACTTATGTGGGTGGCACAATCAGTGCTTCAGGCCCACTAGTAGCATTCACATTACAGGCCCTAGGCACATGTAGTGCACTTTACTAGGGACTTACATGTAAATTAAATATGCCAATTGGGTCTGAGCCAATGTTACCATGTTTGTAGGGAGAGAGCATATGCACTTTAGCACTGGTTAGCAGCGGTAAAGTGTCCAGAGTCCTAAAGCCAGCAAAAATGAGGTCAGAAAAAGAAGAGGAGGAAGGCAAAAAGTTTGGGTGACCCTTCAGAGAGGCCATTTTCCAAACTGGAACATCACTTGGAATGTAGTGATCTGAGACCCATCCCGGTCATGACACAGGAAGTGAAGCTTTTGTTTCTGCCCCTGACCAGTGTGTGTCCTTCTTCAGGGAACACTGCATGCATACGTGCCTAGATTGTGGAACACCACTCGACATGTAGTAATCTGAGACCCATCCCGGTCATGACACAGGAAGTGGAGTCTAGGTTTCTGCCCCTGACCAGTGTGTGTCCTTCTTCAGGAAATGTTGCATGCATGCCTCCCTAGCTTATGGACACCACTCGACTGTAGTAATCTGAGACCCATCCCGGTGTATGACACAGAAAGTGGAGCCTATGTTTCTTCTCCTGACCAGTGTGCGGCCTTCTTCAGGGCTCACTGCGTGCATGCCTGCCTGGCTTATAGCACACCACTTAAACTGTAGTAATCCAGGACCCACACCGGTCATGACAAGGGAAATCGAGCCTGCGTTTCTGCCTCCGACCAATCAATCAATCAATTATATCATTTGTAAAGCACACTCCTCACCTGTGAGGGTCTCAAGGCGCTGAAGGGGGGGGGTTGCTGTTACTGCTCGAACAGCCAGGTCTTGAGGTGTCTCCTGAAGGTTAGCAGGTCCTGTGTCTGTCGCAGGTGGATAGGAAGAGTATTCCAAATCTTAGTGGTGAGATGGGAGAACGATCTGCCACTGGCGGTCGTTCTTTTGTTGCGTGGAACGTGACGAGGGCAAGGTCAGCAGGGCGTAGCTGACGGGTCAGGGTGTAGAAGGAGAGTTGTCTGTTGAAGTATTCTGGTCCGGTGTTGTGCAGTGGTTTGTGAGCATGGGTGAGGAGCTTGAACATGATTTTCTTGTTGACGGGGAGCCAGTGCAGGTATCTCAGGTGGGCTGTGATGTGGCTGTGGCGGGAGATGTCCAGGATGAGGCATGCAGAGGCGTTCTGTATGCGTTGCAGTCTTTTCTGGAGCTTGGCCATGGTTTCTGCGTAGAGGGTGTTGCCGTAGTCCAGTCTGCTGCTGATGAGGGCTTGGGTGACTGTCCTTCTGGTTCCGGTGGGGATCCATTTGTAGATCTTCCGAAGCATGCGGAGGGTGTTGAAGCAGGAGGAAGAGATGACGTTGACTTGCTGGGTCATTAATAGTGATGAGTTCAGGATGAACCCCAGGTTGCGTGCGTGGTCGGTGGGTGTCGGAGCGGTTCTCATTGAGGCAGGCCACCAGGAACCATCCCAGGCAGAGGAGGTGGAGCCGAGGATGAGGACCTCTGTTTTGTCAGAGTTCAGTTTCTGGCAGCTGTTCTTCATCCATTCAGCGATGGCCTTCATTCCTTCGTGGAGGTTGGTTTTGGCTGTGGGAGGGTCCTTGGTGAGGGAGAGGATCAGCTGGGTATCATCGGGGTATGAGACGATGTTGAGGTTGTGTGATAGCACGATGTTTACGGGCAGAGCCATGTAAACATTAAAGAGGGTCGGGCTGAGGGACAACCCCTGGGGTACGCCATAGATGATCTTGGTGGCTCCAGAGCGGAATGGAGGGAGGCGGACTCTCTGGGCTCCGCGGGTGAGGAAGGACCAGTGTGTGTCCTTCAGGGCATGCTGCGTGCATGCCTGCCTGGCTTATGGGACACCACTCAAGCTGTAGTGTAGGAGGCTGGCTCTGTATATACTGTATCAAAGTGAGATACAGAGTCCAGGGGTCCCCAAGAGGCTTGACAGAGGCATTATTAGATAATTCTAATGCTCTATTTGTGGCAGTGTGGTAGAGCTGTTAGGCGTATCAGAGGGTAGAGTTGAGCATTTGTTGTACACAGATAAGCTATGAGTGAAAACACACACTCAATGACTTAACTTCAAACCAATAGGTTTTTATGTAGAAAAATATTTTTTCATAATTTATTTCTAGAACCACAAGATTCATTTAGCAGGTAAGTACATTAAATGAAAGGTACTTTGCATAGTAATACGTAGGCCTTTGAATGGAATCAACAATGTACTGTCAACATCACGGCAGTGCGCGCTCTACGGGCGACTGGAATGCAAAAACCCAACACTTATGAGATAACGTAATTCATGCATTATGTTGATATGCTGTTGTTTAACCTTTTGCATTGCAGAGTTTAATCCTGAAGACTTATATTCAAGGTGTTTGTAAATACTGTTCATTTGCAATGTATTGCTGCAGGCTTTCAGAGTGTGTCAGGGTGTGGTCCCTTTCAAAAGGCGTTCTAGAAGCTTCCTCTGCAGCATGACTGGGTGTGGTTTGTGGGCTGGGCCAAGACTCGATATAAGGGGGCCAGCCCAGCTCCATGTGCTCACTATTCAGAGGTCCCGGTGCAGAGCAGCAGCAATTCCCTGAGCTCCTATTCCGGAGGCCTACCTTGATCTTCCAGGTCTTGCCCTTCATTGTATTGGTGATCCTTGATCAGGGCAGTAAGACGGAGGTCGGGCTGGGCCCCCGATCCCGTTTTCAAAGGCATTCCAGTTCTTCGGCCTAATTTTCATATTGGGAGATTTTTCCTTGTGCATGTGAATGTGCTCTTGGTTTCTGGCATTTGCATGTTGATATTCGATTCGGCAAGATGCGCAATTCATTTTTGGTATTTGACTTTTGAAATTTGGGTCGGCAACAGTGTGTGCGACCATTTCTAGACATTTGCATATTGGTATTCGAATCGGCAAGACGCGCGATTCATTCCTTGTGTTTAACTCTTGATACTCATTGTGCGCTACCATTTCTTGGCAGTTACATGGTGACATTCGAATTGGCAAGACGTGCGATTCATTCTTTATGTTTAACTCTTGATACTCATTGTGCGCTACCGTTTCTTGGCAGTCACATGGTGGCATTCGAATCGGCAAGACATGCGATTCATTCCTTGTGTTTAACTCTTGATAGTCATTGTGCGCTACCATTTCTTGGCAGTTACATGGTGGCATTTGAATCGGCAAGACACGCGATTCATTCTTTGTGTTTAACTCTTGATACTCATTGTGCGCTACCATTTCTTGGCAGTTACATGCTGGCATTCGAATTGGCAAGATGCGCGATTCGCTTTTCGTGCTTTATTCCTTCATATTCATTGTGTGCAACCATTTCTAGGCAGTTACATGGTGGCATTCGAATCGGCAAGACGCGTGATTCGTTTTCTTGTACTTCAACCCTTAATATTCATTGTGCGCTACCATTCCTAGGCATTTACATGGTGGCACTCGAATCGGCAAGACGCGCCATTCATTCCTTGTGTTTAACTCTTGATACTCAGTGCGCGCTACCATTTCTTGGCATTTACATGGTGGCATTTGACTCGGCATGACGCACGATTCATTTCCTTGCATTTAACTCCAGAAACTCATTGTGCGCAAAACATTTCTTGGCATGAAGCATGAAAGCTGCATTACTTCACATTCTGGATGGAATAGACACATTCCATCATCCCTGGTGTGGACACCACTACGCTGTCTCTACGTCAGTGGCCAGTGCTCCACATGATAGCGTCAACCAGTGTGAAAGCTCATGAGCAGCAGGACTGCCTGTCTATCCATCAAACTACCCGATTCCATCAATAGTTAGACCAGTGGTTTTTTACATTTTCACATCTGTGGACCATTACTGGAACTCGGGGACCACCACTGAGTCATTATTGGAATCTGAGGTTCCCCACTGAGTCTTGGCCTGAAGCTGGGGACCACAAGCAATTTCGATAGTGCACCAAAAATACAAAAGCAAGCATTAGTCAAACAAATACATAAATAATATAATATTTTGTTTGATTCACAAACTAAGATATAAAGAAATCAGAATTTTAATTTGAGTGGGAAGGTTTGGAGCTTTTCTAAATTCAATTTTGGTCACTCATAGTCCACGCTATATTCTGTTTGATGCACTTGGACTGCTCCCACGAATCAATCTGAAGGCACTAACTTAATTTTTTGCCTTCAATTTTAAACTCATTCACATTTACAGAATGCTTTACAATTTCAGCTTTAAATCTTGCTTCTTAGTTTCTATATACTTTATTAATCTGTTAATATTATTTCATTTTCTAAGCCATCATGGTCTTTGCGGACCTCCAGGATTCCCCGGTGCATAAGAACCACTGACTTAGACAGCTGTACTCTTGGGCTCCTAGTGAACCAACAACTACAAGTGACATTACCATTTCAGTGTTTCTGGATAGTCCACACACACCTCCCACAGTGAGTTTGGGTGTCATTCGCTGCTTCTCTTCACAAATACTGCGCACCAGCCCTTGCCCTGAGAAGAACCTGTCAGTCCGAGGGGCCGAAACATGTCGACAGACAGACAGGTTTAGGGACCTAGATACCATCCCATTCGAAGTGAGGTCCTAGCTCTTCTTTTGAGTTGTCGCCCCACGTGATTTCTAAAATACTGGACTGGTGTTCATCCCCTGCAACCGTATACACGTGGAGCTACAGACCCAATTGAATCACTGACAGTACTTTCAACGAAAGTCATTTCTATCTTCCTGTTTTAATTGCATCATTCAGTGCTTAATTGGTAGAATAATAAGTGCTGGTGCCCAAAGTCCTGCTCAGAAGCCCGCGGTGGCACCGGTGCGCTGAGTATGAAGGCTGCGCATTGCATTGTCTTGTATCATTTATATAGCGCTTACTACCCCTGTGTGGGGCACTGAAGTGCTTCCTGGCATGGGTAGCATGCTACACTGTGCAGGGCAGTGGTCTTCAAACTTTTTTATGCTGCGCCCCCCCCCCCCCAAGTGAAAAGAATACATCAGGGGCCCCCCTCCGAATTTTTCACAATTATTCTTTTAAATTTGCAATGTTTAAATACATCTAGAGTTATTTAAATATAAGTTCTGTTACTGTTTTAAAAATTGGAATCAAATACATGTTGTGATTATAAGGAGGGAGGGTGAGGATTTTGAAGACTATTTGGAGTCCCCTCCCTTTGCACACACACTCCCAGCTTGGATATCAATGACAGGACGTGTTAGTGATGGCCCATTACAGAGCGGTCACTGCTGATCATGTTTCAGGTTAAAACAAAGCCCTGTTATCAGTATAAAACTTCTTTTGATCAGAGCCTGGCACCCCCGGCATCAGTAGAGGCCCTCCTAGGGGGGCTCCCCCGCCCCAGTTTGAAGACCCCTGGTAGAGGGTGCAGTGGCGTAGCGTGGGTTGTCAGCACCCGGGGCAAGGCAAGTAATTTGCGCCCCCTAACCCGGTGCAAGGCAAGTAATTTGCGCCCCCTAACCCGTGGATTTAGTCTCTTCCAAAATGTTGCGCCCGGTGTGGCCGGCCCCCCCTTCACCCCCCACGCTACGCCACTGAGAGGGTGTGTGGTTGGAAGCGTGTTGTCTTTCTTGGGAGCCAGTGTGGGAAGCGGTTCCATGTCATGCATGAGGTGTGGTTATCATGTCACGGTACGCAGTGCTTATAGGTGTGATGGGTGAAGAAGAGTGGGACGGAGGCGTGCAGTGCATGATTTTCAGTGTGCTGCCAGCTTTGCACAGCCCAGGCATTTCTAGTGATCGTCTGGTTACTGCACTGGCTTGTCCATTCTGAGATATTTTGTTTAAAGTTGATGGTCCTGAGCAGCCATGGGTTGGAGGGAGACGTGGTGACGAGACCTTCTGGGATGGACTTTGTTAATATCACAACACATCTGATTGTCACTGTGAGGCGCCAAGAAGCAGTTGTAGTGTACAGCTTGGTGGGACCATCAGTGGCGGATGGAATTCAGCTCCCCCGTTGGCCAGCAGCATCTGACAGGCCCCTCCCATTATTCCGCGCCTGTGTAGACGGTGATGGGTCATTTGTTGTTGTGGACTGGTGCCGCACAGGGCAATGCGCACCACCCACAGCAGTTTTGTCCCATGTGAGTGTAGTTTATTATGTCGCCTCAATGGACTGTCCAACCGCGGGGTGTTGTGGTCCTAGTATTAGCCTGTGTTACCACGTTTGTTGTATTGTAATTCCATTTGTATAGCACTTCCTACCTCAGATGAGGTGTTGTAGCGCTTTACATGGGGCAAAATTATGCTCTTGAACCCAGGGTTATCAGGTTTTTTAATTTTTTGGTATTATGATTAGTTTTGCGCTCTTAAAGAAACTAAGCCACCTATGTACTTCCGTTTCTATGTGGTAGATTCAATGAATAGGAGTCTGTGGTCTTTAGTGAAAGACAGAGATTTGTGGACTCATAAGTTCTTTGTAGTATTAACAGAAGAGCTATTGGCTGTCAGCTATTGTTCGCTCCAGTGCTTGATTGGTTGCTGGTGGGGGCCACAGGCACTCATTTGGGGACCAGCACATATGTTTCTGCATCAGACATTTACTGAGCTAAGAGGGGTAAAACCACACAGAGCAGAAAGCCAGAAAAAGAGAAAGACTGAAAAATCATCTCTGAGGCAGAAGGCAGGGACCTGCAAGTGTGAGGTAAAGGGGCAGGGAGTGCCTGCCGGTGAGTTAAAAAGCATGAAGTGGACTTAAGACTGCAAGGTTTTGGTGTTTGGTGCACCAACATTTAATTGGACTGACCACAGGCTTCTGAGCAGAGTTTCGAGCCCCAAACACTGGCTCAAATTAAGCACCAATAATGGTAACTCTGGTGGTTAACGCACATGCTGGAGAGATCTGTGTTTTGATTAGTCACAGTTTGGACTCATAAAGTAGCATGGATGGTTAATGTGGCTGCTGCAGAACACATTGTGTAACATGGAGATCACAGATTTGTATATTATGAAGATAGGTAAGTGGGTCACTGCTTTTGACTCGGAGATCCTTTAACTAGTGCGTACATCCCCAAGCACTGTATTACGTTTCAAATCCTGACTCTGTGTTTCTCCTGGCCACACTCTCGTAACATGTAGTCCCTACCAGTGAAGACCATCTGTGACTCCTACGCCTTGAACTCACATTGTCCTATGTAACATCACGTACAGTGACTTAGCGCATTGAGTACATTGAGTAGCACTGTTGAAGACTGGACCAAGGGGGGGCTGATGGCTCTTTAAATTCAGTCTTTGTTTTGGGCTCAGCTGGAATTTAAAATAAGAAACCCCCTCGCCACCTGCAGGTTGCTGCTCCCAACAGAAAGCAGCCAATGGGCGGGTGCTGCTGAACTGTGACACATTGTTGGCAACTTACATCGGGGCAAATTCAGCATATTTCACTGGGTCCAGACGGGCCCCAGATCAACACCTCGCCTCTCGGACACAGCCGCCCAGTCGGACTGAGGTGATGCCTACTTCTGCCTCAAGCAGGACCTTACAACTTAGAGTTCGTGGGGTCAAAGTGCGCACTCACCATGGCTGTCCTGCGAGAGTCCTGGACTGCCAGAGTGTTGTGTGTGGATTATCCTCATGTAGCTAGGATGTAGGAACTATTCTCTGCTCCAGGACACCACATCCCTTTATTGTACTGTAGCATTTATATAGCACTGACGACAGCACGCTGCACCTTGTAGGGCGTGTGGTTGGAAGTCTGTTGTCTTTGTTTTGATCCTGTGTGGGAAATGTTTCCATGTCATGCGTGATGAGCACCGAGGTGCAGTTATCGTGTCCTGGGACGTAGCGCTCAGCAGTGATGGATAAAGACGTGTGAGCGACAGGTGCGCAGTTCATGGATTTTAGTGAACTGGCAGCTTGGAGCAGGTCTACGGGCCCCGTCCGGTGCTTCCACTGGTCTCGGGCCATCCGATGGGTTACTGCAGGCCGGGCCAGGAGTATGCGATGGGTCTCTTCAGTTATTCCGCGCCTGCGTACTTGGCGATGGGTGTTTATTGCTAAGGGATGGGACAGTACTGAGTGATGGACATGACTCCGAGCATACATGTCTTACGTGAGTGTAGGATGGTTAGACTCTAGTGGGCTGCCGATGGCTGAGTATTAGTACACTAGTATTAGAGTGGGCCAGGAGGGCTGTATATATACTGACAATACTATGTAATACCCCAGGGACCCTAGGGCAGCCCTTCTTTGCTGACCTGGACATGGAAGCTGGTGTGCAGGTTGGGTGGTTTCATATCTGTGGGTTGTAAGATGTTGATGGAATTTACAGATTTCTGATTTCAATTCCTGGTTTCTGGCATGATGTAGTTATCTTGGAAATAACTGTGTTTTCAACTGTTGCTCTGAAGCCTGTATGTTGCTGGCTGCTTTGACTCTTCTCTGGTAGCATTACTTGTCACTTTTTATGGCATATTCAGTGCCCCCTGCAGATCATTCTCTGACACTGCGCCTTGGAACCTGCTCTCTGTGAAGCACTGTGAATGCAATGAAAGCATTTTCTATAAAGTAGTGTATTGTGTACATGAATGTCTAATGGAAAACCTCTGTGTACATAGTGAATATTTTAAAAGTGAAATGTGATGGAATTTCAAACTAAAAGGGCAACATTACCAATCCCACCCACTCCACCAAGCTGTGTAGCCTCACACTTCTGGTCACTGACTTCACTGATGACATCACCGTGACATCATCAGGCACGTCACTCATGCATCATCTTCATGGTTGAATTGGAGATGAAAATACTCCAGGGTGCCAAAATAAAAGAGGCTCCCGTTAGTGAATTAGATGCCTGAAAAGTGGGTGATGCTTGGAAACTGGAGCAGTTTTGAAGCTGTAATGACAGCTGTGTCTGTGTGACGCAAGGAATGGAGTTGGGCTTGCCGAGGCAATGTTTGTTTTAATATCCGGGAAATCCACCGTAAAACAAGGCCGAGCAGCCCATAAACAGGTCCACAGGCAGCCGAAAACCAGCCCACACACTGACTTGTCCGCCCAGCCCATGGGCACTGCCTGGTCCCGTATATGCCAGCCCGGCCCTGAGATCAGGGATCCTTTCCCGTGTGCCAACCATGACCTGGGCATTGCTGCAGTCAGCGCCGAAGGCCCCGGAGGCCGTCGCTGGTTCTTTATTCATTTCCGTGTCATTTCATTCATGTAGCGCACTGCTACTAATGTCGTGGCCTCACGGCGCTGCTACCTAGTCTGCAAGGGCATGGACGCGCATACAGCACCGATGGGGAGCGTGTTGGTCGATAGGACCCATATCTAGTGAGTCGATGATGAGTTAGCATTGAGAGATGGCCTCATGTCGTGATAGTGCGATATATCGTGAAAAGAAGAGAGGGGTGGTCGTAGGGGTACTGCGTGGAGAGGAGTTTTCATACCTTGGAGGGGGTATAGAGGGATACAGGGTGTGCTTGAATCACAGAGCGGTGAGACATGACAAGGATGGAAGACACGTGCTGTAATCATGAAGTCATCACGTGGCCAGAAGCGAGGCGGTGGCTAGAACCAGCTTCAGGACATTGACATCGACCTGAGTGCAGGTATCAGGAAAGCTGCATTTGATACAACTTCTGACACAATATCTGAGTAAGATGTGTTCCACGCAGCGATCAGTCGTTTGAGATATCACAAGGATGGTTAGTGGAGTTCAAACCCTATAGAAGACACACACCAGGACACTAGGCCACCAAGGGCACATTTTAAAGATTTGTTTCTAAAATCAAAACTCTATCCTAGTGTGCAAAATGTAAATAGTAACTTGTGAATATAAACAACACAGTAACAACCAAATTCAACACAAGTGTGAAAAGCATAAACTATTGTGACATTTTGGTAAAATCATATTGCGTTTTTTAAATAATATTTACAACCTCACAGGTTAACTAAACGGATCTTAGCAGCAAAGAAAGGGCCCAGTTGGAGTTTCACAGATTGTTCCCCCTCATGCCTTGTCTAACAAAGAGCCCGTGCTCAGCAATGTAGCCGCCTCTGTTATCCTCTCCTATCAGCAGGCCAGTAGATGGTCCTGATGAAAGAAGGTGACATGTGCCTCTCGGTAGCCTTCAGCACAGGAAGCTGATGCAGTCCCTAGGCTTGGTGTAAAGTTCCTCTCTCTCCCATCACACCCTGTTCTTAGTTGGTCCTGCGCATGCCATCATCCTTGGGTCTTTTCAGAATGAACAATTAGCAGAACAGCTCGGGAAACTTCCAATTACCTATAGGCTGTGAAACCATGCTCTCTGTTTATCGAGAACTGAGGAGAAGGGACATTATTAGAAAAGAGAACATCATTCAGACACAATAACATGAATATATTCCAGAACACTTCATTAAAATGTTGTACAGAATGAAGACATTTTATATCGATTTGTGTAGGGATGCAGTATTTCTAGAGACGGCGGGGCGCGGCACGTGCTCAAAGGCGAGCCGGCAGCCGACGAGCAACAGCAGAGGAAGCTGAGCTGTGGCGCTGAGTGCTTGGCCGTGTGGTGCTCTTTAAAGAGGCGAGACTTCATCTCTTTCCTAAATTGGAGCAGCGCTCGGGGCCGCCGCGCCACCCCCCGCGCTGCTGCATCGCTCTTACTCCTGTCGTCTGCTTGCTTTTTCTTCAGTTTTTGGTAGCCATTTTCTTTGCTTTCCCCTTGTTCTTACTGCTTTCTCCTTTCTTTTCCACCTTTTTTTGTGTGCCTTCTCCTTGCTTCCCCTCATTTTCACTGCTTTCTCCTTGCTTTCCCCCATTTTTTCTGTGCCTTCTCCGTGCTTTCCCTCATTTTCACTGCTTTCTCCTTGTGTTTCCCTTACACTCCTGCATGCGGTGTGTTATTTCAAGCCTTCCACCTAGCCCCACCCACTGCCTTCCAGCGCCTCTCCTTCCTCCCAGGACCTAGTTATTGGAGGCTGCAGCACAACCCACTGAGCCGCACATGCCCAGCTCTCCCCATGCTTGAGCATCCAGCTTGCTCCTGTCTTCGCCTTGCTTTTCAGCACCTTGAGGCCCTCACCGGTGATTTGCCCTTCTTTTTAAATCCTTGATTATTTGAATGATTGATTAGGGAGGTCCTGATGAATATGGGGATGTTGTTCCAGAACCCTGGTGCGGATGGTGTCCTATCTGCGAGTGTGCCTTGCACTACCAGAGATGGTGAACTTCTCTTCAAGATACACAGGGGTGCTGCTCGTGATGGCTTTCTAAATGATGCAGTTGGCTTTGAAGGTGGTGCGGGAGGCAAGAGGAGGCAATGGAGTTCCATCAGGATGGGGTGATGTGATCACGTTTTTTCAGGCCCCGGATGCAGCTTGCCAGATACCCTTAAGAGGTGCCAAGGTGGAGTCTGGGAGACCATGCAGCAGGGCGTTGCCACCATCCAGATGGAAGTGTACGAGCACTTGAACAGCGGTTGTGAAGTCTCTTTCTGGAAGAAATCATTTGACTTTGTTTAGAAGAAAAGACTGGTACCAGGCCACTTTTGTATTTTTGTCAGTGTGTCCCATGAGGGTGAGGATGGTGTCCATGGTGAATCCAAGTGACCTGACATGTGGTGAAAAGTTGAGTTTTGAAGCTGTCAAGGTTCATGTCATGGTGCAAAGTTTGTGCTGTATCTGATTTGTTGGTCTTTGCAAGTGATAGGACTTCCGTCTTGGGTTGAGCTTCAGGCAGGCGCTGGACATCCAGGTCTGGGTGAGGTGCAAGCACTGCTTGAGGTGTTAGAAGTCTGACACAGAGGAGACTTTCAAGCAGAGTTGTGCATCATCGGGATATCCGTGAATCGTGATGTTGTTATCTGTAAGTACAGCACCAAGTGACTCCATGTAGAGGTCAAAGATGACAGGAGACTGTATGGAACCTGGGGGTACTCCACACATGATTTTATATTCGTCATTATATAAAAATAACCAACATATGCAATTCAAACAGGGGTACCAAGAAGGAGAAGACATAGGGGGTCATTACAACATTTGGGGTAAATGCCGCTTACCACCGTGCAGAAGACTGCCAACACACCACCGCAGCAGCGGAATTCTGCAACAGCTATTACGACCCACAGCTCGGAATCCGCCAAAATCCAGACACCCACACAAGTCCTCCACACCAAAGGTCAGTGATAAACTGGCGATAACAAAACCTCCACCGTCAAACCAACAGGAATACGCCCACACTATCACGACCCACTAATCCACGCGGCGGTCTTTCAACCGCGGTATTTCATTGGCGGTACACACCGCCGCGCTCCAAATGCACACACACTTACAAAACACTACCACATTGGACAATTCCAAATACACATACCTGATACACATACACACACCACTCCCACACACTCACACCACTATAAAACACACACCCACATCACCCACAAACCCTTACGACCAGAAATTTAGATGAAGGCCAGAGATACTGCACAGCAAATGCAACCCCACCATACAGAGGCACACAACACCATCACACATACACATCCATGCACAAAACACCACACACCCCTAAACATCACCCCTCACATCACAACACACACCACCTCACACATCACCCACACACCCCCATGGGATGACATCAGGAAGAGGTGGAACGACCTATGGGGGAAGGTGCGTTCGTGGTTTCCAGACACCAGATTGCAGTTCAGAGGACTGGCGGCGGACCCCCACCTCCTCCCCCACAACTAACAACAATGGGAGGAGCAGGTCTTGGCTATACTGCATCCTGAGGGCCTCGCAGGAGTAGCAGGAGGAATGGACTCTGGTAAGTCAAATCTTTCACTACTTCATCCCCCACCCTACCTACATGCTATCACATAACCCCACCCTCGCCCTCACCCCCATCACTCCAACTCCTCACATATGTCCCTCTATCACAACCCACCCATCCCAACACCAAGCCCTGCATGCAACAACAAAGCATGGACACCCATCACCAATGCATGGCCACTGCACATACCCACACACACCCCTAAACAATTATCACACAAGGTCCTACACAAGAATGCAAGCACTGGGGTACGGGGTCACCCACCCATTGCACACCATGGCACACACATATGCAATAATCATGCCTTTACACCCCTGCAGGACCCCTACTCAACGGCACCGGACAGGAGGGTCCACACATGTCCACTCCACCCACAGAAGAGGCCCACAGTGATGACAGCAGCTCTGTCCAACTGGATCTAGATGACCAGCCTGGCCTATCTGGGACCTCGGGACAGTCGGTTCTCCTCACACTGGCACAAGCCACAACAGAGCCTCTCCCCTCTGGAAACACCAGCACAGCACCCACCTAGCGGGCCCATACCTCTGTCCCCAGGACACGTCAAGCAGCAGTGTGTCCAACACTACAGCGAACCCAGGCTAACCCACAAACCCAACAATAGCAGGGACCTGGGGGCAGTGGCAATGGGCACACGGTTCAGGAGACAGAGGCACAGGAACACAGGGGAACTGGGAGGGCTGCTGTGCGACAGGGGGAGGACATGCCAAGGGAACCCACTCTCCACAAGGCCCTCTCCAACATCATGGGAGCCTACCACCATTCCCAGGAGACCATGGCAATGGTACTGGCCAAGTTTCAGGAGACCCAGCGGCTGCAGGAGGAACAGTATTTGGGGTTCAGGGAGGAACTCAAAGCCATCAATTCCACCCTGGGCACCATTGTAGGGGTGCTGAAGGAACCCGTCAACACCAGGAGGGACATTGTGGCACAACAAGGGGCCCCTGACACTAAACTGGACGATGAACTGCCCACCACCTCCGCCGGCGCTAGTAGACAAGAGGCACCGCCACAGGACCACAACACCAGCACCCCGCCCCCTGCAGATGGAGAACCACACCACAAGCGGTCCCTGAGATCCAGGACAAGGACAGAGAACAATGCCAAGACCCTCGCCAAGAAATGAAACCACCCTGATTGTCATCCTTCTGTCCCACTTTGTCACCCTGTCCATTCATCATCTGCCCCAGCTCCACTTCCTATGCCCCTTTGGACAATGCACCTGTGAGACTAATAGACTGGACTCTGCCATGGACATTTCCCCACCACCCCCCCCTGCCCATTTCACAACCCCCCCACTTATTTCAACATAAATAAACACCCTTGAATCACAAAACAATCTGGAGTCAGTACGTTCTTTCGAAAATGTGTATTTGCAATAACTGAGTAAAAATGATATATCCATTGTATTGTCAACATACCTATGTCACACAGCTCTAGTCCATGAGGAAACAAAGCAGATGTCATACAGTGGGACCCACAGCTGTGAAAACGAAAGGGAAAGTGACAACTCAGGCTCCATACACTGGGTGAAAGTGGCAGACAGATGAGAGGTAGAACAAGTGTATCAGATTTAGCAGGCAGTGATGTCTTCTTACCTGTGTCTCACTGGAAGTATTGATGAATCACTGTGTTTCTGTTGTCGATATCCTCTTCTTCTGCTTCCTCGTCTTCACGGTCCACAGGCTCCACAGCTGCCACAACACCGCCATCTGGACCATCCTCCTGCAGAAAAGGCACCTGTCGTCGCAAAGCCAAGTTGTGAAGCATACAGCAGGCCACGATGATCTGGCAGACCTTCTTTGGTGAATGGAATAGGGAACGACCTGTCATATGGAGGCACCGGAACCTGGCCTTCAGGAGGCCGAAGGTCATCTCTGTAACCCTCCTAGTTCGCCCATGGGCCTCATTGTAGCATTCATCTGCCCTTGTCCTGGGATTTCTCACAGGGGTCAGTAGCCATAACAGGTTGGGGTAGCCAGAGTCACCTGCAAATGTGGAGGGACAACTGTTAGACACACACTAACCCTTAGGGACAACCCCAGACCCAGACACCTAGTCGCACTGTATGGGGTCCATGTCCTCACCTAATAGCCACACACGGTGCCTCTGGAGTTGCCCCATCACATAAGGGATTCTGCTATTCCTCAGAATATAAGCATCATGCACTGAGCCAGGAAACTTGGCGTTCACATGGGAGATGTACTGGTCGGCCAAACACACCATCTGCACATTCATAGATTGGTAACTCTTCCGGTTTCTGTACACCTGTTCACTCCTGTGGGGGGTACCAAGGCCACACGTATCCCATCAATGGCACCTATGATGTTGGGGATATGTCCCAGGGCATAGAAGTCAACTTTCACTGTTGGCAAATCCTCCACCTGAGGGAAAACGATGTAGCTGCGCATGTGTTTCAGCAGGGCAGACAACACTCTGGACAACACATTGGAAAACATAGGCTGGGACATCCCTGATGCTATGGCCACTGTTGTCTGAAAAGACCCACTTGCCAGGAAATGGAGTACTGACAGCACCTGCTCTAGAGGGGGCATACCTGTGGGATGGCGGATAGCTGACATCAGGTCCGGCTCCAACTGGGCACACAGTTCCAAGATTGTGGCACGGTCCAGTCTGTAGGTGACAATTACATGTCGCTCTTCCATTGTCAACAGGTCCACCAGCGGTCTGTACACCAGAGGATGCCGCCATCTCCTCACCTGCCCCAGCGGATGTGCCCTATGGACGAGAACAGCGAGCAGAGGGTCAGCCAACACTGAGGTACGAAAACACTACTTTATTGCACAAATTTTTAAATCCGCTATGTCCCTGTCGTAATGTGTATGCAAGGCCTAGATATGTGTGACGCATTTAAAATTAATGCCATGTGGCCTCCTGAAATGGCGGCTGCCTGACCAGTAAGGTGGGACAAGGGGATATGACGTAACTGTGCTGGCGTTGTACACTGTCGCAGTAGGCGGTCGAAGACCGCGGCGCAATCCTGCATTGGTTAACATTGGACCCTATGGGTCCCAGGAGCCAATGACGATGTACGGCGGCGGTGACGGTACGCACCGCCGCAGACGTGACCGCCATTTTCTGTCTGTTCCCTCACTTGATACCTGATCTTCGACAGGAGAGGACCTACATTGCAAGTGCTGCTGTGTCATCAGTCTGGAAGAGACAATGGCTCACGTGTCTGCGGAAAGGGCCCCTGCCTTCACCATGGAGAAGTTGGAGAAACTAGTGGATGGGGCCCTCCCCCAGTACACGCAACACTACGGTCCTCCAGACAAACAGATAAGTACACTGTGAGCATGCTGTATGGGCAATGCCTGTGTGGTGTTGTGGATGGAAGAAGGGGGGGGAGAATAAGGCGTGCATGAAACAACGGTGAGTGCATGTGTGTCATGGCCAGGGTAGGAACGCGGGCCAATGACTGTGACGTTCTGGACGGTTATTTCTTCTCCTTTTCCCCTGTACCATTCCTCTAGGTCAGCGCCCACCAGAAGAAGGATATTTGGCGTGCCATCGCCAAGGAAGTCCGGACCCTGGTGGTCCACCACAGACGAAGCACCCACTGCCGGAAAAGATGGGAGGACATTCACCGCTGGAGCAAGAAGACGGCGGAGGCCCAGCTGGGGATGGCCTCCCAACGTGGGAGGGGTGCCCGTCGCACCATGACCCCCCTGATGTTCCGGATCCTGGAGGTGGAGTATCCGGAGTTGGATGGGCACTTGAGGGCATCACAGCAGCCACAAGGGGGTGAGTACACTCATTCAGATGATTCAGTGTGCATTACGAGGTGTCTGGGCGGGGGAGGTGGGCTGTGGGTTCCTTTAGGCCAGAGCGAGTTTAGTTGGCAAGGTCCCTTCGTAAGGCAGGCCATGTGGCACCCCACCCCACCAGTGTTCAGAGGCAACTACACCTAGTAAGGCTCCTGTGACTTCCATGTGTGCATCAATCGGGCATAGGCCTTGTACCCCATGTCCCTGTGATTAATTAGGGAACTCTAAGTGCACGGCGTAGTGCAGAGGTCTTCTGTGTCTGTAGTGTCCGCCAACGGTAGCGGTATTGCATGCACTCTACATGTCTTTCTTCTGTCTTTCCCCCCCTTTTTTTGGTCTCCCTGTTCTTGTGTGCAATAGCATCATCAGGCGGAGGAGCAGTGGCACCGGAGCAGAAGGAAGTGGCATCCCACATGGCCCTGGAGGGTGAGACAACGGAGTCTGAAGCCACCAGAGGGACGGAGGGCGAGGGGAGCTCCACGGCGGGGACAGGAGCTGAGACCAGCAACACAGACTCCTCCTCTGATGGGAGCTCCCTTGCGGTGGCGGGCCCCTCTGTGCCGCCCGCATCTACAGGTACAGCCGCCAACCCCATACCAGCACCACCCTCCCAGCAGCCCCTCAGCGTGTGCCCCGTGGCCGCTCACCCAGGAGGGTGGGCATCTCCTTCGCCCAAGGCACCTCAGCCCCTGCCAGCCATGCTGCCCTCAGTGAGGAGGCTATTGACCTCCTCAGATCCCTCACTGTTGGGCAGTCTACCATTCTGAATGCCATCCAGGGTGTAGAGAGGCAGTTGCAACAGACCAGTGCATACCTGGAGGGCATTCATTCTGGTCAGGCAGCCCAACAGCGAGCTTTTGAGACTCTGGCCTCTGCACTGATGGCAGCCATTGTCCCTGTGTCCAGCCTCCCCCTCCAACTTCCTCCACCCAGACCCAATCCCCTGTACCTTAGCCTATCCCAAGCACACCATCAGACCAGAATGCACACATCTCAACACACACGGGTAGCTCTGGCAAACATAAGCACCACACATCCCACAGGCACACACACAAGCATCATACCCATGCAGACATACCAACAGCTACTGCCTCCACTGTGTCCCCCTCCTCTTCGTCTCCCTCCTCCCTCCTTGTCACGTCTCCACTAACACCTGCATGAACTACATCTTCATCCACTACGTCCATCACCAGCACACCCATCACCACACACCGCTCACATGCAGTCACCACCCCCACTACCATTCACACATCCCCTGTGTCCTCTCCCAGTGTGTATGTGAGCCCACCTCCCAGGGTACACAAACGCAGCCACACACCCACCCAACAGCCATCCACCTCACGACAGCCTCCAGCCCATGCACCTTCACCCAAATTCAGCAAACGTACACCTCCTACAACCACTACTTCCTCCACTCCCAAACCCCCTCCATCTACCCATCCCAGTGTGTCTAAGAAACTTTTCCTGTCCAACCTTGACCTCTTCCCCTCACGTCCCCCACCCCTTCAGTCCCCTAGGGCCCACCTTTCCAGGTCCCAACCCAGCACCTCAGCCACCACATCAGCGGGAACAGTGGTGCCAGCAGTAACCGGCTTCTGGAGTGCGCCAAGCAGCAGGGCAGCCAGTGTGCCAAGGAGCCAGACTATGGACAGTCCCCCACCTCAGAAGCATAAGAAGTTGGCCACAGCCCGGAGGGAGAAGGGTCAAACACCTGCCACCAAGGGCCATCCCAGGACTACAGTTGGGAGTGGGAAGAAAGCTGCGCCACCATCCAAGGTGGGGAAGGGGCACAGAAAGAAAGGGAAGTCACCGCCAACCTGCACGGCGGACACCGCCGCCACCAGCACCGCTGCCCAGAACACCGCCGCCACCAGCACGCTCACTGAGCCACCCACCAGCACCGCAGGCCCATGAGCACCGCAAGCACTGCCGCTACTGAGGCCACCACGAGAAGGATGAAGCACTCTGGGCACCAAGCCCCCTCAGAACCAGTGGAGTATCACATCCACTACCTCAGTCCTTGGCAGGATGAAGCACTTTGGGCACCAAGCCCCCTCCGGAACCAGTGGAGACTGTTATCCACTTGAGAGACTGTGGCTTTGCACTCCCCAGGATAAAGCAGTGGGCAAACCACCCACTTGAGAGACTTGAGAGACTGTGGCTTTGCATTCCCCAGGATTGAACAGTGGACATTGAGCCCCCTCGTGGATCTGGCGTTGTGCACTCTGTAGGAGGCTGGACTGGCTTGTAGTGAGTACCAAGGGGTACTTGCACCTTGCACCAGGCCCAGTTATTCCTTATTAGTGTATAGGGTGTCTAGCAGCTTAGGCTGATAGATAATGGTAGCTTAGCAGAGCAGCTCAGGCTGAACTAGGAGACGTGTGAAGCTACTACAGTACCACTTAGTGTCATATGCACAATATCATAAGAAAACACAATACACAGTTATACTAAAAATAAAGGTACTTTATTTTTATGACAATATGCCAAAGTATCTTAGAGTGTACCCTCAGTGAGAGGATAGGAAATATACACAAGATATATATACACAATAGCAAAAATATGCAGTATAGTCTTAGAAAACAGTGCAAACAATGTATAGTTACAATAGGATGCAATGGGGAAACATAGGGATAGGGGCAACACAAACCATATACTCCAGAAGTGGAATGCGAACCACGAATGGACCCCAAACCTATGTGACCTTGTAGAGGGTCGCTGGGACTATTAGAAAATAGTGAGAGTTAGCAAAATAACCCTCCCCAAGACCCTGAAAAGTGAGTGCAAAGTGCACCAAAGTTCCCCTAAGGACAAAATAGTCGTGTTAGAGGGAGAATGCAAGGAAAACACAAATCAGCAATGCAACAACGATGGATTCCTGACTGAGGGTACCTGTGGAACAAGGGGACCAAGTCCAAAAGTCACAAGCAGCTCGGAGATGGGCAGATGCCCAAGAAATGCCAGCGGTTGGTGCAAAGAAGCTCTTACTAGGCTGAAGAACTGTGAATACTGCAGGAACGACAAGGGCTAGAGACTTCCCCTTTGGAGGATGGATCCACCACGCCTTGGAGAGTCGTGCAGAAGTGTTTTCCCGTCGGATGGACGCCAACAAGCCTTGCTACACGCAAATCGTGCGTTTGGCGTTTTTGGACGCTGCTGGGGCCCAGGAGGGACCAGAAGGTCGCAAATTGGACCTGCAGAGAGAGGGGACGTCGAGCAAGACAAAGAGCCCTCACTGAAGCAGGTAGCATCCGGAGAAGTGCCAGAAACAGGCACTACGAGGATGCGTGAAACGGTGCTCACCGAAGTTGCACAAAGGAGTCCCACGTCGCCGGAGACCAACTTAGAAAGTCGTGCAATGCAGGTTAGAGTGCCGTGGACCCAGGCTTGGCTGTGCACGAAGGATTTCCGCCGGAAGTGCACAGGGGCCGGAGTAGCTTGCAAAGTCGCGGTTCCCAGCAATGCAGCCCAGCGAGGTGAGGCAAGGACTTACCTCCACCAAACTTGGGCTGAAGAGTCACTGGACTGTGGGGGTCACTTGGACGGTGTCGCTGGATTCGAGGGACCTCGCTCGTCGTGCTGAGAGGAGACCCAAGGGACCGGTAATGCAGCTTTTTGGTGCCTGTGGTTGCAGGGGGACGATTCCGTCGACCCACGGGAGATTTCTTCGGAGCTTCTGGTGCAGAGAGGAGGCAGACTACCCCCACAGCATGCACAAGCAGGAAAACAGTCGAGAAGGCGGCAGGATCAGCGTTACAGAGTTGCAGTAGTCGTCTTTGCTACTATGTTGCAGGTTTGCAGGCTTCCAGCGCGGTCAGCGGTCGATTCCTTATCAGAAGGTGAAGAGGGAGATGCAGAGGAACTCGGCTGAGCTCATGCATTCGTTATCTAAAGTTTCCCCAGAGACAGAGACCCTAAATAGCCAGAAAAGAGGGTTTGGCTACCTAGGAGAGAGGAAAGGCTACTAACACCTGAAGGAGCCTATCACAAGGAGTCTCTGACGTCACCTGGTGGCACTGGCCACTCAGAGCAGTCCAGTGTGCCAGCAGCACCTCTGTTTCCAAGATGGCAGAGGTCTGGAGCACACTGGAGGAGCTCTGGACACCTCCCAGGGGAGGTGCAGGTCAGGGGAGTGGTCACTCCCCTTTCCTTTGTCCAGTTTCGTGCCAGAGCAGGGGCTAAGGGGTCCCTGAACCGGTGTAGACTGGCTTATGCAGAATTGGGCACATCTGTGCCCAACAAAGCATTTCCAGAGGCTGGGGGAGGCTACTCCTCCCCTGCCTTCACACCATTTTCCAAAGGGAGAGGGTGTCACACCCTCTCTCAGAGGAAGTTCTTTGTTCTGCCATCCTGGGCCAGGCCTGGCTGGACCCCAGGAGGGCAGCTGCCTGTCTGAGGGGTTGGCAGCAGCTGCAGAGAAACCCCAGGAAGGGCAGTCTGGCAGTACCAGGGTCTGTGCTACAGACCACTGGGATCATGGAATTGTACCAACAATGCCAGGATGGCATAGAGGGGGCAATTCCATGATCATAGACATGTTACATGGCCATATTCGGAGTTACCATGGTGAAGCTACATATAGGTAGTGACCTATATGTAGTGCACGCGTGTAATGGTGTCCCCGCACTCACAAAGTTCAGTGAATTGGCTCTGAACAATGTGGGGGCACCTTGGCTAGTGCCAGGGTGCCCACACACTAAGTAACTTTGCACCTAACCTTTACCAGGTAAAGGTTAGACATATAGGTGACTTATAAGTTACTTAAGTGCAGTGTAAAATGGCTGTGAAATAACGTGGACGTTATTTCACTCAGGCTGCAGTGGCAGGCCTGTGTAAGAATTGTCAGAGCTCCCTATGGGTGGCAAAAGAAATGCTGCAGCCCATAGGGATCTCCTGGAACCCCAATACCCTGGGTACCTCAGTACCATATACTAGGGAATTATAAGGGTGTTCCAGTAAGCCAATGTAAATTGGTAAAATTGGTCACTAGCCTGTTAGTGACAATTTGAAAGTAATGAGAGAGCATAACCACTGAGGTTCTGGTTAGCAGAGCCTCAGTGAGACAGTTAGGCACCACACAGGGAACATATACATGCACGCCTATGAGCACTGGGGCCCTGTGTGACAGGGTCCCAGTGACACATACATATAGGCCACAAACCTATGAGCACTGGGGTCCTGACAAGCAGGATCCCAGTGACACATAACAAACATACTGAAAACATAGGCCCTCATTACGAGCCTGGCGGTCTATGACCGCCAGGCCCGCGGTCGGCGGGAGCACCGCCGACAGCCTGGCGGTGCCCCGCAGGGCATTCTGACCGCGGCGCTTTGGCCGCGGTCAGAAGAGGGAAACTGGCGGTCTCCCGCCAGTTTCCCGCTGCCCCATTGAATCCTCCAAGGCGGCGCAGCTTGCTGCGCCGCCGAGGGGATTCTGACACCCCCTACCGCCATCCTGTTCCTGGCGGGCGAACCGCCAGGAACAGGATGGCGGTAGGGGGTGTCGCGGGGCCCCTGGGGGCCCCTGCAGTGCCCATGCCAATGGCATGGGCACTGCAGGGGCCCCCGTAAGAGGGCCCCGCTCAGTATTTCACTGTCTGCATTGCAGACAGTGAAATACGCGACGGGTGCTACTGCACCCGTCGCACCTTCCCACTCCGCCGGCTCGATTACGAGCCGGCTTCATCGTGGGAAGGTCGTTTTCCCCTGGGCTGGCGGGCGGCCTTTTGCCGGCCGCCCGCCAGCCCAGGGGAAAACTCAAAATACCCGCCGCGGTCTTGCGACCGCGGTACGGTATTTTGGCGGCTCCCGCCAGGCGCGCGGTCACCGCGTCCGGCGGGAGTCGTAATGACCCCCATAGTGTTTTCACTATGAGCACTGAGGCCTGGCTATCAGGATCCCAGTGAGACAGTGAAAACAGTGACAAACACCCTGACATACACTCACAAACAGGCCAAAAGTGGGGGTAACAAGGCTAGAAAGAGGCTACCTTCTCACACACTCATCTAGCTGAGGTGCTCCCCTTCCCTTCCCCCTGAGGTGCCTGTTGTATTTCTATCTGATGCCCCGGCAGTGTTCTCTCCGTTTTGATCGGGTATCGAGTGTGGGCCTCGCCCATGCATTTTGGGCCCAATGGTCCACGGACTTTAATGGTGCCATACCTGGACTTGTATTATTGGTGTATATATTTCTTTATAGTGTATATATATTTTAGAGTACTGGATTTTAATAGATTACAATCGTTCAAATCATTTCCTTTTGTCTTTGCATTCTTCCAGGGGGAGTTGGGGGGAACTGTAATGTATCAACATGTATTTGTGTGTGTGTTGTTGTGGGTGAGGGTGGGGGTGGGGGTGTTGCATGTAGGTGTCACTCTCTTTTCCCTCCCCCCTCCCCTGTGTCGTAGGTGCAGTACTCATCGTGGTCTTCGCTGCCGTCGGTCGTGCTCCTGGTAGAGGAGCAGGAAGACAAAGGCAGGGAGAATCTGGATTTCGGGGTCCATGGTGTCCTGGTTCCTCGTGGGGTGTGTAGAGGTGAGCGTTTTCCCTTACAAGACCTGTTTCCGCCGTGTTTTTGTTCGCAGTGAAACCGCCCCAGAAAAGGTGGCGGATTGGCCTGTTGTAATACTGTGGGCGGTACATTGTGTTCCACCTGTCTGTTGGCCGTTACCGCCCTGGTATTTGTTTGTACCGCCGTGGCGGTTGGAGTGTTAAAGTGGCTGTTTCCGCCATGGTCGTGATTCTATTTTTTTTCCCACCGGCCTGTTGGCGGCTTTAACACCGACCGCCAGGGTTGTAATGACCACCATAATGATTAAAGCAGTTTGATGGTGTCGGAGTTGCCCCATTATTAGCTGCAGAGAGCTTCAGAAGGTGTATATGAAGACTTCACTGAAGGAGGCCCTCGTACCCCTGCACGAATGAACCTCCCTCTGACAGCTCCCAGTGCAAGGCGTGTCATTACCATAATTGGGTGTCATCATATTGTAAGGAGCTTCGGAAGGTGTACATGTGAGATGGCTCGTGTAAGGAAGTCACCAGTACAAAGACATCACTGAAGGAGGCCCTTGTACCCCTGCACCTCCCCCGACAGCTCCCAGCGCAAGGTGCCTCATTAGCATAATTGGGCGTCATCATATTGTAAGGAGCTTCTGAAGGTGTACATGTGAGATGGCTCCTGCAGGGATGTCATAAGTACAAAGACATCACTGAGGGAGGCCCTTGTACCCCTCCACCACTGAACCTCCCATCACAAGGCGCGTTATTGCCATCATGGCGTGCCCCCATATTATAGGGTCACACTGCTTTTGTATTACTGTCGGCCATCATCTGTAATTGTACTTTAACACGCAGCACAACGCACTGCATCGTGGGAATTCATGGATTCATTTGCATAAACTGCTTCCGCGCAGAGGTGTACTTATAATGACGACCTCTGTGAGCTTTTACCGTCACATGGCAGCTGACGGACCAAGGGGCACCGCTGCTGTGCCCACCCGGGATGCATGCACAGGCCTAGATGGTTTTGCCAAACCTGTGAATGGGCAGAAAGCCCTGGCGTGGTATATGAAGAGCTCTCGTATTCACCCAAAGTCAGCACGTCTCGTTTCATTAGAATTATAAAAAAATGAAATGATTATATGCACGTTCATTACAATTTCACCAGTATTGATAGCGTGTATTTGTAAAGCAGAAGAGCAGTTTGGAGCTGAATAATAGATGTTTATCCTTATCTAAGTCAATGGTACGCATTTTATTGACCTCAGAAGGATGAAAGGCTTAGTGGACCCACCTGGATTTGAAGCTGTGGTCAAACACAGGTCCTTGCAGTGGCGACATTAGTCCACTGAGCCACCAGACCCGGTATATCATGTGAGGTAATCAGTGATGTAAACATGTATGCTCGCTGACGTCATAGGTGACGTATCCAGCGGTGTGATCGATGGAACCCCTGGGGATTTCAGAAGTAATGAACGCAGAGTGACGTACTGGGTCTGATCAATGCCTTGATCAGTGCAGTCATTGCTGACTTCAGCTCTGGCGTAAGCAATGACGTCATATGTAGTGACGTGAATAGTGGTGCTCGCCCCCTACCTTCCCACCAGCAAGATCACAGAGGTCACAAAGGGTGTCACCTACCGCCCTGGAGGGAAGGTACTATCGCCCTGGAATATCTGATCGGATCTATGACGGACCCTGGGTCATTGATGAGTTTAATTTACAGCGGATTGAAGGACCCCACAGGAACTGTGGGGCACTGAGAGCCTAGCTCAGTGAGGACCGCCTGGTCCAGCACTTCAGTCTCACTCATACTCACCGAGGGTCCCTCAGTGAGCGGAGAACGCCAGACACCCCCCATCCCCTGGGTCACATCACCTGCTCCCCCTGTGACCTCTGCACCGCACCCCCATGGGCACTGCGCCCCTCCCTGAAAACATCTGAAGACCCCGAGAATACAGCCCCCCAATGTCCAGGAGCACGGGTGGCCCCCTGGCTCCCACAGAGCCCCCACCAGAGGTACTCACAGCCCGACCCGCACCCTGGGCTCTGTCGCCCCCTCTCACCAACCACAGAAGAGCGGGAACACCCCCCGGCTCTCCTGCCAGGAAAGGGAGCATGCAAAGCCCCCTGGAGACCACCAGGAGCACCCCCAGAGCAGTGAAGGCGACACACACCTGCTTTAAAAACAGAGTGCGATCAGCAGGAGCCCCCCCCCGAGAGCTATTCAGCATCATAAAAGATCCACCCCCCACTCACCCCCACCAGCTGCAGGGCCCTAGGGGAAAGAGATTTCCAGATGTTTCTCTAACAAACCCACTGAGCTCTGGAGGGAGACACTTCACCCATCACCAAAAAAAACCTGCGACCTTCACTCCCAGAAGCCCCTCAGTCAAATGCTGCCCTTGTCATAGCACTGAAGAAGCCATGATGGAGGGAACAAGATCTCACAACTCCCATCCCACCCTCTGTGGTGAAGAAGACCGAGGTGGTGTCACACATCTCTGGCTCAGTCGCATCCACCACCCTCTCAAACTTGGACACGGACAACCCACGCCACAGAGGACCCACCAAGCTGAGATCTTCAGACCCATCACAGTCCTCTCTCGCCGGGCGAAGGTACTTGGCAAATGTGTGTGAGGTCAGCTTCATGAGCACCAGGTACCAAAGTACCGACCTCCTCCAGGCCCTTCTCCAGCAGCTTTGGAGCCGGGCCCTGCGCGAAGCAAGGCTCCTCAGGACCGTTGATGGATCCATGCGTGTTATGCACAACGGTGATGCACTTCTGGTGGTGCGGCCTCTCCTAAGTGTTTGAGATGGCCTCCTCACTCCGCGACCAGAAGGCGCACACTTCAAAAACATCGCCCTAGGTTGGCTCCGCTGTTTCCCTCACCAACCAATGCTAACAAGTGAACATTGAAAATTCAGGTTCCCAGCTCACCCTAAACCCATCTGGGTGCCATAGGCTCAGTGGAGGCCCCATCCTGGTTAATATTTATGTAAAGGGACTAGGAGGGCTCCTGTCGAAACACACTGTCGCCTTCTACCCATGTGCCGGCGTTACCCAGGTATATCCCAGACAGCCTTCTGACCCCAGGCACCTGCACATCAGAAGAACACACCTGGGTGAAGAATGTGAAACTAGTGTTCAACTCCCAGGAAAGAAACCGGTCAGCTGGAGACAGAGTGGGATAAACACTGAATAAAACAGGGAATGCACCGAAAAGCATCTATTCAGCAAAATCTGTGGGTGAGGTGACATCTTACACTCACAAGGTAGCACACAGAGGTGGTAGCAAGGGGTTCAATCACCATCTCAGAATCATAGGGGGAACACACATTTACTCTTCATATCGAACCCGAAAATGATAGCTCAAGCTGAGCTTATGTTTAAAAATCAATTCATGTCATCATATACGTCATAAACATGTCATGACTGAATGAATTGTTTGGTTTCCTAACAACTTTGACTGTGTTTGATGAATCATCACAAAACCTTTTTAAAAATAAGTCTCATCCACCCCAGCTACTTCCTGGAAAGTTTCGGGGTGATCTATCAATGGAGCTCAAGAAAAGGGGGATCCCAAGGCACATTTTCTCCAGGCAGTTTTCCACTGGATAATTGAACAGTGATTCAGAAAAAAACGCTGAACGGAATTACTCCAATTTGGAAGAAAACTAGATCTGTACCCGTAAAACGCGTTTTTGTGTTTCGGTGTAAATCTGGTCAGCCATTTTAAAGAAATTAAGGTTCAACATTTATGGATGTGTGTTTCTGCGGGAGTCCAGCGGCAAACAACAAAAAGAAATCTGATTGGCTGGTGCAGCGGATATCCTGCAGGACCGAAAGAGCGGATAGTCGCTGTGTCATGAAGAAAAACGTGGCCGCCGTGGCAGGACTGTGGGACTCAGCTACATTTTTGATAACAACATAAATGAAAACAGCAAAGTATACTGAATTACATAACTAAAGATATCACATTTTTTAAATTCAATTTTTGGGTCGTAGGGGGAGTCTACCAAGCAGGGGTGTAGAATGCACGGTCATTTCTAAGACCCGTTGATGTGGACCAGGAGCCTGTGGAATGGAGTAGAGAGATGTGCCCTTGAAGGGTGGGGACGGTTCAGACCTGAGTCCTGCTTTGTTCCCCCCACAGGTGTTACTGCGGGCTTTTCTGCGGAGCCGTTGAGTGGGGAGGACTCTGGCCCTCGTTTAGAACTTGGCGGTGACGGATATCCCGTCCGCTGAAATCTAAATCCCGTAGGATAGAATGGGAGTGAGAAGATTTTGGCAGACGGGATATCCGTCACTGTTGTGATGGAGTAACCCGTCCACTGAGTTCTAAACTGGGTCCTATATCTTCCTCGTGTGCCTTTGTCTCGGATTCCACTCTCTTGAACTGCCTAGGTCCACCTCCTCTACGAGCTGGATCTGAGTGACAGAGTTTCCTTGACCAGCCTGGGGCCAGTAAAGAAAATATCAGACACTGCTTGAAACCAGCTCCAGAAATGGAGCATTGGGGTCCACTTTGTTGTCTACAAAACTGGGGTACATTCCAGGTAGAAACCAGGGCAATGTGCATTCCTGTTGATCACAGTGGGGTGTGAAATGTGTGAGCTCCAGAGCCAGGGTCCCCTATTGCTGGCTTCTTTCTCAGATGGAGACAACCTGGAGAAGACCCCTGCAAGGTGGGCTAAAGGCCACCTCTTAAAGGAGGAACTGCCTGCTGGAAAAAGGGGATCACTCTACTGTTCCCCATCAACAACTGGACTTGTGATGTCATCAGCCCAGCTGCCTGTGGACTAGGAACCTGCTCATTTTTGGTCCTAACCCTGTGGAGGGGGTGCATTTGACTTGAGAGAAGAGGCTGAATGAGGACTGCGAGGAGGCTGTAACTGGGCGGCCCTGGAGAATGCTGCCTACAAACACAGATCAGTGCCGTGAAGCTCAGACAAAGATGTTGGACCAACTAGAGTTGCCGCGAAGGGCTGCTTTGCTGAGTGAATTGCTACCAACCGCGTGGAACGGCTGTGGAGAGCATTTACACCTGCACGGGTGCCCATGAAGGATCAAGGCACCCATAGCAACCACCTGGACTTCTGCTAGGGGCATCAGCATTTTTCTTTTTGCGGTTTCATACTGCACAAAGTCGACACAAAGGTATCGGAGCGCTTTGCAGGAGCACCAGGTACATTACACAAGGACACATTCATTTTTTGTAGGCACGGGGGGATTAAGGGATTTGCCCAGAGACACAGGATGTTGAGCCAACACCAAGACTCACACCTGGTTCCCCAGCTGCTCCAAACTCATCAGCTCCGGCTGTAGCGCTACATCCAGTGCAGGGACGCAGTGAAGCACTCCAGGTCTTCCAGGAGCAAGGAGGCAGATAACAGTGGAGATCTGTTGAATGCCTTCTCGACTGCTTGAGGAAAGGACAGCTGGTCCCAGTGGACGCGGCGAGACCCTGCAAGTCACAGTACTGTTGAAAGATGCCAAGAGTCTCCTTCGGAGGGACCAAAATCGGATAATAGAAGACAGAGGGAAAACCCTCCTTGGCAATCTTCTAGCTATTGATTAGATTGATTATTGAGTATGATTATAGATAAGATGACTGTAGAAGTGAATAACAAGGCACTATGATCCCCCCTTCCATCATGAAGGATGAAGAGTCAAAAAAGAAGATCCAGAAGTAATCCAACAGCATCTCCAAGCACAAAGCATCAAAAAGTGGGGACAAAAATAGCAAATGGACGATGAACACAATAAAAAATAAGGGATGTTGCATCCACCACTGGTTGACGCCTCAGGTAGATATGGTTTAAGCAGGAATTGACAACACTGGAAAACCCTTCTTTCATTTGTGACGGGGAACCTTGGATAGCCACCTTCTTGACTCCCGGAACACCCCTCCGGGAGACTGCAAGCACAGAGGCACCGGTCTGGTCCCTGCTGCTGGTGTCCAAGTACAGGATGAGTGTGGTGTTCAGAAGACGCCACCTGATCACAAAAGGACGCCTGTAACTTCTGGTAAGCTCTTAACACTCACCATTCTCAGTATAGATGTATGCCCCTGCCGTAGCTCCTGGTTTGTTGGGATGTCTTGGAAAAAAACAACAAACTAAAACGAAGCATGGACATAAGAAGCATCTTCCCAAGAATGCTCACTACGAGGATCATCTTTCCAGTGGATCAGAATTTGAATACAACCTCAAAGCTTTTGAACATCAGAAGTTGGGTGGACCTCATATTACAGTTGTCTTTGCACCATAACTGGCCGAGGTTCAGATGGAAGGTGGCGTTAGGCATCAGGAACATAAGGCTTCAGCTGAGATGAATGAATGAAAGGATGAATCTTCCAAGTACAAATCAATTTTAGTGGAAATGCCCCAGCATTGATATCATGAATTATGACAAATGGACCAAAGAATTGCGGTTGAAACGTAACTGGCAGTAAATGTCCTGGAAGAAAATTAGAATATTGCCAAATTTCCTATCCAGAAGAAAAAGGAAAATGAATCTGATCTTGAGTTAGCAGCATTTCCATCATATTCTCACTGGAATGGTAAACTTGGAGAAACACGTTTTTCTATACTTCTGCAATTGATCAAAATACTCCTTACCCATTAGAACCAAAAGAGCAATGTGAAGAGAAGGAGGAAACACACTTGGATGAAAACCTTGCATAAAAAAAAACTATAAGTATCAAGATTTACTCTATGAGTTGCATTATTGTAAGCAACATTCTGCTATTGGTAAAAAAGACACCCAGTTAATTTGAGCAGTATTACATTAACAATGATGGCCTTACTTTAGACTTTTATTTGTTCGCTCTGTCTGTTCATTTGACTAGGGATGCAAATCAAAAGAAAAAGTTTCTTCAAGTCTCACTGCTTTTACACAGTATTGTTGAACAATGAGAAAGGTATTGGAGACCTCTATCAGATACTATAGTAAGGGATCAATAATGTAGGCCTTCATAATGATCTCGGCTGTAAAAACCGCAGAGATCCGCACTGGCGGCCAATAGAAGATCGCCAGCGCGACTACCCCCAGCTGGCTGCCTAATGTATTCCCCGCTGGGCCGGCGGGCGGAAACAGTGTTTCCGCCAACCGGCCCAGCGGGGAAAAGGGGCGTAACATTGACAGCGGCTCCAAATGGAGCCGCCACCAATGTTGCTGTGCGGCGGGTGCAGCAGCACCCTTCGTGCAAATCACTGCCCGTAAATCGGGCAGTGACCTGCGCGATGGGCCACTGCACAGGGGCCCCTGAGCACCCCTTCCGCCAGCCTTTCCTTGGTGGGGGAACCCGCCAGGGAAAGGCTGGTGGAAAAAGGGATCATTATCCGAGGGGCAGCGCTGCTGTCGGCAAATGATTCCCTCCAGCGTAAGGCTACCTGTCGGCGGCAGCCTGGCAGTGGAGGAGGGCCGCCATAGGCGGCCCTCACTGTCTCCATAATATGGCGGTTCAGACCACCGTGCCGGTGGCAGTCTTTGCCCCCACCGCCGGCATGGCGGTCTGAAACGCCGGGGATCGAAATGACCCCCATAATGTAAAAATATCAGGTTAAAATATTGCAATATTTCTCCAGCTGTAAGTAACTTGAAAAAAGGCAAACATTTTGCCATCTTTGAAAAAATCTATACTATACCTATTACTACACAGTATTCTTCTGAAGAAGGAAGGTCTATTACATGGGTGACTCCTCCGCTATGGTGGAAGAGCGTCGCCTCCTCCCCCGCCAGCAGCAGCAACTGCAAACCTTTTCCAAAAAAACAATAATAAACTACATTTATTGTTGTTTTCTTGTGAAAGGGGCAGGGCAGGGTCATGGGGCTGTGACGAGTATGAAGAGAAGTGCACAGCACTCCCCCTCAGTGCGCATGTGTGTTTGGTCGGACGTCTCGGGTCGGCCAAACACACATGCGCACGGGGTTCTCTCCATCCCTGCAACGCAGGCACTGCATTGCTGGGTTGGAGACAGCAGCCACAAACTTTCAGTCTGCCTCAGAGCGCTCTGGCTGGGTGTAGGAAAGTACCATCTTGCCTGGCATGTTACCCCCATATTTCACTGTATATATGTTGTTTTAATTGTATGTGTCACTGGGACCCTGCCAGCCAGGGCCCCAGTGCTCATAAGTGTGCCCTGTATGTGTTACCTGTGTTATGACTAACTGTCTCACTGAGGCTCTGGTAATCAAAACCTCAGTGGTTATGCTCTCTCGTTTCTTTCCAAATTGTCACTAACAGGCTAGTGACCAATTTAACCAATTTACATTGGCATACTGGAACACCCTTATAATTCCCTAGTATATGGTACTGAGGTACCCAGGGTATTGGGGTTCCAGGAGATCCCTATGGGCTGCAGCATTTCTTTTGCCACCCATAGGGAGCTCTGACAATTCTTACACAGGCCTGCCACTGCAGCCTGAGTGAAATAACGTCCACGTTATTTCACAGCCATTTTACACTGCACTTAAGTAACTTATAAGTCACCTATATGTCTAACCTTTACCTGGTAAAGGTTGGGTGCTAAGTTACTTAGTGTGTGGGCACCCTGGCACTAGCCAAGGTGCCCCCACATTGATCAGGGCCCATTCCCCGGACTTTGTGAGTGCGGGGACACCATTACACTCGTTCACTATACATAGGTCACTACCTATGTATAACTTCACAATGGTAACTCCGAATATGGCCATGTAACATGTCTAAGATCATGGAATTGCCCCACCAATGCCATCCTGGTATTGGGGAGACAATCCCACGATTCCCCGGGTCTCTAGCACAGACCCGGGTACTGCCAAACTGCCTTTCCCGGGGTTTCACTGCAGTTGCTGCTGCTGCCGACCCTTCAGACAGGTTTCTGCCCTCCTGGGGTCCAGCCAGGCTTGGCCCAGGAAGGCAGAACAAAGGACTTCGTCAGAGAGAGGGTGTTACACCCTCTCCCTTTGGAATAAGGTGTCAGGGCTGGGGAGGAGTAGCCTCCCCCAGCCTCTGGAAATGCTTTGATGGGCACAGATGGTGCCCATCTCTGCATAAGCCAGTCTACGCCGGTTCAGGGATCCCTCAGCCCTGCTCTGGCGCAAAACTGGACAAAGGAAAGGGGAGTGACCACTCCCCTGACCTGCACCTCCCCTGGGAGGTGCCCAGAGCTCCTCCAGTGTGCTCCAGACCTTTGCCATCTTGAAAACAGAGGTGCTGCTGGCACACTGGACTGCTCTGAGTGGCCAGTGCCAGCAGGTGACGTCAGAGACTCCTTCTGATAGGCTCTTACCTGTGTTGCTAGCCTATCCTCCTTCCTAAGTAGCCAAACCTCCTTTTCTGGCTATTTAGGGTCTCTGCTTTGGGGAATTCTTTAGATAACGAATGCAAGAGCTCATCAGAGTTCCTCTGCATCTCTCTCTTCACCTTCTGCCAAGGAATCGACTGCTGACCGCGCTGGAAGCCTGCAAAACTGCAAAAAGTAGCAAAGACGACTACTGCGACACTGTAACGCTGATCCTGCCGCCTTCTCGACTGTTTTCCTGGTGGTGCATGCTGTGGGGGTAGTCTGCCTCCTCTCTGCACTGGAAGCTCCGAAGAAATCTCCCGTGGGTCGACGGAATCTTCCCCCTACAACCGCAGGCACCAAAGAACTGCATCATCGGTCCTCTGGGTCTCCTCTCAGCACGACGAGCGAGGTCCCTTGAACTCAGCAACTCTGTCCAAGTGACTCGCACAGTCCAGTGACTCTTCAGTCCAAGTTTGGTGGAGGTAAGTCCTTGCCTCCCCACGCTAGACTGCATTGCTGGGAACCACGTGTTTTGCAGCTACTCTGGCTCCTGTGCACTCACCGAGGATTTCCTTTGTGCCCAGCCAAGCCTGGGTCCCCGGATCTCTAACCTGCATTGCACGACCTCCTGAGTTGTCCTCCGGCGGCGTGGGACTCTCTTGTGCAACTTCGGGTGAGCACCAATTCACTCCACTTTGTAGTGCCTGTTCCGGCACTTTTGTGGGCGCTGCTTGCTTTTGAGTGGCTCTTTGTCTTGCTGGACACCCCCTCTGTCCCCGCACGCAATTGGTGACATCCTGTTCCCTCCTGGGCCACAGCAGCATCCAAAAACCCTAACCATGACCCTTGCAGCTAGCAAGGCTTGTTTGCGGTCTTTCTGCGGGAAAACACTTCTGCACAACTCTTCACGACGTGGGACATCAATCCTCCAAAGGGGAAGTTTCTAGCCCTTGTCGTTCGTGCAGAATCCTCAGCTTCTACCATCTGGTGGCAGCTTCTTTGCATCCACAGCTGGCATTTCCTGGGCATCTGCCCACTCCCGAGTTGATCGTGACTTTTGGACTTGGTCCCCTGGTTCCACAGGTACCCTCGTCTGGAAATCCATTGTTGTTGCATTGCTGGTGTTGGTCTTTCCTGCGGAATTCCCCTATCACGACTTCTGTGCTCTTTGGGGAACTTAGGTGCACTTTGCACCCACTTTTCAGGGTCTTGGGGTGGGCTATTTTTCTAACCCTCACTGTTTTCTTACAGTCCCAGCGACCCTCTACAAGGTCACATAGGTTTGGGGTCCATTCGTGGTTCGCATTCCTCTTCTAGAGTATATGGTTTGTGTTGCCCCTATCCCTATGTGCCCCCATTGCATTCTATTGTGACTATACATTGTTTGCACTGTTTTCTATTGCTATTACTGCATATTTTGGTATTGTGTACATATATCTTGTGTATATTTGCTATCCTCATACTGAGGGTACTCACTGAGATACTTTTGGCATATTGTCATAAAAATAAAGTACCTTTATTTTTAGTATATCTGTGTATTGTGTTTTCTTATGATATTGTGCATATGACACTAGTGGTACTGTAGGAGCTTCACTCGTCTCCTAGTTCAGCCTAAGCTGCTCTGCTAAGCTACCTTTTCTATCAGCCTAAGCTGCTAGACACCCCTCTACACTAATAAGGGATACCTGGGCCTGGTGCAAGGTGTAAGTACCCCTTGGTACTCACTACAAGCCAGTCCAGCCTCCTACACTGGTTGTGCAGCGGTGGGATAAGTACTTTGCAACTACTTACCACTTTTGTCATTGTACTTTTCATAAGAGAAAAATATACAAAACAAGTTCAGTGTATGTACACCTAACCAAAAAGTTTTGCTTTTCTTCTCTCACTTCTTTACTAAGTGCTGAAAAGTACCTCTAAACTTTCAAAAAGTTCTTAAAAAGTTTTAAAAGTTTTTTTTCTGTCCTTTAAAAAAGTTCTGAAAACTTTTTCTTTCTTTTTCTGTCCCTTAAACCTTTTCTATTATGTATGGTACAGGTCAAACTCTGGATCTGTCCAAGACTGCTTATGACCACCTTAGCTGGAAGGCAGCAAGGAGTCTCTGTGTAGAAAGAGGTTTAGGGGTAGGGAAGAATCCCTCTAGAGAACTATTAGTTAACATGCTCGTTGAGCAAGACAGGACTTTTGTTGGCACTTCTGGTGAGAAATTAGCTGATGGTTCCCACTCAGATTCTGGGGCCCCCCTAGCAAAAGATTTGGGAGGGAATCTTTCCAACCTGCCCCTTAGCAGGCCACCTAGCATAACTGGTACTGATGTGAATTCACATCACAGTAAGAGTGTTGCTTCACATCACAGTAATAGTGTTGTTTCTCATCACAGTAGAAGTGTCACTTCTGTAGGCCAGAATGTTAGTGTGCCATCTGTTAGGGCCAGGTCCCCCTCTGTTCATTCACACCATTCTTCTGTTTCAAGGCATGCCCTACCCACCCACCCTGATGACAGAGTGTTAGAAAGGGAGCTCAATAGATTGAGAGTGGAACAATCCAGACTGAAGCTCAAGAAGCAACAGCTAGATTTAGATAGGCAGTCCTTGGAAAGAGAAAGACAGAAATTGGGTTTTGAAACCCATGGTGGCAGCAGCAGTATTCCAAATAGTCATCCTGCAAAAGAGCATGATTCTAGGAATCTGCACAAGATAGTTCCTCCTTACAAGGAGGGGGATGACATTAACAAGTGGTTTGCTGCACTTGAGAGGGCCAGTGTTGTTCAAGAGGTCCCTCAAAGGCAGTGGGCTGGTATCCTATGGCTATCTTTCAGTGGAAAGGGTAGGGATAGGCTCCTTACTGTTAAAGAAAGTATTGCCAATAATTTTACAGTTCTTAAGAATGCACTCCTAGATGGTTATGGCTTAACCACTGAACAGTACAGGATGAAGTTCAGAGAAACCAAAAAGGAGTCTTCACAAGACTGGGTAGACTTTGTTGACCATTCAGTGAAGGCCTTGGAGGGGTGGTTACATGGCAATAAAGTTTCTGACTATGAAAGCCTGTATAACTTAATCCTGAGAGAGCATATTCTTAATAATTGTGTGTCTGATTTGTTACACCAGTACCTGGTAGACTCTGATCTGACCTCTCCCCAAGAATTGGGAAAGAAGGCAGACAAATGGGTCAGAACAAGGGTGAACAGAAAAGTTCATACAGGGGGTGACAAAGATGGCAAGAAGAAGGATGGTAAGTCTTCTGAAAAGGGTGGGGACAAATCTAAAAATGAGTCTTCATCAGGGCCACAAAAACACTCTGGTGGGGGTGGTGGGCCCAAATCCTCTTCAAATCAAAACAAAGAAAAGAAACCATGGTGCTATTTATGTAAAATAAAAGGCCATTGGACAACAGATCCCAGTTGTCTAAAGAAAAGCACCAAGCCTCCTACCACTACAACCCCTGCTGCTACACCTAGGCCCATATTTATACTTTTTGACGCAAAACTGCGCCAACGCAGTTTTGCGTCAAAAAAATTAGAGCCGGCTAACGCCATTCTGAAGCACCATGCGGGCGCCGTATTTATTGAATGACGTTAGCCGGCGTTAGCCGCCGGCGCCGTCTGGTGTGCGTTAAAAAAAACGACGTACACCAGGCAGCGCCGGCGTAGGGGGATATGGAGCTTGGGCGTCAAGAAATGGGGCAAGTCAGGTTGAGGCAATTTTTTCACCTCAACCCGATTTGCGCCATTTTTTTTCACTCCCAACCCCCATAGAAATGACTCCTGTCTTAGCAAAGACAGGAGTCATGCCCCCTTGCCCAATGGCCATGCCCAGGGGACTTCTGTCCCCTGGGCATGGTCATTGGGCATAGTGGCATGTAGGGGGGCACAAATCAGGCCCCCCTATGCCACAAAAAAATAAAAAATAAAAACTTACCTGAACTTACCTTAATGTCCCTGGGATGGGTCCCTCCAGCCTTGGGTGTCCTCCTGGGGTGGGCATGGGTGACAGGGGGTGTCCCTGGGGGCATGGGAGGGCACCTCTGGGCTCCTTCAGAGCCCACAGGTCCCTTAACGCCTGCCTTTTGCAGGCGCTAAAAAACGGCGCAAAAGCGGCCGTACGTCATTTTTTTTGACCCGCCCACTCCCGGGCGTGATTTTTGCCCGGGAGTATAAATCCGACGCACATGCCTCGGAGTCGATTTTTTAGACGGGAACGCCTACCTTGCATATAATTAACGCAAAGTAGGTATCCACGCTAAAAAATTACGCTAACTCCATGGACTTTGGCGCTAGACGCGTCTAACGCCAAAGTATAAATATGGAGTGAGTTTTGCGTCGAAATTGCGTCAAAAAAACGACGCAATTTCGGCGCAAACGGAGTATAAATATGCCCCCTAGTGCCCCTAGTAAGTGGTGGTGGGAGCAAACCTACTAATAGCCAATCCAAGGGAGTAGCTGGGCTCACTTTTGGTAACTTAGTTAGGGTTGGTCTTGTTAGGGAGACCACAGGTCTGTGTTAGTCTCTGAGGGGGCTATTGATTTAGCCACCTTGGTTGCTTGTCCCCTTAATATGGATAAGTACAAGCAACTACCCCTAATAAATGGTGTTGAGGTTCAGGCCTACAGGGACACAGGGGCCAGTGTTACCATGGTAATAGAGAAACTGGTCCACCCTGAACAACACCTACTTGGTCATTAGTACCAAGTAACCGATGCTCATAACAACACTCTTAGCCACCCCATGGCTGTTGTGAATCTCAACTGGGGGGGGTTACTGGTCCAAAGAAAGTTGTGGTTGCCTCAGATTTACCTGTAGACTGTCTATTAGGGAATGATTTCGAGACATCAGCTTGGGCAGATGTGGAGTTGGAGGCTCATGCAGCAATGCTGGGCATTCCAGGGAATATTTTTGCTTTAACCAGGGCTCAGGCCAAAAAGCAAAAACGACAGGGTGACTTGGATCCTGGAAGAATGGACCAAGTGCTCCCTAAAGCTAGGGTTAGTAAAGGTAAAACACTACCTACTATCCCTCCCTCTACAGTGGATTCAACTTCTGAGGAAGAAGAATTTCCACCCTGTGCAGAACCTACACCAGAGGAGCTGGAAGCAGACACTGCTGAGCTTTTGGGTGAAGGGGGGCCTGCCAGGGAGGAGCTGAGTGTGGCACAGCATACCTATCCAACACTAGAGGGTCTAAGGCAGCAAGCTGTCAAACAAGCAAATGGGGATGTCAGTGACTCTCACAGAGTTTACTGGGAGGATAACCTTTTGTACACTGAAGCAAGGGATCCAAAACCTGGAGCTGCCAGGAGATTGGTGATTCCTCAGGAGTACAGAAAGTTCCTCCTAACTCTAGCCCACGACATTCCCTTAGCTGGACATTTGGGTCAAATGAAAACTTGGGACAGGCTTGTTCCCTTGTTTCATTGGCCTAGAATGTCAGAGGACACAAAGGAATTTTTTAAGTCCTGTGAAACCTGTCAAGCCAGTGGCAAGACAGGTGGCACTCCAAAGTCACCCCTTATTCCGCTGCCTGTGGTTGGGGTTCCCTTTGAAAGGGTAGGGGTTGACATAGTTGGCCCCCTTGACCTTCCTACTGCATCAGGCAATAGGTTTATCTTGGTGGTAGTGGACCATGCCACCAGATATCCTGAAGCAATTCCTCTAAGGACCACTACAGCTCCTGCAGTGGCAAAGGCCCTCCTGGGAATATTTTCCAGGGTGGGCTTCCCAAAAGAGGTGGTATCAGACAGGGGAAGCAATTTCATGTCTGCTTACTTAAAGGCCATGTGGAAGGAATGTGGTGTGACATACAAGTTCACCACACCCTATCATCCACAAACAAATGGACTGGTGGAGAGATTTAGCAAAACTCTCAAAGGCATGATTATGGGACTCCCTGAAAAACTCCGCAGGAGATGGGATATCTTGTTACCTTGCCTCCTTTTTGCTTACAGGGAGGTACCCCAAAAAGGAGTGGGCTTCAGCCCCTTTGAACTCCTATTTGGACACCCTGCGAGAGGTCCTCTAACACTTGTTAAGGAGGGTTGGGAACAACCTTTAAAAGCTCCAAAGCAAGACATAGTGGACTATGTACTTTGCCTCAGATCTAGGATGCCTGAGTACATGAAAAAGGCCAGTAAAAACCTTCAGGCCAGCCAAGAGCTCCAAAAGCAATGGCATGACCAGAAGGCTGTTTTGGTTCAGTACCAACCAGGGCAGAAAGTGTGGGTCTTGGAGCCTGTGGCACCAAGAGCACTCCAAGACAAATGGAGTGGACCCCACATAATTGTTGAAAAGAAGGGTGAAGTCACCTACTTAGTTGACTTAGGCACTGCCAGGAGTCCCCTTAGGGTGCTCCATGTCAATCGCCTGAAACCCTACTATGACAGGGCTGATCTCACCCTGCTCATGGCAACAGATGAGGGACAGGAAGAAGAGAGTGACCCTCTCCCTGATCTCTTCTCTTCCACAGAACAAGATGCTCTAGTGGAAGGTGTAGTTTTGGCAGATTGTCTTACTGCTGAGCAGAAAGACCACTGCATAAATCTCCTGGGTTAGTTTTCTTAACTCTTCTCTACTGTGCCAGGCACCACTTCTTGGTGTGAGCACACTATAGATACTGGAGACAGCTTGCCTGTCAAAAGTAAGATCTATAGGCAGCCTGACCATGTCAGAGACTGCATAAAGCAAGAAGTGCAGAAAATGCTTGAACTGGGAGTGGTTGAGCACTCTGAAAGTCCATGGGCCTCTCCTGTGGTACTTGTACCAAAACTCATTCCAAGGATGGAAAGAAGGAAATGCGGTTTTGTGTAGACTATAGAGGCCTCAACCAGGTAACCAAAACTGATGCTCACCCTATACCCAGGGCAGATGAGCTAATAGATACACTGGCATCTGCCAAGTATCTAAGCACCTTTGATTTGACTGCAGGGTATTGGCAGATCAAGTTATCAGAGGATGCAAAAGCAAAAACTGCATTTTCAACCATTGGAGGCCATTACCAATTCACAGTAATGCCTTTTGGATTGAAAAATGCACCTGCCACTTTTCAAAGGTTGGTGAACACAGTCCTGCAAGGGCTGGAAGCTTTTAGTGCAGCATATCTAGATGATATAGCTGTCTTTAGCTCCAGCTGGGATGATCACCTGGTCCACATTTGGAAAGTTTTGGAGGCCCTGCAAAAGGCAGGCCTCGCTATCAAGGCTTCAAAGTGCCAGATAGGGCAGGGGAAAGTGGTTTATCTGGGACACCTGGTAGGTGGAGAACAGATTGAACCACTTCAGGGGAAAATCCAAACTATTATAGATTGAGTTCCCCCTACAACTCAGACTTAGGTGAGAGCCTTCTTAGGCCTCACTGGGTATTACAGGAGGCTCATAAAGAACTATGGCTCCATTGCAGCCCCTCTTAATGGCCTCACATCTAAGAAAATGCCTAAAAAGGTATTATGGACAGCTAGCTGTCAGAAAGCTTTTGAGGAGCTGAAGCAGGCCATGTGCTCTGCACCTGTCCTGAAAAGCCCCTGTTACTCCAAAAAATTCATTGCCCAGACTGATGTATCTGAATTAGGGGTAGGGGCAGTCTTATCACAACTTACTTCTGAGGGCCAGGATCAACCTGTTGCTTTTATCAGCAGGAGGTTGACCCCTAGAGAAAAGCATTGGTCTGCCATAGAGAGGGAGGCCTTTGCTGTGGTCTGGGCACTGAAGAAGTTGAGACCATACCTGTTTGGCACTCACTTCATTGTTCAGACAGACCACAAACCTCTACTTTTGCTAAAACAAATGAAAGGTGAAAACCCTAAATTGTTGAGGTGGTCCATATCCCTACAGGGAATGGATTATACAGTGGAACATAGACCTGGGAGTACCCACTCCAATGCAGATGGACTCTCCAGATATTTCCACTTAGACAATGAAGACTCATCAGGTCATGGCTAGTCTTATTGTCCTTCGTTTGGGGGGGGGGTTGTGTAGGAAAGTACCATCTTGCCTGGCATGTTACCCCCATATTTCACTGTATATATGTTGTTTTAGTTGTATGTGTCACTGGGACCCTGCCAGCCAGGGCCCCAGTGCTCATAAGTGTGCCCTGTATGTGTTACCTGTTTTATGACTAACTGTCTCACTGAGGCTCTGGTAATCAGAACCCCAGTGGTTATGCTCTCTCATTTCTTTCCAAATTGTCATTAACAGGCTAGTGACCAATTTAACCAATTTACATTGGCATACTGGAACACCCTTATAATTCCCTAGTATATGGTACTGAGGTACCCAGGGTATTGGGGCTCCAGGAGATCCCTATGGGCTGCAGCATTTCTTTTGACACCCATAGGGAGCTCTGACAATTCTTACACAGGCCTGCCACTGCAGCCTGAGTGAAATAACGTCCACGTTATTTCACAGCCATTTTACACTGCACTTAAGTAACTTATAAGTCACCTATATGTCTAACCTTTACCTGGTAAAGGTTGGGTGCTAAGTTACTTAGTGTGTGGGTGTAGGAGGCTGGACTGGCTTGTAGTGAGTACCAAGGGGTACTTACACCTTGCACCAGGCCCAGGTATCCCTTATTAGTGTATAGGGTGTCTAGCAGCTTAGGCTGATAGATAATGGTAGCTTAGCAGAGCAGCTTAGGCTGAACTAGGAGACGAGTGAAGCTCCTACAGTACCACTAGTGTCATATGCACAATATCATAAGAAAACACAATACACAGATATACTAAAAATAAAGGTACTTTATTTTTATGACAATATGCCAAAAGTATCTCAGTGAGTACCCTCAGTATGAGGATAGCAAATATACACAAGATATATGTACACAATACCAAAATATGCAGTAATAGTATTAGAAAACAGTGCAAACAATGTATAGTTACAATAGGATGCAATGGGGACACATAGGGATAGGGGCAACACAAACCATATACTCCAAAAGTGGAATGCGAACCACGAATGGACCCCAAACCTATGTGACCTTGTAGAGGGTCGCTGGGACTGTAAGAAAACAGTTAGGGATAAAAAAATAGCCCACCCCAAGACCCTGAAAAGTGAGTGCACAGTGCACTAAAGTTCCCCAAAGGACATAGAAGTCGTGATAGGGGAATTCTGCAGGAAAGACACAAATCAGCAATGCAACAACGATGGATTTCCAAACGAGGGTACCTGTGGAACAAGGGGACCAAGTCCAAAAGTCACAAGCAAGTCGGAGATGGGCAGATGCCCAGGAAATGCCAGCTGTGGGTGCAAAGAAGCTGCTACTGGACAGTAGAAGCTGAAGATTCTTCAGAAACGACAAGGGCTAGGAACTTCCCCTTTGGAGGACGGATCCCTCACGCTGTGGAGAGTTGTGCAGAAGTATTTTCCTGAAGAAAGACCGCCAACAAGCCTTGCTAGCTGCAAATCATGCGGTTAGGGTTTTTGGATGCTGCTGTGGCCCAGGAGAGACCAGGATGTCGCCAATTCCGTCTGGGGACAGACGGGGCGTCGAGCAAAACAAGGAGCCCTCTCAGAAGCAGGCAGCACCCGCAGAAGTGCCAGAACAGGTACTACAAAGTGGAGTGAAATGGTGCTCACCCGAAGTTGCACAAAGGAGTCCCACGTCGCCGGAGGACAACTTAGGAGGTCGTGCAATGCAGGTTAGAGTTCCGTGGACCCAGGCTGGACTGTGCACAAAGGATTTCCGCCGGAAGTGCACGGAGGCCGGAGTAGCTGCAAAAGTCGCGGTTCCCAGCAATGCAGTCTGGCGTGTGGAGGCAAGGACTTACCTCCACCAAACTTGGACTGAAGAGTCACTGGACTGTGGGAGTCACTTGGACAGAGTTGCTGGAATCAAGGGACCTCACTCGTCGTGCTGAGAGGAGACCCAGGGTACCGGTGATGCACTTCTTTGGTGCCTGCGGTTGCAGGGGGATGATTCCGTCGACCCACGGGACATTTCTTCAGAGCTTCTAGTGCAGAGAGGAGGCAGAGTACCCCCACAGCATGCACCACCAGGAAAGCAGTCGAGAAGGTGGCAGGATCAGCGTTACAGAGTTGCAGTAGTCGTCTTTGCTACTTTGTTGCAGTTTTGCAGGCTTCCAGCGCGGTCAGCAGTCGATTCCTTGGCAGAAGGTGAAGAGAGAGATGCAGAGGAACTCGGATGAGCTCTTGCATTCGTTATCTAAGGAATCCCCAAAGACAGAGACCCTAAATAGCCAGAAAAGAGGGTTTGGCTACTTAGGAGAGAGGATAGGCTAGCAACACCTGAAGGAGCCTATCAGAAGGAGTCTCTGACGTCACCTGCTGGCACTGGCCACTCAGAGCAGTCCAGTGTGCCAGCAGCACCTCTGTTTCCAAGATGGCAGAGGTCTGGAGCACACTGGAGGAGCTCTGGGCACCTCCCAGGGGAGGTGCAGGTCAGGGGAGTGGTCACTCCCCTTTCCTTTGTCCAGTTTCGCGCCAGAGCAGGACTGAGGGGTCCCTGAACCGGTGTAGACTGGCTTATGCAGAAATGGGCACAATGTGTGCCCATGAAAGCATTTCCAGAGGCTGGGGGAGGCTACTCCTCCCCTGCCTTCACACCATTTTCCAAAGGGAGAGGGTGTAACACCCTCTCTCAGAGGAAGTCCTTTGTTCTGCCATCCTGGGCCAAGCCTGGCTGGACCCCAGGAGGGCAGAAACCTGTCTGAGGGGTTGGCAGCAGCAGCAGCTGCAGTGAAACCCCGGGAAAGGCAGTTTGGCAGTACCCAGGTCTGAGCTACAGACCTGTGGGATCATGGGATTGTGCCAACTATGCCAGGATGGCATAGAGGGGGCAATTCCATGATCATAGACATGTTACATGGCCATATTCGGAGTTACCATTGTGAAGCTACATATAGGTAGTGACCTATATGTAGTGCACGCGTGTAATGGTGTCCCCGCACTCACAAAGTCCGGGGAATTGGCCCTGAACAATGTGGGGGTACATTGGCTAGTGCCAGGGTGCCCACACACTAGGGCCCATATTTATACTTTTTGACGCTAAACTGCGCTAACGCAGTTTAGCGTCAAAAAGTTTTGCGCCGGCTAACGCCATTCTGAAGCGCCATGCGGGCGCCGTATTTATTGAATGGCGTTAGCCGGCGCAAGCAGACCGGCGCTGCCTGGTGTGCGCGAGAAAAACCACGTACACCAGGCAGCGCCGGCGTAGGGGGAAAATGGCGCATGGGCGTCTTAAAATGGGGCAAGTCAGGTTACGTCGAAAAAATCATCGTAACCCGACTTGCGCCATTTATTTTCGACGCCCATCCCCCATCAACATGACTCCTATCATTGTAAAGATAGGAGTCATGCCCCCTTGCCCAATGGCCATGCCCAGGGGACTTCTGTCCCCTGGGCATGGTCATTGGGCATAGTGGCATGTAGGGGGGCACAAATCAGGCCCCCCTATGCCACAAAAAAAAAAAAAAAATACTTACCTGAACTTACCTTAATGTCCATGGGATGGGTCCCTCCGTCCTTGGGTGTCCTCCTGGGGTGGGCAAGGGTGGCAGGGGGGGTCCCTGGGGGCAGGGGAGGGCACTCTGGGCTCATTTTGAGCCCACTTGTCCCTTAACGCCATGCCTGACCCAGGCGTTAAAAAGCGGCGCAAATGCGCCGTTTTTAGCCACGCCCACTCCCGGGCGTCTCTTTTGCCCGGGAGTATAAATACCACGTAAAGGCCTGGGAGTCATTTTTTTGACGGGAACGCCTCCCTTGCATATCATTAACGCAAGGAAGGGGTTCACGCTAAAAAATGACGCACATTCTGGGAACTTTGGCGCTATACGCCTCTAACGCCATAGTATAAATATGGCGTTAGTTGGCGTTAGTTTAGCGTCAAATTTGCGTCGAAAAAAACGACGCAAATTCGGCGCAAACGGAGTATAAATACGGCCCTAAGTAACTTAGCACCCAACCTTTACCAGGTAAAGGTTAGACATATAGGTGACTTATAAGTTACTTAAGTGCAGTGTAAAATGGCTGTGAAATAACGTGGACGTTATTTCACTCAGGCTGCAGTGGCAGGCCTGTGTAAGAATTGTCAGAGCTCCCTATGGGTGGCAAAAGAAATGCTGCAGCCCATAGGGATCTCCTAGAACCCCAATACCCTGGGTACCTCAGTACCATATACTAGGGAATTATAAGGGTGTTCCAGTAAGCCAATGTAAATTGGTAAAATTGGTCACTAGCCTGTTAGTGACAATTTGAAAGAAATGAGAGAGCATAACCACTGAGGTTCTGATTAGCAGAGCCTCAGTGAGACAGTTAGTCATAACACATTCAGGCACACTTATGAGCACTGGGGCCCTGGCTGGCAGGGTCCCAGTGACACATACAACTAAAACAACATATATACAGTGAAAAATGGGGGTAACATGCCAGGCAAGATGGTACTTTCCTACACAACCCCCCCCCCCCAAACGAAGGACAATAAGACTAGCCATGACTTGATGAGTCTTCATTGTCTAAGTGGAAATATCTGGAGAGTCCATCTGCATTGGAGTGGCTACTCCCAGGTCTATGTTCCACTGTGTAGTCCATTCCCTGTAGGGAAATGGACCACCTCAACAATTTAGGATTTTCACCTTTCATTTGTTTTAGCCAAAGTAGAGGTTTGTGGTCTGTTTGAACAATGAAGTGAGTGCCAAACAGGTATGGCATCAACTTCTTCAGTGCCCAGACCACAGCAAAGGCCTCCCTCTCAATGGCAGACCAACGCTTTTCTCTAGGGGTCAACCTTCTACTAATAAAAGCAACAGGTTGATCCTGGCCCTCAGAATTAAGTTGTGATAGGACTGCCCCTACTCCTAATTCAGATGCATCAGTTTGGACATAGAATTTTTTTGAGTAACAAGGGCTTTTCAGGACAGGTGCAGAGCACATGGCCTGCTTCAGCTCCTCAAAAGCTTTCTGACTGTTTGCTGTCCATAATACCTTTTTAGGCATTTTCTTGGATGTGAGGTCATTAAGAGGGGCTGCAATGGAGCCATAGTTCTTAATGAACCTCCTGTAATACCCAGTGAGGCCTAGGAAGGCTCTCACCTGAGTCTGAGTAGTAGGGGGAACCCAACTATAATAGTTTGGATTTTCCCCTGAAGTGGTGCAATCTGTTCCCCACCAACAAGGTGTCCCAGATAAACCACCTTCCCCTGCCCTATCTGGCACTTTGAAGCCTTGATAGTGAGGCCTGCCTTTTGCAGGGCCTCTAAAACTTTCCATAGGTGGACCAGGTGATCATCCCAACTGGAGCTAAAGACAGCTATATCGTCCAGATATGCTGCACTAAAAGCTTCCAGCCCTTGCAGGACTGTGTTCACCAACCTCTGAAAAGTGGCAGGTGCATTTTTCAATCCAAAAGGCATTACTGTGAATTGGTAATGACCTCCAATGGTTGAAAATGCAGTTTTTGCTTTAGCATCTTCTGATAATTTGATCTGCCAATACCCTGCAGTCAAGTCAAAAATGCTTAGATACTTGGCAGATGCCAGTGTATCTATGAGCTCATCTGCCCTGGGTATAGGATGAGCATCAGTTTTGGTTACCTGGTTGAGACCTCTGTAGTCAACACAAAACCGCATTTCCTTCTTTCCATCTTTGGAATGAGGTTTTGGTACAAGTACCACAGGAGAAGCCCATGGACTTTCAGAGTGCTCAACCACTCCTAGTTCTAACATTTTCTGCACCTCTTGCTTTATGCAGTCTCTGACATGGTCAGGCTGCCTATAGATTTTACTTTTGACAGGCAAGCTGTCTCCAGTATCTATAGTGTGCTCACACCAAGAAGTGGTACCTGGCACAGTAGAGAAGAGTTCAGAAAACTGACCCAGGAGGTTTATGCAATGGTCTTACTGCTCAGCAGTAAGACAATCAGCCAAAACTACACCTTCCACTAGAGCATCTTGTTCTGTGGAAGAGAAGAGATCAGGGAGAGGGTCACTCTCTTCTTCCTGTCCCTCATCAGTTGCCATGCGCAGGGTGAGATCAGCCCTGTCATAGTAGGGTTTCAGGCGATTGACATGGAGCACCCTAAGGGGACTCCTGGCAGTTCCTAAGTCAACTAAGTAGGTGACATCACCCTTTTTCTCAACAATTGTGTGGGGTCCACTCCATTTATCTTGGAGTGCTCTTGGGGCCACAGGCTCCAAGACCCACACTTTCTGCCCTGGTTGGTACTGAACCAAAACAGCCTTCTGGTCATGCCATTGCTTTTGGAGCTCTTGGCTGGCCTGAAGGTTTTTACTGGCCTTTTTCATGTATTCAGCCATCCTTGATCTGAGGCCAAGTACATAATCCACTATATCTTGCTTTGGAGCTTTTAAAGATTGTTCCCAACCCTCCTTGACAAGTGTTAGTGGACCCCTCACAGGGTGTCCAAAGAGGAGTTCAAAGGGGCTGAAGCCCACTCCTTTCTGGGGTACCTCCCTGTAGGCAAAAAGGAGGCATGGTAAAAGGATATCCCATCTCCTGCGGAGTTTTTCAGGGAGTCCCATAATCATGCCTTTGAGAGTTTTGTTAAATCTGTCCACCAGTCCATTCGTTTGTGGATGATAGGGTATAGTGAACTTGTATGTCACACCACACTCCTTCCACATGGCCTTTAAGTAAGCAGACATGAAATTGCTTCCACTGTCTGATACCACCTCTTTTGGGAAGCCCACCCTGGAAAATATTCCCAGGAGGGCCTTTGCCACTGCAGGTGCTGTAGTGGTCCTTAGAGGAATAGCTTCAAGATATCTTGTGGCATGGTCCACTACCACCAAGATAAACATATTGCCTGAAGCAGTAGGAGGGTCAAGGGGGCCAACTATGTCAACCCCTACCCTTTCAAAGGGAACCCCAACCACAGGTAGTGGAATAAGGGGTGCCTTTGGAGTGCCACCTGTCTTGCCACTGGCTTGACAGGTTTCACAGGACTTGCAAAATTCTTTTGTGTCCTCTGACATTCTAGGCCAATGAAACAAGGGTACAAGTCTGTCCCAAGTTTTCATTTGTCCTAAATGTCCAGCTAGGGGAATGTCGTGGGCTAGAGTTAGGAGGAACTTTCTGTACTCCTGAGGAATCACTAACCTCCTGGCAGTTCCAGGTTTAGGATCCCTTGCTTCAGTGTACAAGAGGTTGTCCTCCCAGTAAGCTCTGTGAGAGACACTGACATCCCCATTAGCTTGTTTGACAGCTTGCTGTCTTAGACCCTCTAGTGTGGGACAGGTTTGCTGTGCCACACTCAGCTCCCCCCTGGCAGGCCCCCCTTCACCCAAAAGCTCAGCAGTGTCTGCTTCCAGCTCCTCTGGTGTAGGTTCTGCACAGGGTGGAAATTCTTCTTCCTCAGAAGTAGAATCCACTGTAGAGGGAGGGATGGTAGGTAGTGCTTTACTTCTACTAGCCCTAGCTTTAGGGAGCACTTGGTCCATTGTTCCAGGATCCAAGTCACCCTGTCCTTTTTGCTTTTTGGCCTGAGCCCTGGTTAAAGCAAAAATATGCCCTGGGATGCCCAGCATTGCTGCATGGGCCTCCAACTCCACATCTGACCAAGCTGATGTCTCCAAATAATTTCCTAGTAGACAGTCTACAGGTAAATCTGATGCTACCACAACTTTCTTTGGACCAGTAACCTCCCCCAGTTGAGATTTACAACAGCCATGGGGTGGCTAAGTGTGTTGTTGTGAGCATCGGTTACTTGGTACTGGTGACCAAGTAGGTGTTGTTCAGGGTGGACCAGTTTCTCTATTACCATTGTAACACTGGCACCAGTGACCCTGTAGGCCTGAACCTCAACACCATTTATTAGGGGTAGTTGCTTGTACTCATCCATGTTAAGGGGACAAGCAACTAAGGTGGCTAAATCAATAGCCCCCTCAGAGACTAACACAGCCTCTGTGGTCTCCCTAACAAGACCAACCCCAACTAAGTCACCAAAAGTGAGCCCAGCTACTCCCTTGGATTGGCTATTAGTAGGCTTGCTCCTACCACCACTGCTATTAGTAGGGACACTAGGTGTAGCAGTAGGGGTTGTAGTGGTAGGAAGCTTGGTGCTTTTCTTTGGACAACTGGGATCTGTTGTCCAATGGCCTTTTATTTTACATAAATAGCACCATGGTTTCTTTTCTTTGTTTTGATTAGAAGAGGATTTTGGCCCACCACCCCCACCAGTTTTTGTGGGCCTGATGAAGACTCATTTTTAGATTTGTCCCCACCCTTGTCAGAAGACTTACCATCCTTCTTCTTGTTGCCATCTTTGTCACCCCTGTATGAACTTTTCTGTTCACCCTTGTTCTGACCCATTTGTCTGCCTTCTTTCCCAATTCTTGGGGAGAGGTCAGATCAGAGTCCACCAGGTACTGGTGCAACAAATCAGACACACAGTTATTAAGTATATGCTCTCTCAGGATCAAGTTATACAGGCTTTCACAATCAGTAACTTTACTGCCATGTAACCACCCCTGCAAGGCCTTCACTGAATGGTCAACAAAATCAACCCAGTCTTGTGAAGACTCCTTTTTGGTCTCTCTGAACTTCATCCTGTACTGTTCAGTGGTTAAGCCATAACCATCCAGGAGTGCATTCTTAAGAACTTTGTAATCATTGGCTTCACTTTCTTTCACAGTAAGGAGCCTATCCCTACCCTTTCCACTAAATGATAGCCATAGGATAGCAGCCCACTGCCTTTGAGGGACATCCTGTACAGCACAGGCCCTCTCAAGTGCAGCAAACCACTTGTTAATGTCATCCCCCTCCTTATAAGGGGGAACTATCTTGTGCAGATTCCTAGAATCATGCTCTTTTGCAGGATGACTATTGGGAATACTGCTGCTGCCACCATGGGTTTCTAAACCCAACTTCTGTCTTTCTTTCTCTACTTCTAAGGACTGTCTATCCAAATCCAGCTGTTGCTTCTTGAGCTTCAGTCTGGTTTGTTCCACTCTCAATCTATTGAGCTCCCTTTCTAACAATCTGTCATCAGGGTGGGTGGGAGGGACATGTCTAGAAACAGAAGTATGATGAGAAAGGACAGAAGGAGACCTGTCCCTAACAGAAGGCACCCTAATAGCTTGACTAACAGAAACAGCACTTCTACTGTGATGAGAAGGGATACTCTTACTGTGATGTGAGACAACACTATCAGTATGGTGTGTCTCTACATCAGTACCAGCTATGCTAGGTGGCTTGCTAGGGGGCAGGCTTGGAAGTTTCCCTCCCACTTCTTTAGCTAGGGGAGCCCCAGAGTGGGAACCATCAGCTAACTTTTCAACAGGAGTGCCAGCTGTGGCCTTATCCTGTTCAATAAGCATATTCACTAACAGTTCTCTAGAAGGATTCTTCCTTACACTTAAACCTCTATCTATGCAGAGACTCTATGCTTCTTTCCATCTAAGGTTATCATAAGCAAGTTTGGACAGATCAACAGTTTGGCCTGTGCCAGATATTTTAGACAGTGTTTAAGTGACAGAAAAAGTGAAGAAAAAGTTTTTCAGAATTTTTAGAAAGACAGAAAAAAACTTTTAAAACTTTTTAAGAACTTTTTAGAAAGTTAGAGGTACTTTTCAGCACTTTAGAAAAGAAGTGGGAAAAGAAATGCAAAACATTTTGGTTAGGTGTACATACACTGAACTTGTTTTGTATATTTTTCTCTTATGAAAAGTACAATGACAAAAGTGGTAAGTAGTTACAAAGCACTTATCCCACCACTGCACAACCAATGTAGGAGGCTGGACTGGCTTGTAGTGAGTACCTAGGGGTACTTACACCTTGCACCAGGCCCAGTTATCCCTTATTAGTGTATAGGGTGTCTAGCAGCTTAGGCTGATAGATAATGGTAGCTTAGCAGAGCAGCTTAGGCTGAACTAGGAGACGAGAGAAGCTCCTACAGTACCACTAGTGTCATATGCACAATATCATAAGAAAACACAAAACACAGATATACTAAAAATAAATGTACTTTATTTTTATGACAATATGCCAAAAGTATCTGAGTGAGTACCCTCAGCATGAGGATAGCAAATATACACAAGATATATGTACACAATACCAAAATATGCAGTAATAGTATTAGAAAACAGAGCAAACAATGTATAGTTACAATAGGATGCAATGGGGACACATAGGGATAGGGGCAACACAAACCATATACTCCAAAAGTGGAATGCGAACCACGAATGGACCCCAAACCTATGTGACCTTGTAGAGGGTCGCTGGGACTGTAAGAAAACAGTTAGGGTTAGAAAAATAGCCCACCCCAAGACCCTGAAAAGTGAGTGCAAAGTGCACTAAAGTTCTCCAAAGGACATAGAAGTCGTGATAGGGGAATTCTGCAGGAAAGACACATATCAGCAATGCAACAACAATGGATTTCCAAACGAGGGTACCTGTGGAACAAGGGGACCAAGTGCAAAAGTCACAAGCAAGTCGGAGATGGGCAGATGCCCAGGAAATGCCAGCTGTGGGTGCAAAGAAGCTGCTACTGGACAGTAGAAGCTGAAGATTCTGCAGGAACGACAAGGGCTAGAGAATTCCCCTTTGGAGGATGGATCCGTCACACCGTGGAGAGTTGTGCAGAAGTGTTTTCCTGAAGAAAGACCGCCAACAAGCCTTGCTAGCTGCAAATCGTGCGGTTAGGGTTTTTGGATGCTGCTGTGAACCAGGAGGGATCAGGATGTCGCCAATTGCGTCTGGGGACAGAGAGGGCGTCAAGCAAGACAAGGATCCCTCTCAGAAGCAGGCAGCACCCGCAGAAGTGCCGGAACATGCACTACGAAGTGGAGTGAAACGGTGCTCACCCGAAGTCGCACAAAGGAGTCCCACGTCGCCGGAGGACAACTTAGGAGGTCGTGCAATGCAGGTTAGAGTGCCGTGGACCCAGGCTGGACTGTGCACAAAGGATTTCCGCCGGAAGTGCACGGAGGCCGGAGTAGCTGCAAAAGTCGCGGTTCCCAGCAATGCAGTCTGGCGTGGGGAGGCAAGGTTTTACCTCCACCAAACTTGGACTGAAGAGTCACTGGACTGTGGGAGTCACTTGGAGAGAGTTGCTGGATTCAAGGGACCTCACTCGTTGTGCTGAGAGGAGACCCAGAGGACCAGTGATGCAGTTCTTTGGTGCCTGCGGTTGCAGGGGGACGATTCCGTCGACCCACGGGAGATTTCTATAGGTCCTTACACCATTAGCTCCCCTCTCATTCTTACTTCAGCCTGTAGTGAGAATTTATTGGGTTTGGACCTATTAAAGAAATTGTACGCCACCATTTAATTGCTCTCCGGATGGAGTTCATGTCACTCTAGGTCCAAATATTTCCCCGTCACAATTTTTGTCAAAACCACTTCCACCCGAACTTCGAGATTTGCCAGACATTTTATGGGCCACACATAAGGACGATGTTGGATGTTTGGACATACCACCGTATGTCATACGCTTGAAAGCCAATGCAAATTGCCTCGTCTTCCCCAATACAAATTATCCCAACACATTGAACAACAACTCAAAAATATTGTGACCCAGTTGACTGATTTGGGTGTCATTGAAGAAACGCGTGGTAATGATTGTAACAGTCCTGCCCTTCCTCACAAACAGTTAGGAGCGCACCTGCCTGACATCCCAGCAATTAATCTGCCCCATTGCATCATGGTAGATGTAGTATCTTCAAAAAACGAACTCCATTAATTTTTAAATATTTCACCTTTAAGTAGGTACAGCCTTTACTGTGCATCTCTGGACACATGTGTTTCTGGGTTAGTCCCTTCTTCAGCAGAGAACATATTTGCGGGGTGCTGGGAATGCTGCCATAAATCACCCGGTTTCAGTACATCTTCCCTGGCCTGCTGGTGCCTGCTCCAGAGCTCGTCAGCCCAATAGCTCAAGGGAGCCTTTAAAGTCACAAACAGTTAGGAGCGCACCTGCCTGACATCCCAGCAATTAATCTGCCCCATTGCATCATGGTAGATGTAGTATCTTCAAAAAACGAACTCCATTAATTTTTAAATATTTCACCTTTAAGTAGGTACAGCCTTTACTGTGCATCTCTGGACACATGTGTTTCTGGGTTAGTACCTTCTTCAGCAGAGAACATATTTGCGGGGTGCTGGGAATGCTGCCATAAATCACCCGGTTTCAGTACCTCTTCCCTGGCCTGCTGGTGCCTGCTCCAGAGCTCGTCAGCCCAATAGCTCAAGGGAGCCTTTAAAGTCACAAACAGTTAGGAGCGCACCTGCCTGACATCCCAGCAATTAATCTGCCCCATTGCATCATGGTAGATGTAGTATCTTCAAAAAACGAACTCCATTAATTTTTAAATATTTCACCTTTAAGTAGGTACAGCCTTTACTGTGCATCTCTGGACACATGTGTTTCTGGGTTAGTCCCTTCTTCAGCAGAGAACATATTTGCGGGGTGCTGGGAATGCTGCCATAAATCACCCGGTTTCAGTACCTCTTCCCTGGCCTGCTGGTGCCTGCTCCAGAGCTCGTCAGCCCAATAGCTCAAGGGAGCCTTTAAAGTCACAAACAGTTAGGAGCGCACCTGCCTGACATCCCAGCAATTAATCTGCCCCATTGCATCATGGTAGATGTAGTATCTTCAAAAAACGAACTCCATTAATTTTTAAATATTTCACCTTTAAGTAGGTACAGCCTTTACTGTGCATCTCTGGACACATGTGTTTCTGGGTTAGTCCCTTCTTCAGCAGAGAACATATTTGCGGGGTGCTGGGAATGCTGCCATAAATCACCCGGTTTCAGTACCTCTTCCCTGGCCTGCTGGTGCCTGCTCCAGAGCTCGTCAGCCCAATAGCTCAAGGGAGCCTTTAAAGTCACAAACAGTTAGGAGCGCACCTGCCTGACATCCCAGCAATTAATCTGCCCCATTGCATCATGGTAGATGTAGTATCTTCAAAAAACGAACTCCATTAATTTTTAAATATTTCACCTTTAAGTAGGTACAGCCTTTACTGTGCATCTCTGGACACATGTGTTTCTGGGTTAGTCCCTTCTTCAGCAGAGAACATATTTGCGGGGTGCTGGGAATGCTGCCATAAATCACCCGGTTTCAGTACCTCTTCCCTGGCCTGCTGGTGCCTGCTCCAGAGCTCGTCAACCCAATAGCTCAAGGGAGCCTTTAAAGTCACAAACAGTTAGGAGCGCACCTGCCTGACATCCCAGCAATTAATCTGCCCCATTGCATCATGGTAGATGTAGTATCTTCAAAAAACGAACTCCATTAATTTTTAAATATTTCACCTTTAAGTAGGTACAGCCTTTACTGTGCATCTCTGGACACATGTGTTTCTGGGTTAGTCCCTTCTTCAGCAGAGAACATATTTGCGGGGTGCTGGGAATGCTGCCATAAATCACCCGGTTTCAGTACCTCTTCCCTGGCCTGCTGGTGCCTGCTCCAGAGCTCGTCAGCCCAATAGCTCAAGGGAGCCTTTAAAGTCACAAACAGTTAGGAGCGCACCTGCCTGACATCCCAGCAATTAATCTGCCCCATTGCATCATGGTAGATGTAGTATCTTCAAAAAACGAACTCCATTAATTTTTAAATATTTCACCTTTAAGTAGGTACAGCCTTTACTGTGCATCTCTGGACACATGTGTTTCTGGGTTAGTCCCTTCTTCAGCAGAGAACATATTTGCGGGGTGCTGGGAATGCTGCCATAAATCACCCGGTTTCAGTACCTCTTCCCTGGCCTGCTGGTGCCTGCTCCAGAGCTCGTCAGCCCAATAGCTCAAGGGAGCCTTTAAAGTCACAAACAGTCCTGCCCTTCCTGTTCATAAAAAATTATCTGATGGCACCGCGTCTCCAGGACTCCGATTTGTTATTGATTTGATTTGTTATTGATTTACGGGCGGTCAATAAGATTGTAATACCCCAGTTCCCTGTTGTTCCTGACAATAAGACATTATTAACAATGATACCTGCCTCGGCTACTTGGTTCTCTGTTATCGATCTTAAGAATGCATTCTTTAGCATTCCCATTCATCCAGATAGTAGACACATCTTTGGGTTTTAACTGGGTGGTCGCAGTTTCCGGTTCTGTCGTGCTCCACAAGGCTATACTGAATCGCCTAGCATTTTTAGCCAGGCCCTCAAGGGTCAATTAGATGCCCTTGTTTTTCCTTGCTCCTCAACGATGGTTCAATATGTGGATGACCTTTTAATAGCATCCACTTCAGAACAAAATTGTAAAACAGATACTGTAGCCTTATTGAAACATCTTGCACACCATCACCATAAGGTCTCCCTCTCCAAATTGCAATATTGTAGACAGGAGGTTATATACCTAGGACACCTCCTGTCTAAGGAGGGACGTACGTTAACTGCTGAGAGAATACAAGCTATACGAGACATACCGGTTCCAAGGACACAGAGAGAGGTTAGGGCCTTTATAGGTATTACCTCCAACTGTCGTCAATGGATTCCTAATTATTCTCTTTTGATAAAACCATTTTTGCATCTCACCCACAAAGATTGTCCTGAAAAGATTGAATGGAATGATGATTTTCAGTCTCGTTTTGATGAATTGAAAAATACACTCTGCACAGCACCTGTACTGGGTACGCCTGAGTATTGCAAAGATTTTCAGTTATATGTGAGCAAGAGAAATGGATGTTCACTATTAGTGTTAACCCAAGAGCATGGCGGCAAACAACGCCCCTGTGCTTATTTTTCGGCCCTACTGGATCCAGTGGCCCGTGCACTCCCGAGCTGTCTACGGGCAGTAGCCGATGCAGCGGTCGCAGTGCGCCAGTCGGCCGGGATAGTCATGGATTCACCCCTCACCCTGTTGGTCCCACACACTGTTGACGCACTATTAAACAAAACAAAAACACAGCATCTTACTAATGCACGATTAACTACTTATGAACTGACACTTTTAGCTAGTCATATAACATTAAAAAGGTGCAACACGCTCAATCCTGCCACTTTGTTGCCAATTACTGAAAAAACGGAAGATTCTTATGATGACATACATGACTGCATTCTCCGGACGGAGGATGAAACAAAAGGGAAAGTGGACTTACAGGACACGCCACTGAAAGACCCTGATGGCATATTATACGTAGATGGCTCATGCATCAAGCTACCCGATGGCACTACCTCTGCAGCCTATGCAGTTGCAACAGCTACCACTGTAGTTGAAACAGCTAGAATACCACATAACTCTGCTCAGGCCGCAGAATTAATAGCTCTAATACGAGCCTGTGAGTTAAGTAAAGGACTTAGGCGGTCATTCTGACCGCGGTGGGCGGCGGTAGCCGCCCGCCATGCGGTCACCGCCATTTGGCCGCTCCGCGGTCAAAAGACTGCGGAGGCCATTCTGGCTTTCCCCAAAGGAGCGCCGGCCGGCCCAGCGGGAAAGGCCCTGCAACATAGAAGCCGGCTCCGAATGGAGCCGGTGGTGTTGCAGGGGTGCGACGGGTGCAAATGCACCCGTTGCGATTTTCACTGTCTGCTATGCTTTACAGCCGCGGTCGGAATCCCAAATGAAGCACCGGCAGCCTGTTGGCGGTGCTTTCGTGGTCATCCACCCTGGCGGTCGATGACCGCCAGGGTTGGAATGACCCTCTTAATGTGAATGTTTACACGGACAGTCAGTATGCATTTGGCGTAGCACACAATTTTGGTCGCTTGTGGGCAGAACGAGGATTCCTCACTTCACATGGGACACGTATTCAACATGGGACCCTTATAACTAACTTATTTTCTGCCCTGGCGTTGCCCAAAACAATGGCTATCATGAAGTGTAGTGCACACAAAAAGGTGACAGATGAAACTGGACAGGGCAACGCCCTAGCCGATCAAACAGCAAAAGATAAAGCGTATGCAAAGACAGGACACATGTATGTGGTAGATAGTACAGAGAAGGTTCGTCCCCATGAAATATTTGGGAACACGGTAGAGAGTGTCAGGAAGATACAGGATGAGGCAACTCAACAGTAGAGTAAGGAATGTGAAGAAGGGAAGGCCAAGCTAGATGAAAATACGCTGTGCTGGACAGATCTGTCACAGAGGGAAAGATGGATGTTACCCAATACATTCGTTCTGCTAGTAGTGACTATGGCCTATGGTCCTGCACACATTAGTGTGAAAAGCATCTGTGATTTGCTTCAGAAGAGTAGCTGACCAACTGGTTCAATCCTGCATGAGTTGTTTACAACATAACATAGGGAAGGGTGCCTCAGTCCCCGCTGGGCATTTTTCCCCACCAATGTATCCCTTTGAAGTAATACAAATGGATTATATTGAGATGGAAAGGTGTAATAACTTGAAATATGTCCTAATTGTGGTCTGTATGTTTAGTAAGTGGGTAGAAGCTTACCCTACTAAAGATAATACTGCCCTTACCACCACAAAGGTACTTCTGAAGGAGTTCTTCTCACGGTTTGGGGTCCCAAGGTGTGTCTGGTCAGATAATGGGAGTCATTTTGTAGGGCAGGTGATGAAAAGAGTGTGTGAAGGGTTGGGCCTCCGCCAGAAGTTTCATGCCGCTAACCACCCCCAGTCAGCAGGGCTAGCTGAAAAATATAATGGCACACTTAAATTGAAGATGTCAAAAATATGCGCAGAACGCGGTATACGGTGGCCGGACGCATTGCCCCTGGCTTTAATGTCTGTCAGGATGATGCCTCACTATAGATCAGGGTTGTCACCCCATGAGATAGTGATGGGTAGGCCAGCAAATGTCTGGGGGGTGCCTCGACCTCATAAGTACTCAGAACTAGAACATCCTGTTTTGATGGACTATTTAAATTAACTCACTAATTCTTTGCGTTCTATTCACCAACAGGTGCGTGAAGCACTTCCATCTGTATCCACTGATCCAGGCCATAAGATACTACCTGGAGACTGGGTCCTCACAAAGAATTTCCAGCGGAAAAAGAGTCTCGAACCTCGATGGAAAGGGCCGCGACAGGTCCTTCTTGCTTCTCGAACAGCAGTTAAAGTCGAGGGAGCTAAGAATTTGATACATGCATCCCACTGTAAGAAAGTACCCCTACTCATACCCTCTGATGAAATAAAAAGTGGTGACCACCCGACGACTGAGGACCATTTCAGCAACACTACGCAGAGTGATAAAAAACAGAACGACAGTGTGCTGCAGGAGGTTCCCTCAGATTTAGGTCACACTGAACAATTGTTTCCTGACCATACCATACCACAGTCCACAAGATACGATTTCCGCCCACGAAAATAAGAAAATGAACAATGAACTGATTGCTTGTCCCCTGTATTAAGTCTGACGATAGCTGCAGGGCCATGATTTTGACTGTCGGGGAGGACCAGAGTGTGTCAATAGGACTGCTGGAATCACCCCACAGTGAAGCAAACACCAGTCACGGGCAGCACCTAGGTTGGACTGAACTGCTAGTGGGACAATAAAGAGAAATGGGTGTTATACAAGAAGACAAGAGGAAAAAGAAGAAAATAAGTAATTTAAAAAGACTATTAGGCCCACCTATTGCTTGTCTCACCATAACAATACTATTTTTGGTACTTCTGTCTTGCATTGGGTGGGTAATACATGATTCTGAGTCAGAGGTCTCACCAACTACGCCACTGCCTCCAGAACACAGCCATGTTTCCTTACCACCGTATGAGGAAGGACGACGTAAGGAATATGAAAACAATACCTTCATATCTATGTTATATCAACATCAGCTGGCTGTAAATAGAACAAATTGTTGGATATGTGGCTTGCTACCGAGTTCCGTGCAAAGAAGGTTGCCATATATTTAATTCCCTTTTCTTTTGATGGCTCCTGCAGCGCCTGGTATGAACTATCAGCCATTTGGGCTACCTCAATGGATGCTACTAATTCTGGACTATTGGTCAACCACCTATACCGGTTATGCTGGCCCACTGGAACGAGAGTTTATGGAACAAAGGAAGAAAAGTCAGAATATGCTGACCGACGAAATAGGTCTACTGACATATATTTTTTATCCTTTAATACCACACCCTGGATTGGCCAAAGATTTTTTGTAACACAGGTCAAGGCTCCACTTTGTTTTCAGAAAAGTGGTAATAGAAGTGTAGGTGCCAGTAACTGTAATGCTACAGTAATATTGAATGGAACTAATTGGCCTACCATGATACCATCACGAAACTCGTATTTTGTTTGTGGTAATAATGCCTACACCTCCTTGGTACCCACCTGGACCGGCACGTGTTACATTGCTTGGTTACTACCACCAACTTACACAGCTGGCCCTCAACACCACAGGACTCGGAGAGGGGTAATATCTGCAGAAGATACCTCAGCACAAGAAGCATTGGACTACTTTAAAGGAGTCCTTCCATTTTGGGGCCCTATGATGAACAGTAGGGATATCAGACATCTCACACGAGTCGTGGAAGCAACAATAAATGAAACAGCAGGAGCTCTGATCGCTGCTGACCGCCTTGTTACTCTTCAAAACAGAATGGTTCTTGACATTATCTTGGCAGACCGTGGTGGAGTGTGTACTTTGATTGGATCGAGCTGCTGCATTTATGTACCAGACAATGCCCCTTCAGTGTATACAGTAAAGCTATTCAAAGGTTGCATATGATAGCTTCCACAATACACCAAGACGAAGGAACATGATACTTGACCGACTGGTTTTGGGGCTTGATTTCCCAATGGGGCTGGAAGATACTAATATTCCTTTTTGTGCTTGCTGCTGTATTCCTCACCTGTTGTCTTTGTGTACAGTGCCTACCTGCTTTGTGCGGTTGCTGTATGGCATCTCTTGCCCCCTGGCCTGTTCGCCCTCCTCAACACACGGCTATGCTGTCGCTTGAGCAGTAGATAAAAGACCTTATGTCCATTAACATAGACACTAAATGACGTTCAAACTTGCCTCACAATGGCAAAAGGAGGGATTGAGAAAATGTACATAAAGTTAATCATACACCATAGCTGCTAGGCATCTGTTTATCTTTATTATGTTGCCATGTGCTCGACAAACCTCTTGAACTTTGATGATTGACCTTGTGCTCGCAGCCTTGGGCTGCAATCTGCTTATTGCTGCCATTTACTTTTTCCAATTACAGTTCCGAGAATTGTCGTGCTTAATCAGTAACTGCCAGAACAAGTTTGTACAGGTCGTTGCCACCTCCTGCCAGCTGTATCTGTACCTTCTCCCACCACACGTGTATCCCTGAAATATTCTGAAGGCCGTAGAGGACATTGAATACGCTAGGGGTGGAGTTGTCCTCTGACTAAGCAGTTTTGTGTGTATATAAGGTTGGGTGCCCCAGAGTGAAGGGGCAGCCTCCGTAGAATAGTCACTTGACTGTCCTGGGACTCTGTATTAGCTCGAGCTATAATTCATGTAATAAACTTCTCTTTATTCCTCCAGTTGGTGACTCCGTCTGATTTGTGAACTCTCTGCTAAATTGACCCTGAGGACATAAAGGGTGTCCCTCCACTGCTGGGAGGGAGACTCCGGGTGGGGGTCAAATCATTCATGGTTCCTCACCTCCTGATAGGTGCTTACCTGACGAGGTGGCCAATCCTTCTCTGAGGGCTATTTAGGGCCTCTCCAGTGGGGTTTTCCTCAGATAACGACTTGCAAGAATTCACCAGAGTTCCTTTGCACCTCTCTCTTCAACTTCTGCCAAGGATTGACCGCTGACTGCTCCAGGACGCCTGCAAAACTGCAACAAAGTAGCAAGAAGACTACCAGCGACATTGTAGCGCCTAATCCTGCCGGCTTTCTCGACTGTTTCCTGGTGGTGCATGCTCTGGGGAAAGCCTGCCTTCATCCTGCACTGGAAGCCACGAAGAAATCTCCCGTGGGTTGACGGAATCTTCCCCCTGCTCCAGCAGGCACCAAGCTTCATAGTCACTGGTACTCTGGGACCCCTCTCATCCTGACAAGCGTGGCCCCTGGAACACAGGTGGTGGACCCAAGTGACCCAGACTGTCCAGTGGTCCAAATGTCCAAATTTGGAGGAGGTAAGTCCTTGCCTCCCCTCTCCAGACAGTAATCCTGTGCACCGTGTGAACTGCAGCTCTTAGGGCTTCTGTGCACATTTCCAAGAAATCCTGCATGCACAGCCAAGCCTAGGTCCCCAGCACTCTGTCCTGCGATGCTCAGCTCCCTGAGTTGATCTCCGGCTTCGTGGGACCCTCTTTTGCAGTGTTGAGATGACTGCTGTGTTCAGACTTCTTGAACCCTTGTTCAAGGACTTCTGCAGGTGCTACCTTCTTGTGCGTGGGCTCTCTATGTTGCTGAGGGCCTCCTCTGTCTCCTCTCCCAAATGGCGACATCCTGGTTCTTCCTGGGCCCAGGCAGCACCCTTTTTCTTCAACCGCAACTCTTGCAGCTAGCAAGGCTTGGTTGCAGTCTTTTGCCAAGGAAACAACTCTGCGTCCTCTAGCACTCCATGGGACATATTCTGCACGAAGGAAAAGTTCCTAGCACCTTTCCTTGTTGCACAATCTTCAGCTTCTTCCATCCAGAGGCAGTCCTTTTGCACCTTCATCCGGGGTTTAGTGGGCTCCTGCCCCCCTGTGAGAAAGTAGCCTCTTTCTAGCCTTGTTACCCCCACTTTTGGCTTGTTTGTGAGTATATGTCAGGGTGTTTTCACTGTCTCACTGGGATCCTGCTAGCCAGGGCCCAGTGATCATAGTGAAAACCCTATGTTTTCAGTATGTTTGTTATGTGTCACTGGGACCCTGCTAGCCAGGACCCCAGTGCTCATAAGTTTGTGGCCTATATGTATGTGTTCCCTGTGTGATGCCTAACTGTCTCACTGAGGCTCTGCTAACCAGAACCTCAGTGGTTATGCTCTCTCTTTACAAATTGTCACTAACAGGCTAGTGACCAATTTCACCAATTCACATTGGCATATTGGAACACCCTTATAATTCCCTAGTATATGGTACTGAGGTACCCAGGGTATTGGGGTTCCAGGAGATCCCTATGGGCTGCAGCATTTCTTTTGCCACCCATAGGGAGCTCTGACAATTCTTACACATGCCTGCCACTGCAGCCTGAGTGAAATAACGTTCACGTTATTTCACAGGCAGTTACCACTGCACTTAAGTAACTTATAAGTCACCTATATGTCTAACCTTCACCTGGTGAAGGTTGGGTGCTAAGTTACTTAGTGTGTGGGCACCCTGGCACTAGCCAAGGTGCCCCCACATCATTCAGGTCAAATTCCCCGGACTTTGTGAGTGCGGGACACCATTTCACGCGTGCACTATACATAGGTCACTACCTATGTATAGCGTCACAATGGTAACTCCGAACATTGCCATGTAAAATATCTAAGATCATGGAATTGTCACCCCAATGCCATTCTGGCATTGGGGAGACAATTCCATGATCCCCACAAGTCTCTAGGACAGACCCGGGTACTGCCAAACTGCCTTTCCCGGGGTTTCACTGCAGCTGCTGCCAACCCCTCAGACAGGTTTCTGCCCTCCTGGGGTCCAGCCAGGCTTGGCCCAGGAAGGCAGAACAAAGGACTTCCTCAGAGAGAGGGTGTTACACCCTCTCCCTTTGGAAAAAGGTGTCAGGGCTGGGGAGGAGTAGCCTCCCAGAGCCTCTGGAAATGCTTTGATGGGCACAGATGGAGCCCATCTCTGCATAAGCCAGTCTACACCGGTTCAGGGATCCCCCAGCCCTGCTCTGGCGTGAAACTGGACAAAGGAAAGGGGAGTGACCAATCCCCTGACCTGCACCTCCCAGGGGAGGTGCACAGAGCTCCTCCAGTGTGCTCCAGACCTCTGCCATCTTGGAAACAGAGGTGCTGCTGGCACACTGGACTCCTCTGAGTGGCCAGTGACAGCAGGTGACGTCAGAGACTCCTTCTGATAGGCTCTTACCTGTGTTGCTAGCCTATCCTCCTTTCTAGGTAGCCAAACCTCCTTTTCTGGCTATTTAGGGTCTCTGCTTTGGGGAATTCTTTAGATAACGAATGCAAGTGCTCATCCGAGTTCCTCTGCATCTCTCTCTTCACCTTCTGCCAAAGGATCGACCGCTGACTGCTCAGGACGCCTGCAAAACCGCAACAAAGTAGCCAAAGACGACTACTGCAACCTTGTATCGCTTCTCCTGCCGCCTTCTCGACTGTTTCCTGGTGGTGCATGCTCTGGGCATAGCCTGCCTCCTTTCTGCACCAGGAGCTCTGAAGAAATCTCCCGTGGGTCGACGGAATCTTCCCCCTGCAACCGCAGGCAACAAAAGACTACATCACCGGTCCTCTGGGTCCCCTCTCAGCACTACGAGCGTGGTCCCTGGAACTCAGCAACTCTGTCCAAGTGACTCCCACTGTCCAGTGACTCTTCAGTCCAAGTTTGGTGGAGGTAAGTCCTTGCCTCCCCACGTTAGACTGCATTGCTGGGTACCGCGTGATTTGCAGCTGCTCCGGCTCCTGTGCACTCTTCCAGGATTTCCTTCGTGCACAGCCAAGCCTGGGTCTCCGACACTCTAACCTGCAGTGCACAACCTTCTGAGTTGTCCTCCGGCGTCGTGGGACTCCCTTTTGTGTCTTCGGGTGGACTCTGGTTCACTCCTCTTCCAAGTGCCTGTTCCGGTACTTCTGCGGGTGCTGCCTGCTTCTGTGAGGGCTCCCTGACTTGCTGGTCGCCCCCTCTGTCTCCTTATCCAAGTGGCGACATCCTGGTCCCTCCTGGGCCACAGCAGCATCCAAAAACCCTAACCGCGACCCTTGCAGCTAGCAAGGCTTGGTTGCGGTCTTTCTGCAAGCTTCTTCACGACGTGGGACATCCATACGCCAAAGGGGAAGTTTCTAGCCCTCTTCGTTCTTGCAGAATCCACAGCTTCTACCATCCGGTGGCAGCTTCTTTGTACCCTCAGCTGGCATTGCCTTGGCATCTGCCCACTCTCGACTTTGTCGCGACTCTTGGACTTGGTCCCCTTGTTCCACAGGTACTCTCGTCCGGAAATCCACTTTGGTTGCATTGCTGGTGTTGGTCTTCCTTGCAAAATTACCCTATCACGACTTCTGTGCTGTCTGGGGAATATAGGTGTCCTTTACACCTACTTTTCAGGGTCTTCGGGTGGGCTATTTTTCTAACCCTCACTGTTTTCTTACAGCCCCAGTGACCCTCTACAAGCTCACATAGGTTTGGGGCCCATTCGTGGTTCGCATTCCACTTTCGTAGTATATGGTTTGTGTTGCCCCTATACCTATGTGCTCCTATTACAATCTATTGTAACTTTACACTGCTTGCATTACTTCCTTTTGCTATTACTGCATATTTTTGGTATTGTGTACATATATCTTGTGTATATTTGGCATCCTCATACTGAGGGTACTCACTGAGATCCTTTTGGCATATTGTCATAAAAATAAAGTACCTTTATTTTTAGTATATCTGTGTATTGTGTTTTCTTATGATATTGTGCATATGACACCAGTGGTATAGTAGGAGCTTTGCATGTCTCCTAGTTCAGCCTAGGCTGCTCTGCTATAGCTACCTTCTATCAGCCTAAGCTGCTAGAAACACCTCTTCTACACTAATAAGGGATAACTGGACCTGGTACAGAGTGTAAGTACCCCTTGGTACCCACTACAAGCCAGGCCAGCCTCCTACACCCCCCTGGACACTTTCGCAACTCTTGGACTTGGTCCCCTTCCTTTACAGGTCCTCAGGTCCAGGAATCCGTCTTCAGTGCTTTGCAGTCTGCAGTCCTCTATCACGACTTTAGTGTGTTTCTGGGAAAATAGTAGTACTTTACTCCTACTTTCCAGGGTCTTGGGGTGGGGTATCTTGGACACCCTTAGTGTTTTCTTACACTTCCAGCGACCCTCTACACACTACACTAGCCTAGGGGTCCATTCGTGGTTCGCATTCCACTTTGTTAGTATATGGTTTGAGTTGCCCCTAGGCCTATTGCATCCTAAATCTACAGTGTTTGCACTACTTTCTGACTGTTTTACTTACCTGATTTTGGTTTGTGTGTATATTTTGTGTATTTTACTTACCTCCTAAGGGAGTATATTCTCTGAGTTATTTTTGGCACATTGTCACTAAAATAAAGTACCTTTATTTTTAGTAACTCTGAGTATTGTGTTTCGTATGATATAGTGCCTACATGATATAAGTGGTATGGTAGGAGCTGTGCATGTCTCCTAGTTCAGCCTAAGCTGCTCTGCTATAGCTACCTCTATCGCCTAAGCTGCTAGAACACTTCTATCTACTAATAAGGGATAACTGGACCTGGTACAGGGTGTAAGTACCACAAGGTACTCACTACAAGCCAGGCCAGCCTCCTACACATCATTATACTGATTCTCAGCCCCTGTCCTGGCATTCCTCACCGGGATCAGGAGCCACAATAGGTTTGGGTAACCAGAGTCACCTGCAAGTATTGAGAGACAAACATCAGCCTTACACAATGGTATGGAGATAACTCCTGAAGGCATACACTGACATACATTGGGTGGGGAGTCAGGCTCATCTATTAGCCACACCCTGTGCCTCTTCTAGTTGGGCTATCACATTTGGGATGCTGTTATTCCTCAGGACAAAGGCATCATGCACCGACCGAGGATACATGGCAGTGACGTGGGAGATGTACTGGTCCGCCAGGCACACCATTTGCACTTTGAGTGAGTGGAAACTCTTACGATTCCTTAACACGAGTTTATTATGGCGGGGGTACAAACGCAATATGTGTACTGTCAATCGCCCCAATAATGTTAGGTATATGTCCCATTGCATAGAATCCGGCCTTCACAGTGGCCAAATCTTCCAGCTGGGGGAAAGAAATGTAGCTGCACATGTGTTTTACCAGGGCAGACAACACTCTTGTCAGCACTATTGAGAACATTGACTGTGACATTCCTGCTGCCAAGCCCACTGTCACTTGGAAAGAACCAGTTGCCAGGAAATGGAGCACTTATAGAACCTGCACAAGAGGGGGGATCACAGTGGGATGACGGATAGCCTATATCAGGTCAGGTTCCAATTGGGCACCCAGTTCTGTGATTGTGGCCCTGTCCAGTCTATAGGTGAGTATTATGTGCCTGTCCTCCAGTGTAGCCAAGTCCTCAAGGGGTTTGTACACGGGGTCTTGTCTCCTCCTTCTATTCATCCGCAGTGGTAGGTATCTAAGGACACAAGAGTGAGTAGGGTGTCACAATTTGGACTATGGAACCACCACCTCAGTGTACATAGAGCATTAATGTAATGGGACGACGAGAATGGCAATGTATGTGCAATTTATAGCAATGACACAGTTCTCGATTATCTGAATGTTAACCATAAAATGGCAACTGACTGTTCTGTATGTAGGGACAGGTGAAAGTGAGGTAACTCCGCTGGCGTTGGGCGTCATGGTGGAAGGCGGTCTTGCACCGCTGTGCTATTCCTCATTGGCTAACATGGGGCTCTATTGAGTACAGTGGCCAATGTGGATCAGCGGCGGCGGTGACTGTGTACACCGCCACAGACGTGACCACCATTTTCTATCTATAACCTCACTTGATTCCTGACTTTCCACAGGACAACACCTACACTGTGTGTGCTGATGTGACCTGTGTCTGGATCCTGCCATGGCCCGTCTGACTGGGGAAACGGTCCCTGCCTTCACTTCAGAGGAGTTGGTGCGACTGGTGGATGGGGTCCTACCCCAGTATGGACAGCTGTATGGGCCTCCAGACCAACAGGTGAGTATACCTTGGGCACGATGCATGTGACAAGGTTTCATGGAGATGTGTGTGCACGCATCCTGTGATTTAAGTGGGGTATGTCTGGTGGTAGTGTACATGGTGGGCGCCGGGTGATGTGTGTACCAATGGAGATGGAAATGGGATTTGTGGGCCATATGTGTAACAGGCTGGATTGTATGTTTAATGGTGTCCTCCTGTCTGTATTACCTCTGCAGGTCAGCGCCCATCAGAAGAAGGGATTGTGGCGTGCCATTGCAAAGGACATGCGGACCCTGGGTGTCTACAGCAGGCAGAGCACCTATTGTAGGAAAAGTTGGGAGGACCTGAGACGCTGGGCCCAGAAGACCATGGAGGCCCAGCTGGGGATGGCCTCCCAATGAGGGCGGGGTGCCCATCCTAACCTCAACCCCCCTCTGATGGCCTGAAGACTGGCAGTGGCTTACCCAGAACTGGATGGGTGCTTGAGGGCATCACAGCAGCCACAAGGGGGTGAGTAAAATGAGCGTATCAACAATTATTGGTAGGTGGCATGGGATCCTTGTGGTGGGTTTCAGATAGTGGGTGCCCCTTAATGCCAGGTCAGACATTGCAGCGTGATCCAGCTCAAGGGAAATGGGTGTATTGCAAAACATAGCTAGTTAGCATTCTATGTCAGACAGGGCTTAGTAGGTCCCAGGAGGGGTGGCGGTGGTTGGCCCTCATCTTGCTGTGGCACCTAGCTAATTGAATGCCAGTGTGGTGCATAGAGCACAATCCTGATGCCTGTGTGTGATGGTAATGTGTATGCCAACTGTGGTGTTGGTGCTGTAATTGACCCAGTGCTCCGTTTCTCTCCCCCCTTTTTCTTCTGTCATCCTGTCCATGTGTGCATCAGCATCATCTGGCGGAGGAGCAGGGGCACCGGCGACAGAGGGAACTGCATCCCACAGGACCCATGAGGCAGAGTCCACCAACACAGAGGGAACCAGTGGGATGGAGGGCGAGGGGAGCACCACAGCAGAGGCAGGAGGACAGCTCTGGGACCACCCCAGCTACAGGTTCAGCCACCACCACCGTACCAGCACCGCCCTCCCAGTAGCCCCCCACCGAGATGCCCGTGCCCGCTCACCCAGGAGGGTGGGCATCTCCGTCACCCCAGGCACCTCAGGCCCTGCCCCAGTGAATCCTCCTGCCCTCAGTGAGGAGGCTATTGACCTTCTGAGATCCATCTCTGTAGGGCAGTCAACCTTAGTGAAATCCATCCAGGGGCTGGCATCCCAGATGCAGCAATGCGGTGCCTACGGGGCGGGCATCCACAGTGGGTTGGCGGCCCTACATAGATCGTTTCAGGCTCTGGCCTCCTCTCTGATGGCAGCCATTGTCCCTGTTCCTACTGTCCCCCTCCAACTACCACTTCCCAGTCCCAGTCTCAGTCTCCTCAACCCCAACCAATCCCATGTACACATACAGACAAGCATGCACACAAAACATCACACAAGAGTGGCACAGACAAACACAGGCAGCACACTTCAGGCCACAAGCACTCACACAAACAAAAGACAGTTGCACACACAACAACATCTACTGCCTCCACTGCCTTCCCCTCCTCCTCCCTCACAGTCACATCAGCACTCACACCTGCATGCAATGCATCAACAGCCACCACCACCATCACTGCATCATGCAGCACACACAGCTCACTTGCAGACACCTCCACAACATCCATCCACGGACCCCTGTGTCCTCTCCCACCCTGTCTGCCCCCCCCTCCTAAGAGACACAAACGCACGCAAACAGATACCCAACAGCCATCCGCCTCACATCAGCACACTGCCCATGCACCAGCACCCAAGTCCAGCAGATGTACACCTCGAACAACCACTCCCTCAACCGCCACTCCCATCCATCCTCCCTCATCCCGCCCCACCATTCCTAAAAATCTTTTCCTTGCCCAAATTGACCTCTTTCCTCCCCCGCCACCCCCGTCCTGCCCATAAGAGCAGGGTCCCAACGACCCAGCCCAGCACCTCAGCCAAACAGTCTGCCACTTCTCCATCAAATCAACAGCTGCTGGCACTAAGGGGCCCCAGAGTGTGACGGCTGCCACTCCTACTGTGTGCACACCTCCACCTCAGAAAGGGAGGACTAGGGTGGTGGAAACCAAGGGACATGAGACGGGGACAGTGGAGGAACCTCCCAGTCCTGGAGGCAAGAAAGGGAAGGTTCCCACTCCACCACCTAAGAAAGGGAAGGATCCGACTCCACCAACAAAGAGAGGCAAGAAGCCCCCTCCACCAGCAGTGGGCAAGGAGCCCTCACATCCAGCAGAGGCAGGCAGAGTAACACCTCAACCAGCAGTGGACAAGGAGCCCTCACCTCCAACAGAGGCAGGCAGGATAAAACCTCCACCAACAGTGGGCAAGGAGCCCTCACGTCCAGCAGAGACACAGCAGCCCTCACCTCCAGCACAGGGCATGTAGGCCACCCTCCAGGGACTGTTGTACAAGGATCCCCCTCCAGAACCAGTGGCAAGTTCCCCACCTCAGAGACTGTGGCCTTACACTCCCCACCAGAGACAGTTGGGCAAGGAGCCCCCTCTAGAACCAGTGGGCAAGTTCCCCACCTCAGAGACTGTGACCTTGCACTCCCCAGCATTGGGAAATGGGCATGGAGCCCCCTCTAGAACCAGTGGGACAAGTTCCCCACTTCAGCTGAGGTGCCCCCCCACCCCTCTTCCCCATGAGGTGCCTGGCTATTTCCAACATGATGTCCCTGCACAGTGTAGTGCGGATATTGTCAGGAAACAAGTTGGGGCTTGGACTGTGCCCTGTGGCCATGTGGGCCTTTTGTACTTTGGACTGGCCATTGGCCCTTGCTGGGCATTTACATCTATTTGTTTTCACATAGACAATATGCTGGCTGTTAGCATGACATTACAATAGCAGTTAAACCTAAATGTAGTCCTTTCATTATTATGATGTGGGTCCTGTGACATTGGTTTTCCTATGCAGCTGCTTGTGTGAATGGTGTGTGTTGTGCGCGTGTGTGTGTCACTCTCCTTTTCCTCCCCCCTTCCTTGTGTGTTAGGCGTCTGTACTCACCGTTGTCACTGTGAGAAAGTAGCCCCTTTCTAGCCTTGTTACCCCCACTTTTGGCCTGTTTGTGAGTGTATGTCAGGGTGTTTTCACTGTCTCACTGGGATCCTGCTAGCCAGGGCCCAGTGCTCATAGTGAAAACCCTATGTTTTCAGTATGTTTGTTATGTGTCACTGGGACCCTGCTAGTCAGGACCCCAGTGCTCGTAAGGTTGTGGCCTATATGTATGTGTTCCCTGTGTGGTGCCTAACTGTCTCACTGAGGCTCTGCTAACCAGAACCTCAGTGGTTATGCTCTCTCATTTCATTCAAATTGTCACTAACAGGCTAGTGACCAATTTTACCAATTTACATTGGCTTACTGGAACACCCTTATAATTCCCTAGTATATGGTACTGAGGTACCCAGGGTATTGGGGTTCCAGGAGATCCCTATGGGCTGCAGCATTTCTTTTGCCACCCATAGGGAGCTCTGACAATTCTTACACAGGCCTGCCACTGCAGCCTGAGTGAAATAACGTCCACGTTATTTCACAGCCATTTTACACTGCACTTAAGTAACTTATAAGTCACCTATATGTCTAACCTTTACCTGGTAAAGGTTAGGTGCAAAGTTACTTAGTGTGAGGGCACCCTGACACTAGCCAAGGTGCCCCCACATTGTTCAGAGCCAATTCCCTGAACTTTGTGAGTGCGGGGACACCATTACACGCGTGCACTACATATAGGTCACTACCTATATGTAGCTTCACAATGGTAACTCCGAATATGGCCATGTAACATGTCTATGATCATGGAATTGCCCCCTCTATGCCATCCTGGCATAGTTGGCACAATCCCATGATCCCAGTGGTCTGTAGCACAGACCCTGGTACTGCCAAACTGCCCTTCCTGGGGTTTCACTGCAGCTGCTGCTGCTACCAACCCCTCAGACAGGCATCTGCCCTCCTGGGGTCCAGCCAGGCCTGGCCCAGGATGGCAGAACAAAGAACTTCCTCTGAGAGAGGGTGTGACACCCTCTCCCTTTGGAAAATGGTGTGAAGGCAGGGGAGGAGTAGCCTCCCCCAGCCTCTGGAAATGCTTTGTTGGGCACAGATGTGCCCAATTCTGCATAAGCCAGTCTACACCGGTTCAGGGGACCCCTTAGCCCTGCTCTGGCGCGAAACTGGACAAAGGAAAGGGGAGTGACCACTCCCCTGACCTGCACCTCCCCTGGGAGGTGTCCAGAGCTCCTCCAGTGTGCTCCAGACCTCTGCCATCTTGGAAACAGAGGTGCTGCTGGCACACTGGACTGCTCTGAGTGGCCAGTGCCACCAGGTGACGTCAGAGACTCCTTGTGATAGGCTCCTTCAGGTGTTGCTAGCCTATCCTCTCTCCTAGGTAGCCAAACCCTCTTTCCTGGCTATTTAGGGTCTCTGTCTCTGGGGAAACTTTAGATAACGAATGCAAGAGCTCATCCGAGTTCCTCTGCATCTCTCTCTTCACCTTCTGCCAAGGAATCGACTGCTGACCGCGCTGGAAGCCTGCAAACCTGCAACATAGTAGCAAAGACGACTACTGCAACTCTGTAACGCTGATCCTGCCGCCTTCTCGACTGTTTTCCTGCTTGTGCATGCTGTGGGGGTAGCCTGCCTCCTCTCTGCACCAGAAGCTCCGAAGAAATCTCCCGTGGGTCGACGGAATCTTCCCCCTGCAACCGCAGGCACCAAAAAGTTGCATTACCGGTCCCTTGGGTCTCCTCTCAGCACAACGAGCGAGGTCCCTCGAATCCAGTGACTCTGTCCAAGTGACCCCCACAGTCCAGTGACTCTTCAGTCCAAGTTTTGTGGAGGTAAGTCCTTGCCTCACCTCGCTGGGCTGCATTGCTGGGAACCGCGACTTTGCAGCTACTCCGGCCCCTGTGCACTTCCGGCGGAAATCCTTTGTGCACAGCCAAGCCTGGGTCCACGGCACTCTAACCTGCATTGCTCGACTTTCTAAGTTGGTCTCCGGCGACTCCTTTGTGCACCTTCGGCGAGCACCGTTTCACGCATCCTTGTAGTGCCTGTTTCTGGCACTTTTCCAGGTGCTACCTGCTTTAGATAGGGCTCTTTGTCTTGCTCGACGTCCCCTCTCTCTGCTGGTCCAATTTGCAACCTCCTGGTCCCTCCTGGGCTTCAGCAGCGTCCAAAAACGCTAACCGCACGATTTGCAGCTAGCAAGGCTTGTTGGCATTCTTTCGGCGGGAAAACACTTTTGCACGACTCTCCACGGCGAGAGAGATCCGTCCACCAAAGGGGAAGTCTCTAGCCCTTTTCGTTCCTGCAGAAACCTCAGCTTCTTCTGTCCAGTAGAAGCTTCTTTGCACCCGCAGCTGGCATTTCCTGGGCATCTGCCCATCTCCGACTTGCTTGTGACTTTTGGACTTGGTCCCCTTGTTCCACAGGTACCCTAGATTGGAAATCCACAGTTGTTGCATTGTTGGTTTGTGTCTTTCCTGCATTATTCCTCTAACACGACTTCTTTGTCCTTAGGGGAACTTTAGTGCACTTTGCACTCACTTTTCAGGGTCTTGGGGAGGGTTATTTTTCTAACTCTCACTATTTTCTAATAGTCCCAGCGACCCTCTACAAGGTCACATAGGTTTGGGGTCCATTCGTGGTTCGCATTCCACGTTTGGAGTATATGGTTTGTGTTGCCCCTATCCCTATGTTTCCCCATTGCATCCTATTGTAACTATACATTGTTTGCACTGTTTTCTAAGACTATACTGCATATTTTTGCTATTGTGTATATATATCTTGTGTATATTTCCTATCCTCTCACTGAGGGTACACTCTAAGATACTTTGGCATATTGTCATAAAAATAAAGTACCTTTATTTTTAGTATAACTGTGTATTGTGTTTTCTTATGATATTGTGCATATGACACTAAGTGGTACTGTAGTAGCTTCACACGTCTCCTAGTTCAGCCTAAGCTGCTCTGCTAAGCTACCATTATCTATCAGCCTAAGCTGCTAGACACCCTATACACTAATAAGGGATAACTGGGCCTGGTGCAAGGTGCAAGTACCCCTTGGTACTCACTACAAGCCAGTCCAGCCTCCTACAGTCACCTTTGTGGGTGTTGGTGTTCCTGGTGGAGCGTGTTGTAGAAGAGCATCAGGAAGACTTGGAGTTCTGGTTCCATGGCAGCGTTTATCTTCTCTGTATCCATGATGGTGAGCCTTTTGTTTTCTGTACTGTGTTCTGTAGGAAAGTGGCCTCTTTCTAGCATGGGTACCCCCACTTTTGGTCTGTTTGTGAGTGTGTGTCAGTGTGTTTTTACTGTGTCACTGGGATCCTGCTAGTCAGGACCCCAGTGCTCATAGATAAAAACCTATATGTCAGTGTGTTTTGCCTGTCTCACTGGGATACTGCTAGCCAGGACCCCATTGCTCATAGTTTGTGGCCTAATGTGTATGTCTGTGTAGTGCCTAACTGTGTCACTGAGGCTCTGCTAACCAGAACCTCAGTGCTTATGCTCTCTCTGCTTTTAAATTTGTCACTGTAGGCCAGTGACTTCATTTACCAATTTCAATTGTCATACTGGACCCCCCCTTATAAGTCCCTAGTATATGGTACCTAGGTACCCAGGGCATTGGGGTTCCAGGAGATCCATATAGGCTGCAGCATTTATTTTGCCACCCATAGAGAGCTCAGACAAACCCTTACACAGGACTGCTATTGCAGCCTGCGTGAAATAATGCACATGTTATTTCACAGCCATTTACCACTGCACTTAAGTAACTTATAAGTCACCTATAAACCGGATGGGGCCGCAAAGGCGGTCTTTTCCTTATCCGCTGCTTTCAAGGGGATCTGCCAATATCCCTTTGTTAAATCCAGGGTGGACATGAACCTGGCTTGTCCCAATTTTTTCAACAATTCATCAATGCGGGGCATAGGGTAGGCATCAAAATAAGCCAGATCATTGACCCGCCTATAATCTACGCAAAACGAGTACTCCCATCTGGTTTTGGGACCAGTACTACCGGAGAACACCCTGGGCTGTTGGAGTGTTCTATGACTCCCGCTTTCAACATGGTTTGGACCTCTTGTTCTATTAAGGCTTTTCTTGCTTCTGGGATACGATAGGGTCTTTGTCTCGATATAGACTCGTTCTTAGTTTGAATTATGTGTTCGGCTAATTGGGTATGTCCGGGCTGCTTGGAAAAGACATCCCGATATGCATCAAAAACGTGTAAGAGGGATATAAGCTGTGTATCTGGGAGGGATGTATTTGTTTGGGGTCTAGACTCCTCCTGACAGTGTGGTAAGGAAAGGGCTGGGTATGGGATATCCTCTGTACTGTTATTTGTGATGTATCGGACTGGTTGGACACTAATGGGTTCCTGCCATTTTTTAAAGATGTTTATGTGATATATTTGTTCCCTACCGTGGCCATGGGGAAGAGCCAGTTTATAGGTGGTGGGGTTGATTTGTTCAAGCACCTCATATGGTCCCTGCCATCGTGCCAATAATTTGTTCTCACTTCTGGGAAGGAGGACCAGCGCCTTATCCCCTACTTTTAAACTACAGAGCACATTCCTGGTGTCATACCCCTTCTTCTGCTTTTCTTGGGCGTTGCGTAAGGTGGTGTGGGCCTTCTCCCACACTGACTGTAGGCTCTCTCTCACCTCTTTGGTATAGGTAAGGAGGTCTTTAATCTCATCATCAGTCACTTCCCATTATTCAGCTAGCATTTCGAGAAGGGTTCGGGGTGGTCGCCCAAATAACAATACAAATGGACTATGACCTAGGGAAGACTGAACATGTGTGCGTATTGCATACAATACCAGGGGTAATTTATAGTCCGATTATATCTTTCCACGAGACCGTCAGTTTGTGGATGATTGTAGGAGGCTGGACTGGCTTGTAGTGAGTACCAAGGGGTACTTGCACCTTGCACCAGGCCCAGTTATCCCTTATTAGTGTATAGGGTGTCTAGCAGCTTAGGCTGATAGATAATGGTAGCTTAGCAGAGCAGCTTAGGCTGAACTAGGAGACATGTGAAGCTACTACAGTACCACTTAGTGTCATATGCACAATATCATAAGAAAACACAATACACAGTTATACTAAAAATAAAGGTACTTTATTTTTATGACAATATGCCAAAGTATCTTAGAGTGTACCCTCAGTGAGAGGATAGGAAATATACACAAGATATATATACACAATAGCAAAAATATGCAGTATAGTCTTAGAAAACAGTGCAAACAATGTATAATTACAATAGGATGCAATGGGGAAACATAGGGATAGGGGCAACACAAACCATATACTCCAAAAGTGGAATGTGAACCACGAATGGACCCCAAACCTATGTGACCTTGTAGAGGGTCGCTGGGACTATTAGAAAATAGGGAGAGTTAGAAAAATAACCCTCCCCAAGACCCTGAAAAGTGAGTGCAAAGTGCACCAAAGTTCCCCTAAGGACAAAATAGTCGTGTTAGAGGGAGAATGCAAGGAAAACACAAATCAGCAATGCAACAACGATGGATTCCTGTCTGAAGGTACCTGTGGAACAAGGGGACCAAGTCCAAAAGTCACAAGCAGCTCGGAGATGGGCAGATGCCCAAGAAATGCCAGCGGTTGGTGCAAAGAAGCTCTTACTAGGCTGAAGAACTGTGAATACTGCAGGAACGACAAGGGCTAGAGACTTCCCCTTTGGAGGATGGATCCCCCACGCCTTGGAGAGTCGTGCAGAAGTGTTTTCCCGCCGGATGGACGCCAACAAGCCTTGCTACACGCAAATCGTGCGTTTGGCGTTTTTGGACGCTGCTGGGGCCCAGGAGGGACCAGAAGGTCGCAAATTGGACCTGCAGAGAGAGGGGACGTCGAGCAAGACAAAGAGCCCTCACTGAAGCAGGTAGCACCCGGAGAAGTGCCAGAAACAGGCACTACGAGGATGCGTGAAACGGTGCTCGCCGAAGTTGCACAAAGGAGTCCCACGTCGCCGGAGACCAACTTAGAAAGTCGTGCAATGCAGGTTAGAGTGCCGTGGACCCAGGCTTGGCTGTGCACACAGGATTTCCGCCGGAAGTGCACAGGGGCCGGAGAAGCTTGCAAAGTCGCGGTTCCCAGCAATGCAGCCCAGCGAGGTGAGGCAAGGACTTACCTCCACCAAACTTGGGCTGAAGAGTCACTGGACTGTGGGGGTCACTTGGACGGTGTCGCTGGATTCGAGGGACCTCGCTCGTCGTGCTGAGAGGAGACCCAAGGGACCGGAGATGCAGCTTTTTGGTGCCTGCGGTTGCAGGGGGAAGATTCCGTCGACCCACGGGAGATTTCTTCGGAGCTTCTGGTGCAGAGAGGAGGCAGACTACCCCCACAGCATGCACAAGCAGGAAAACAGTCGAGAAGGCGGCAGGATCAGCGTTACAGAGTTGCAGTAGTCGTCTTTGCTACTATGTTGCAGGTTTGCAGGCTTCCAGCGCGGTCAGCGGTCGATTCCTTATCAGAAGGTGAAGAGGGAGATGCAGAGGAACTCGGCTGAGCTCATGCATTCGTTATCTAAAGTTTCCCCAGAGACAGAGACCCTAAATAGCCAGAAAAGAGGGTTTGGCTACCTAGGAGAGAGGAAAGGCTACTAACACCTGAAGGAGCCTATCACAAGGAGTCTCTGACGTCACCTGGTGGCACTGGCCACTCAGAGCAGTCCAGTGTGCCAGCAGCACCTCTGTTTCCAAGATGGCAGAGGTCTGGAGCACACTGGAGGAGCTCTGGACACCTCCCAGGGGAGGTGCAGGTCAGGGGAGTGGTCACTCCCCTTTCCTTTGTCCAGTTTCGCGCCAGAGCAGGGGCTAAGGGGTCCCTGAACCGGTGTAGACTGGCTTATGCAGAATTGGGCACATCTGTGCCCAACAAAGCATTTCCAGAGGCTGGGGGAGGCTACTCCTCCCCTGCCTTCACACCATTTTCCAAAGGGAGAGGGTGTCACACCCTCTCTCAGAGGAAGTTCTTTGTTCTGCCATCCTGGGCCAGGCCTGGCTGGACCCCAGGAGGGCAGATGCCTGTCTGAGGGGTTGGCAGCAGCAGCAGCTGCAGAGAAACCCCAGGAAGGGCAGTCTGGCAGTACCAGGGTCTGTGCTACAGACCACTGGGATCATGGAATTGTACCAACAATGCCAGGATGGCATAGAGGGGGCAATTCCATGATCATAGACATGTTACATGGCCATATTCGGAGTTACCATGGTGAAGCTACATATAGGTAGTGACCTATATGTAGTGCACGCGTGTAATGGTGTCCCCGTACTCACAAAGTTCAGTGAATTGGCTCTGAACAATGTGGGGGCACCTTGGCTAGTGCCAGGGTGCCCTCACACTAAGTAACTTTGCACCTAACCTTTCCCAGGTAAAGGTTAGACCTATAGGTGACTTATAAGTTACTTAAGTGCAGTGTAAAATGGCTGTGAAATAACGTGGACGTTATTTCACTCAGGCTGCAGTGGCAGGCCTGTGTAAGAATTGTCAGAGCTCCCTATGGGTGGCAAAAGAAATGCTGCAGCCCATAGGGATCTCCTGGAACCCCAATACCCTGGGTACCTCAGTACCATATACTAGGGGATTATAAGGGTGTTCCAGTAAGCCAATGTAAATTGGTAAAAATGGTCACTAGCCTGTCAGTGACAATTTGGAAAGAAATGAGAGAGCATAACCACTGAGGTTCTGATTAGCAGAGCCTCAGTGAGACAGTTAGTCACTACACAGGTAACACATACAGGCACACTTATGAGCACTGGGGCCCTGGGTTACCAGGGTCCCAGTGACACATACAACTAAAACAACATATATACAGTGAAAAATGGGGGTAACATGCCAGGCAAGATGGTACTTTCCTACACAACCCCCCCCCAAACGAAGGACAATAAGACTAGCCATTACGCTGGACTGGCTTGTAGTGAGTACCAAGGGGTACTTGCACCTTGCACCAGGCCCAGTTATCCCTTATTAGTGTATAGGGTGTCTAGCAGCTTAGGCTGATAGATAATGGTAGCTTAGCAGAGCAGCTTAGGCTGAACTAGGAGACATGTGAAGCTACTACAGTACCACTTAGTGTCATATGCACAATATCATAAGAAAACACAATACACAGTTATACTAAAAATAAAGGTACTTTATTTTTATGACAATATGCCAAAGTATCTTAGAGTGTACCCTCAGTGAGAGGATAGGAAATATACACAAGATATATATACACAATAGCAAAAATATGCAGTATAGTCTTAGAAAACAGTGCAAACAATGTATAATTACAATAGGATGCAATGGGGAAACATAGGGATAGGGGCAACACAAACCATATACTCCAAAAGTGGAATGTGAACCACGAATGGACCCCAAACCTATGTGACCTTGTAGAGGGTCGCTGGGACTATTAGAAAATAGGGAGAGTTAGAAAAATAACCCTCCCCAAGACCCTGAAAAGTGAGTGCAAAGTGCACCAAAGTTCCCCTAAGGACAAAATAGTCGTGTTAGAGGGAGAATGCAAGGAAAACACAAATCAGCAATGCAACAACGATGGATTCCTGTCTGAAGGTACCTGTGGAACAAGGGGACCAAGTCCAAAAGTCACAAGCAGCTCGGAGATGGGCAGATGCCCAAGAAATGCCAGCGGTTGGTGCAAAGAAGCTCTTACTAGGCTGAAGAACTGTGAATACTGCAGGAACGACAAGGGCTAGAGACTTCCCCTTTGGAGGATGGATCCCCCACGCCTTGGAGAGTCGTGCAGAAGTGTTTTCCCGCCGGATGGACGCCAACAAGCCTTGCTACACGCAAATCGTGCGTTTGGCGTTTTTGGACGCTGCTGGGGCCCAGGAGGGACCAGAAGGTCGCAAATTGGACCTGCAGAGAGAGGGGACGTCGAGCAAGACAAAGAGCCCTCACTGAAGCAGGTAGCACCCGGAGAAGTGCCAGAAACAGGCACTACGAGGATGCGTGAAACGGTGCTCGCCGAAGTTGCACAAAGGAGTCCCACGTCGCCGGAGACCAACTTAGAAAGTCGTGCAATGCAGGTTAGAGTGCCGTGGACCCAGGCTTGGCTGTGCACACAGGATTTCCGCCGGAAGTGCACAGGGGCCGGAGAAGCTTGCAAAGTCGCGGTTCCCAGCAATGCAGCCCAGCGAGGTGAGGCAAGGACTTACCTCCACCAAACTTGGGCTGAAGAGTCACTGGACTGTGGGGGTCACTTGGACGGTGTCGCTGGATTCGAGGGACCTCGCTCGTCGTGCTGAGAGGAGACCCAAGGGACCGGAGATGCAGCTTTTTGGTGCCTGCGGTTGCAGGGGGAAGATTCCGTCGACCCACGGGAGATTTCTTCGGAGCTTCTGGTGCAGAGAGGAGGCAGACTACCCCCACAGCATGCACAAGCAGGAAAACAGTCGAGAAGGCGGCAGGATCAGCGTTACAGAGTTGCAGTAGTCGTCTTTGCTACTATGTTGCAGGTTTGCAGGCTTCCAGCGCGGTCAGCGGTCGATTCCTTATCAGAAGGTGAAGAGGGAGATGCAGAGGAACTCGGCTGAGCTCATGCATTCGTTATCTAAAGTTTCCCCAGAGACAGAGACCCTAAATAGCCAGAAAAGAGGGTTTGGCTACCTAGGAGAGAGGAAAGGCTACTAACACCTGAAGGAGCCTATCACAAGGAGTCTCTGACGTCACCTGGTGGCACTGGCCACTCAGAGCAGTCCAGTGTGCCAGCAGCACCTCTGTTTCCAAGATGGCAGAGGTCTGGAGCACACTGGAGGAGCTCTGGACACCTCCCAGGGGAGGTGCAGGTCAGGGGAGTGGTCACTCCCCTTTCCTTTGTCCAGTTTCGCGCCAGAGCAGGGGCTAAGGGGTCCCTGAACCGGTGTAGACTGGCTTATGCAGAATTGGGCACATCTGTGCCCAACAAAGCATTTCCAGAGGCTGGGGGAGGCTACTCCTCCCCTGCCTTCACACCATTTTCCAAAGGGAGAGGGTGTCACACCCTCTCTCAGAGGAAGTTCTTTGTTCTGCCATCCTGGGCCAGGCCTGGCTGGACCCCAGGAGGGCAGATGCCTGTCTGAGGGGTTGGCAGCAGCAGCAGCTGCAGAGAAACCCCAGGAAGGGCAGTCTGGCAGTACCAGGGTCTGTGCTACAGACCACTGGGATCATGGAATTGTACCAACAATGCCAGGATGGCATAGAGGGGGCAATTCCATGATCATAGACATGTTACATGGCCATATTCGGAGTTACCATGGTGAAGCTACATATAGGTAGTGACCTATATGTAGTGCACGCGTGTAATGGTGTCCCCGTACTCACAAAGTTCAGTGAATTGGCTCTGAACAATGTGGGGGCACCTTGGCTAGTGCCAGGGTGCCCTCACACTAAGTAACTTTGCACCTAACCTTTCCCAGGTAAAGGTTAGACCTATAGGTGACTTATAAGTTACTTAAGTGCAGTGTAAAATGGCTGTGAAATAACGTGGACGTTATTTCACTCAGGCTGCAGTGGCAGGCCTGTGTAAGAATTGTCAGAGCTCCCTATGGGTGGCAAAAGAAATGCTGCAGCCCATAGGGATCTCCTGGAACCCCAATACCCTGGGTACCTCAGTACCATATACTAGGGGATTATAAGGGTGTTCCAGTAAGCCAATGTAAATTGGTAAAAATGGTCACTAGCCTGTCAGTGACAATTTGGAAAGAAATGAGAGAGCATAACCACTGAGGTTCTGATTAGCAGAGCCTCAGTGAGACAGTTAGTCACTACACAGGTAACACATACAGGCACACTTATGAGCACTGGGGCCCTGGGTTACCAGGGTCCCAGTGACACATACAACTAAAACAACATATATACAGTGAAAAATGGGGGTAACATGCCAGGCAAGATGGTACTTTCCTACAATGATATACTGATGTTCGGATCTGCTTTACTCCTAAGGTCTTGCTTACTTCACCCATGAGTCTGAACATAAAAGGTGTGCCTTGGTCGGTTAAGATTTCCTTTGGAAAACCCACCCTAGAAAAAAAACTCAATCATGGCTTGTGTGATTACTTTCGTGTGCATGCTGGGGAGGGGAATAGCTTCTGGATACCGGGTGGCGTAATCAACCAACACCAGGACATACTGTCGACCTTTACTGGATGGGTTGAGAGAGCCGACGATATCCATGCCCACGCGGGAGAAAGGGGTCTCTATGATTGGTAGCGGCTGTAATGGAGCAGGTGGGTGTGCAGCAGGATTATATAATTGACATCTCAGACAATTGGAACAATGTCTACGGATATCCCCGAAAACCCTGGGCCAGTAGAACCGCCGGAGTACAGCCTCCTCGGTCTTCTCCCTACCTAGATGCCCTTCCCTCTTGTCCCCATGATACACAGATATACTAAAAATAAAGGTACTTTATTTTTATGACAATATGCCGAAAGTACCTCAGTGAGTACCCTCAGTATGAGGATGAGAAATATACGCAAGATATATGTACACAATACCAAAATTATGCAGTAATAGCAAAAGGAAGTAATGCAAGCAGGGTAAAGTTACAATAGATTGCAATAGGAGCACATAGGTATAGGGGGCAACACAAACCATATACTCCAAAAGTGGAATGCGAACCACGAATGGACCCCAAACCTATGTGAGCTTGTAGAGGGTCGCTGGGACTGTAAGAAAACAGTGAGGGTTAGAAAAATAGCCCACCCCAAGACCCTGTAAGGTAGGTGTAAATTGCACCTACAACCCCCAGAGAGCACAGAAGTTGTGATAGGGGGATTCTGCAAGGAAAACCAACACCAGCAAAGCAACGACAGTGGATTTCCAGACCTGAGTACCTGTAAGACAAGGGGACCAAGTCCAAGAGTCGCGACAGTGTCGAGAGTGGGCAGGAGCCCAGGAAATGCCAGCTGAGGGTGCAAGGAAGCTGCCACCGGATGGAAGAAGCTTGGTGTTTTGCAAGAACGAAGAGGACTAGGAACTTCCCCTTTGGAGGATGGATGTCCCACGTCGTGAAGAAGCTTGCAAAGGTGTTCCCACGCAGAAAGACCGCAAACAAACCTTGCTAGCTGCAAGGGTCGTGGTTAGGGTTTTGGATGCTGCTGTGGCCCAGGAAGGACCAGGATGTCGAAACTTGGATGAGGAGACAGAGTGGGCACCCAGCAAGCCAGGGAGCCTGCACAGAAGCAGGCAGCACCCGCAGAAGTACCGGATCAGGCACTTAGAAGAGGAGTGAACCGGAGTCCACCCTAAGTCAGAAAAGGGAGACCCACGACGCCGGAGGACAACTCAGAAGGTTGTGCACTGCAGGTTAGAGTGTCGGGGACCCAGGCTTGGCTGTGCACGAAGGAAATCCTGGAAGAGTGCACAGGAGCCAGAGCAGCTACAAATCACGCAGTACCCAGCAATGCAGTCTAGCGTGGGGAGGCAAGGACTTACCTCCACCAAACTTGGACTGAAGAGTCACTGGCCTGTGGGAGTCACTTGGACAGAGTTGCTGAGTTCCAGGGACCACGCTTGTCGTGCTGAGAGGGGACCCAGAGGACCGGTGATTCAGTCTTTTGTTGCCTGCGGTTGCAGGGGGAAGATTCCGTTGACCCACGGGAGATTTCTTCAGAGCTCCTGGTGCAGAAAGGAGGCAGACTTCCCCCACAGCATGCACCACCAGAAAAGCAGTCGAGAAGGCGGCCGGATCTGCGTTACAAGGTCGCAGTAGTCGTCTTTGCTACTTTGTTGCAGTTTTGCAGGCTTCCAGAGCAGTGAGCGGTCGATTCCTTGGCAGAAGGTGAAGAGAGAGATGCAGAGGAACTCTGATGAGCTCTTGCATTCATTATCTAAAGAATTCCCCAAAGCAGAGACCCTAAATAGCCAGAAAAATAGGTTTGGATACCTAGGAATGAGGATTGGGTACGAAGAGAGGTAAGAGCCTATCAGAAGGAGCCTCTGACGTCACCTGCTGGCACTGGCCACTCAGAGCAGTCCAGTGTGCCCCCAACACCTCTGTTTTCAAGATGGCAGAGGTCTGGGACACACTGGAGGAGCTCTGGGCACTGCCCCTGGGAGGTGCAGGTCAGGGGAGTGGTCACTTTCCTTTCCTATGTCCACTTTCACGCCAGAGCAGTGCTGGGGGATCCCTGAACCGGTGTAGACTGGCTTATGCAGATATGGGCAGATGGTGCCCATCAAAGCATTTCCAGAGGCTGGGGGAGGCTACTCCTCCCCAGCCCTGACACCTTTTTCCAAAGGGAGAGGGTGTAACACCCTCTCTCAGAGGAAATCCTTTGTTCTGCCTTCCTGGGCCAGGGCTGCCTGGACCCCAGGAGGGCAGAAACCTGTCTGAGGGGTTGGCAGCAGCAGCAGCTGCAGTGAAACCCCGGGAAAGGCAGTTTGGCAGTACCAGGGTCTGTGCTAGAGACCCGGGGGATCATGGAATTGTCCCCCCAATACCAGAATGGTATTGGGGTGACAATTCCATGATCTTAGACATGTTACATGGCCATGTTCGGAGTTACCATTGTGACGCTATACATAGGTAGTGACCTATGTATAGTGCACGCGTGTAAAGTTGTCCCCGCACTCACAAAATCCGGGGAATACGCCCTGAACGATGTGGGGGCACCTTGGCTAGTGCCAGGGTGCCCACTCACTAAGTAACTTTGCACCCAACCTTCACCAGGTGAAGGTTAGACATATGGGTGACTTAAAAGTTACTTAAGTGCAGTGGTAAATGGCTGTGAAATAACGTGGACGTTATTTCACGCAGGCTGCAGTGGCAGGCCTGTGTAAGAATTGTCAGAGCTCCCTATGGGTGGCAAAAGAAATGCTCTATTGGGGTTCCATAGGGATCTCCTGGAACCCCAATATCCTGGGTACCTCAGTACCATATACTAGGGAATTATATGGGTGTACCAGTATGCCAATGTGAATTGGTAAATTTAGTCACTAGCCTGTTAGTGACAAATTTGGAAAGCAGAGAGAGCATAACCACTGAGGTTCTGGTTAGCAGAGCCTCAGTGAGACAGTTAGGCATCACACAGGGAACACATACAGGGCACATACTTATGAGCACTGGGGGCCTGCCTGGCAGGGTCCCAGTGACACATAGACTAAAACAACATATATACAGTGAAATATGGGGGTAACATGCCAGGCAAGATGGTACTTTCCTACACTGCATCAACCGTGTTTTGTACCTCCTTTGAACCCGGGTCCTGCAGCTCCTGGGGGTGCTGGCTGGCATCCTGAGGGCTCTCTAAAGTACCGAGAGCCCCCTCTTCCTTCTCACACAGAGTTGAGGCCCCCAGGTCCCTCCCCATCCAGCACCATTATGATGAAAAACGCACTTTTGCCGTAGCCAAAGCTTGTTGGTGCCTTCCAACACGAAATTCTATCTACAATGATCTACACGCCTTGGGACATCTTTTGCATGATGTAGGAGCCCACTGGCATCTTCCTAGGGTGCATTTCTGCAGTCTTCAACTAACTGGGGGCTCTTCTTTTGCAGCCTCTTCTGGGTTGGCAGGGGCTGCTTTACTTACTTTAGTATTGTCTTTACTTGTGTACAAGTACTCTGTAACTATAAGTGGTATTGCATGAGCTTTACATGTCTCCTAGTTCAACCTAAGCTGCTCTGCTATAGCTACCTCTATCAGCCTAAGCTGCCAGAACACTACTAATCTACTAACAAGGGATAACTGGACCTGGTGTAAGGTGTAAGTACCCAAGCTACCCACTACAAACCAGGCCAGCCTCCTACATGTTCCGCCAGGCTTTTGATGGTGTTGGTTCCGCCCTAGAAGTCCTGGTGGTTTGCTATGTCATAATCTGGTGGGTGGTAACTTGGCTTCCTCCTGGCTGTAAGTGGCTACCGCCATGGTCAGTGGTGTTAACGCCCTGGCGGTTGGTGTGGTAGATTGGCTGTCTATGGGAGTTATCCCCGCCATGGTCATAACTTGGCAGTAATTACCGCCAGCCTGTTGGCTGTATTACCGCCACTTTAACAGTCACCGCCAACGTCATAATGACCAGCTTTTTGTCTAAGTTAAGCTAGCAGAGGGTTGAGCAGAGGTAAATTTGGGGTTTGCATGTGTGTCACTCTAACAATAATTTTGGTTGCTGGTTGAGTGGGGTTTCACCCCCCCCAGCCCTCCTCACCCAGTAACCAATGTCCTGCAAGTTAGAATTTCAAATGGTTCTCTGGAGCTCATCAAGAGATGCGAGACAAATGAGAAGCAGCGCGTTTTTTGTCCATCATCTTCCTACGTTTGTAACACAAAGGCCACAGCTGCTGCCTCTGAAGCCTCTGTTTTCACAATACCCTGTGCTGAGGTGTCAGGATCGCTGAACATTGCACCTGAGCAAACATTGAGTGAACAGACAACTTCCCAGCTTCATCTTCCAACTCAAAAACGTTCTTTTTGTTTCCTTATTTAACACAAGTGAAACCACTGGTACCTGCAAAGTGCTTAATCAATTGATAATAAAAATCTGTATATGCCAAGAACCTTTGAATCTTTTTTCTTTGTAAGGTGCTGAACAATCCAAATGTGCTGAAACCACCATGAAAACCGTAGAAGTCTTCGAACTAAGGGCCAGATGTACGAAAGAAGCTAATTGCGACTTGCAATTTGCAATGCAGAAAGGTGACTCAGACACTTTCTGCGACTCGCAATGGGGTCGCAAAGACCCACCTCATTAATATTCATGAGGTGGGTCGCAGTTTGCGACCCCATTGCGAGTCTGGGCACTCACGTGGATGGTGGCCTGCTGGAGTCAGCAGACCACTATGTCCGTGACTGCTTTTTAAGAAAGCATATTTTTTTTCTTCCATCTGCAGCCCGTTTTCCTTAAAGGAAAACGAGCTGCACTTGGAAAAAAATACCGAAACCTTTAGTTTCGTTTTTTTTCAGAGCAGGCAGTGGTCCTTTTGTTTCCATTCACAAAGGGGAAGGGGTCCGATGGGGACCCCTTCCCGTTTGCGACTGGGTTACCATCCACTACAAGTGGATGGTAACTGCGAGTTCATTTGCGACCGCGACAGCCGTCGCAAATAAAATTGCATAGCGTTGTGAGTCGCAAATAGGAAGGGAACACCCCTTCCTATTTGCGAGTCAGATCCGATTCGCAAAATGCGTTTCTGCATAGCGGAGAGGTTTTTGCGCCTCGCAAATGAGTCGCAAAACCCTTCTTACATCTGGCGCTAAATGTAGGATAGAGGAGATCTTCCTTCCAGACTCGCAGTTCTCAGGTTTACAATCTGAAGAATGCTGCTGACGTCCTGACAGCACCAGACCCCCATGTTCATGAGAGCTCCTCTCCCAGGGCCCTGCTGATGTTTAAATCAAGTCACCCTAACATGTGGCAGTGAATGACCTGATGTCAGAGATTGTGTTTAATCCACACCATCAGGGCCTTACTGTGGTATCTGCTAAAGGCTGCAGGCTTCCTCTTGAGTTATGATAAACTGGTGACAAAGCCTGTAGGCCTAACTTGTATCTCTGAAAAGCCACAGACTAATACAGTTACTTTAACAAAGGGTTACTGACCATTGTGTACGTCAGGGACACAGGCAGACATCTTGTCACTGAGTGCCCCACAAATAAGAGACCAGGGCTAGGAACCCCTCTCCCCTCTGTGATGTGTCCTCACAGAGGGTGCGACCCCTCCAGGGGCAGCTCATATTGTTATTCCCAGCAAGAACGTCTTCGCAACTTGGATCCCTCTCCTTCCAGAAGTACATTCTGTGATTTAATGCGCAGTATTCGGCTGCTTCCTTTATAAACATAAAAGCACTGGCTGCAGAGAGGTTTCTAGAGTGTAATTCTGTGCGTTACTGAGTTCTGAGTTTCCAAACCGCAGCCCCTCCCGGAGGGACCTCGGACTCTCCTGCCGGCGGCCCTGAGAGTCAGTGTTGAAAGGCTGGGCCTGGGCTTCAAACCGAGGCAGCAAAGCCCGGACCCGGGAGAGTCTGGTGAAGTCCTCACTTGATGCAGCCGAGGCCCTGCGGTGGGAGGATGACCTGGGCCGCCCTCAATCCGTCCTCACGGGGGGGGGGGTACAGAGAACTCCTCATCACGCCCTCAATCCGTCCTCAGAGGGGGGTACAGAGAACTCCTCATCACACCCTCAATCCGTCCTCACGGGGGGGTACAGAGAACTCCTCATCACACCCTCAATCCGCCCTCACGGGGGGGGGTACAGAGAACTCCTCATCACACCCTCAATCCGTCCTCACGGGGGGGGGGGTACAGAGAACTCCTCATCACACCCTCAATCCGTCCTCACGGGGGGGGGGGGTACAGAGAACTCCTCATCACACCCTCATTCCGTCCTCACAGGGGGGGGGTACAGAGAACTCCTCATCACACCCTCAATCCGTCCTCACGGGGGGGGTACAGAGAACTCCTCATCACACCCTCAATCCGTCCTCACGGGGGGGGGGTACAGAGAACTCCTCATCACACCCTCAATCCGTCCTCACGGGGGGGGTACAAAGAACTCCTCATCACACCCTCAATCCGTCCTCACGGGGGGGGTACAAAGAACTCCTCATCACACCCTCAATCCGTCCTCACAGGGGGGGGGGTACAAAGAGCTCCTCATCACACCCTCAATCCGTCCTCCCGGGGGGGGGGTACAAAGAACTCCTCATCACGCCCTCAATCCGTCCTCACGGGGGGCGATACAAAGAACTCCTCATCACACCCTCAATCCGTCCTCACGGGGGGGGTACAGAGAACTCCTCATCACACCCTCAATCCGTCCTCACAGGGGGGGGGGTACAAAGTACTCCTCATCACACCCTCAATCCGTCCTCACGGGGGGGGTACAGAGAACTCCTCATCACACCCTCAATCCCTCCTCACGGGGGGGGGGTACAAAGAACTCCTCATCACGCCCTCAATCCATCCTCACAGGGGGCGGGGGTACAAAGAACTCCTCATCACACCCTCAATCCGTCCTCACGGGGGGGGTACAGAGAACTCCTCATCACACCCTCAATCCGTCCTCACGGGGGGGGGTACAGAGAACTCCTCATCACACCCTCAATCCGTCCTCACGGGGGGGGGTACAGAGAACTCCTCATCACACCCTCATTCCGTCCTCACAGGGGGGGGGTACAGAGAACTCCTCATCACACCCTCAATCCGTCCTCACGGGGGGGGGGTACAGAGAACTCCTCATCACACCCTCAATCCGTCCTCACGGGGGGGGTACAGAGAACTCCTCATCACACCTTCAATCCGTCCTCACGGGGGGGGGTACAAAGAACTCCTCATCACACCCTCAATCCGTCCTCACGGGGGGGGGTACAAAGAACTCCTCATCACACCCTCAATCCGTCCTCACGGGGGGGGGGGTACAGAGAACTCCTCATCACACCCTCAATCCGTCCTCACGGGGGGGGGCACAAAGAACTCCTCATCACACCCTCAAT